>NC_079199.1:32110835-32445835 GCF_029499605.1 Hyla sarda | reverse complement strand
TAGATAGAACATGAAAAGCTATACAGATGTAGTGCAATAAATGAAAATATGAAATTATGAAACAGTGAGATACTTAGCTTGCAAATTTGGCGGCCAAATAGCTTGGACCGTCCCACCACGGTAAGGTGACCTCATTTTGGGACGAACCCTACACTATGAATATGCCTCTGTGTGAACAGCTAAGCAGGCATTGCAAGGTCTGAAACATCCAAGGCACCTTATATACACCTAATAGAGGTGGGTGGGGTGCAAGAGCCAACATGGAGGTAGCCACTCCCCCATATATGTAATACAAACAAAAAATAAGTTGGCCAGCACTAATGATTCCAGACTATTATATAGACCTGGCTTACAGGTGCAGGATGCTGGGCTAAATATACAGCAACATGAGAATACAGCATTAAAATTTGTTAGGCAATTTATCCCGAGTACGGAAATACAACATATGTGGCCCTAAACTGTTGCCTTGAAATACGACAGGGCTCCGAAATGAGAGCGTGCCATGCACATTTGAGGCCTAAATTAGGGATTTGCATAGGGACAAACCCGGATACAAGAATGACACTTGCCTCCGATACTAAAATTACCCTACGGCAGTGTTCCCCAAACAGGTTGCCTCCAGCTTTTGCAAAACTCTCAGCATGCCAGTCAATGGCTGTCTGGCAATACTGGGAGTTGATGTTATGCAACAGCTGGAGGCTCCGTTTTGGAAACCGTGTTGTACCAGAAGGTTTTTATTTATTTTTTTGGGGTTGGGGGGGGGGGGGGGGGAGACTGTGTAGGGGTATATGTAGTGTTTTACTTTTTATTTTGTGTAGTGTAGTGTTTTTAGGGTACATTCACGCGGGCAGGGGTTTACAGTGAATTTCCAGCTGGGAGTTTGAGCTGCAGTGGAAAATTTGCTGCATCTCAAACTTAAAGCGAGAAACTCGCTGTAAATCCCCACCCATGTGAATGTACCCTGTACATTCACTTGGGGGGGGGGCAAACCTTCAGCTGTTGCAGAACTACAACTCCCAGCATGCCCTTTGGCTGTCTGTGCATGCTGGGGGTTGTAGTTATGCAACAACTGGAGGCACACTGGTTGCAAAACACTGAGAGTTTATGTAACTCAATGTTTCGCAACCAGTGTGCCTCCAGCTGTTGCAAAACTACAACTCCTTGCATGTACGATGCCGATGCCAGGGATCGGGGGCCCCAGGTCCAGGTCAGGACTCCCGTCACCCGCTGTTGCCCTCTGGAATAGGGGTGGAGCGGGTGCCGTTAGGGACACCCCCACAGCAGGAGTCCTGATTACCGGCCGACAAATCAGGATAATCGTGAGGTGGCACACTGCCTGGTGCCACCTCACTCCTGCTACTAAAGGGTGATAAGTGCCATCTCGGAAGGCACGATCACCCTTTTTTTACGGGTCACTGGGGACCTGATTCACCCGGAATCGCAACAAATCATCGATCACAATCGCAGGGGTTTGCAGCAGGCATCCTGGTCCGGGACCGGAATTCCCGCGGGCGTACAGGTATGCCCTGGGTCCTTAAGGGGTTAAAGAATTTATTTGCTAATTATGGTGGAAAATAAGTATTTGGTCACCTACAAACAAGCAAGATTTCTGGCTCTCACAGACCTGTAATTTATTCTTTAAGAGTTTCCTCTCTCCTCCACTCGTTACCTGTATTAATGGCTCCTGTTTGAACTTGTTATCAGTATAAAAGACACCTGTCCACAACCTCAAACAGTCACACTCCAAACTCCACTATGACCAAGACCAAAGAGCTGTCAAAGGTCACCAGAAACAAAATTGTAGACCTGCTCCAGGCTGGGAAGACTGAATCTGCAATAGACAAGCAGCTTGGTGTGAAGAAATAAACTGTGGGAGCAATTATTAGAAAATCGAAGACATACAAGTTCACTGATAATCTCCCTCGATCAGGGGCACCACGCAAGATCTCACCCTGTGGTGTCAAAATGATCACAAGAAGGGTGATCAAAAATCCCAGAACCACATGGGGGGGACCTAGTGAATGACCTGTAGAGAGCTGGGACCAAAGTAACAAAGGCCACCATCAGTAACACACTACGCCGCCAGGGACTCAAATTATGCAGTGCTAGAAGTGCCCCCCTGCTTAAGCCAATACATGTCCGGGCCCTTCTGAAGTTTGCTAGAGAGCATTTGGATGATCCAGAAGAGGATTGGGAGAATGTCATATGGTCAGATGAAACCAAAGTAGAACTTTTTGGTAATTTCGTCATGCTTGGAGGAGAAAGAATGTTGAGTGGCATCAAAGAACACCATACCTACTGTGAAGCATGGGGGTTGAAACATTATGCTTTGGGGCTGTTTTTCTGCTAAGGGACCAGGACGACTGATCCGTGTAAAGGAAAGAATGAATGGGGCCATGTATCGTGAGATTTTGAGGTAAAACCTCCTTCCATCAGCAAGGGCATTGAAGATGAAACGTGGCTGGGTCTTTCAGCATAACAATGATCCCAAACACACCGCCAGGGCAACGAAGGAGTGGCTTCATAAGAGTATTGAGATTAACTTTTGCTATTGACCAAATACTTATATTCCACCATAATTTGCAAATAAATTCTGTACAAATCAGACAATGGGATTTTATGGATTTTTTTCTCTCATAGTTGAGGTATACCTATGATGAAAATTACAGGCCTCTCATCTTTTTAAATGGAAGAACTTGCACAATTGGTGGCTGACTAAATACTTTTTTTTTGGCCCCACCTTCTGATCGTTTTTTTATAAAACTATTTTGGAATGTGATGTGACCCAAAAAAAACTGAAATTTTGAACTTTTTTTCAACGTCAATGCCGTTCACTGCACAGGATCATTAACATTACATTTTGATAGTTTGGACATTTATGCACGCACCGATACAATATATGTTTATTAATAGCACTGATCAGTATTATCGGCAATCTTTTTTTCTGATCTGCTTGATGTCAATCCAGAGAGAAAGACCCAGGGATGATGGCCGGAGCAGGTGAAGAGGAGACAAAGGATGGTGTGTGTGTGGCATGTATGGGGTGAAAAGGGGACCGAGGATAGGGTTTGGGGGCGTAGGGGGCATTGGGGTGTTGAGAAGACCAATGATGGGATGAGGGGTATGCGGTGATGAGGAAACAGAGGAAGAGGGGGTGGATTGTGTATATATGTATGATAGGTGTGTGTGTATGTATATAGGCCGACATTTATCATTGTCTTTAGACAGTTTTTTTGTGTCTAGAAAAGGCGCAAAAAAGGCGCAAGCAGGGTTTATTTGCACCTTTTCTGCGCCTTTTGGTTTACACATTTCTGCTGATTTTGAGTTGCAATCCACTGATTTTGGCAATACACATGATATGGAAGGGTTTTATGAACTGCGCCTTTTTGTGAAAAGGCGCAAAAAAGGCGAAAAGCCACTAAAAAGTCTCTAAAACTACACCAAACTACATTTTTATTTGACATAAAAGTAACGTGTACTAAGTTTCATCAAAGTATCTCCAGCCATTTGGAAGTTATGCTGGAACATACATTTCCCATAGACTTGCATGGGACTGTTAAACAATAACCCCAACCCACGCAAAGGTAAGGGTTATTTTATCTATCCTATGTTTGTAGTTGACATATAAGTGAGTGTACCAAATTTTATGCTGGAACATACACACATACACATACATTGATTTTTATACATAGATTAGTCTTCTACCCTTCAACCAAGGCCGGTTCTGCTTATAGTAAAATTGGCAGCTGCCTAGATGGGAGCACCGCTCTGCCCACTGCAAGAAAGTTAGTAGTCAGCATCCAAAGCAACCGCATACCTCCCCCCACCAGTACCATAATAATCTACATTATTCAGCCCGCTGGAGGAGCACAGTGCCACTTCCGAGGCAGACAGGCAGGTCGGGTCTGTCCAGCATCCTGACATCGCGTGCACCTCCAGTGTGTCACCCCAGTAGTAAGGAGATTACACGAGGAGGAGGTTTGTTACAGTGTGTCACCCCAGTAGTAAGGAGATTACATGAGGAGGAGGTTTGTTACAGTGTGTCACCCTAGTAGTAAGGAGATTACATGAGGAGGAGGTTTGTTACAGTGTGTCACCCCAGTAGTAAGGAGTTTACACGAGGAGGAGGTTTGTTACAGTGTGTCACCCCAGTAGTAAGGAGTTTACATGAGGAGGAGGTTTGTTTCAGTGTGTCACCCCAGTAGTAAGGAGTTTACATGAGGAGGAGGTTTGTTACAGTGTGTCACCCCAGTAGTAAGGAGTTTACATGAGGAGGAGGTTTGTTTCAGTGTGTCACCCTAGTAGTAAGGTGGAGCGTGTCAAAGGGCGGAGCCAAAGCACAGGGTCAAGGGGTAGAAAAATTAGCTTTCGCCTAGGATTGCAAAAATCCTTGCATCAGCTCTGCCTTCAACCTGTTTGAGGTTCTCTAGATAGATAGGGGTCCCAGCAGCTGTGCTCTTACAATTGGAAAGTTAAGCCATATTGTAGAAGGGAAAAAATCATCCTTAAAGGGGTACTCTGCCCTAGACATCTTATCCCCTATCCTCTATCTCCTATCCAAAGGATATGTGACATCAAGCTCCACCCCTTCAATGCAAGCCTATGGGAGGGGGTGTGGTGGAGCACCCTGTATCGTGAGTCATCACGCACGGAGCAAACGTAGCTCCATGCAGTCATGACTCGGGGGGCTGCAGGAGAGATTGCGGGGGGGGGGGGGCCCTTGGGGGGACCCCCGTGATCAGACATTTTATCCCCTATCCTTTGGATAGGGGATAAGATGTCTAGGGGTGGAGAACCCCTTTAATTCCCGGGATAGTGGATGTATCTGATTGCAGGGGTGTCCAACCGCAGGGATCCCTGGCTCTTGCAGCTCTACTCATTAGTCCCCTGAGCAGTCAGCCCTCACCTTTGGAGACCTGTAGTTCAGGGGATATGTTTTTTTCCCCTCAGAATACCCCTTTGGATCTCACAGGATCCACATATGGAGATTTGAGCTGGTGATTAATTCTGTCCTGTGAGATCAGAAATGAGCTTTCCAAATACACTTCTGCCGCCTGTGAAGAGGTAAGGTAAATTGACAATGTCTTTCAGGATTTTTCTTCAGCTTATGGATCAAATAGTGTTTGTAAAAGTGGAGCGTAAAAAAACATGTGTTCTTACAAAATATGCAAAGCGAACGTCACATTACAAAGTGCATTGTTCTGCCGCGCAGGCCACTATAAAGCTCACACAGACATACACAGTGGAAACTTGTTAAAATTAGATATTCAGTTCCCAGGACATGAATAAGAGCTCAATATTATTGCATTTTAATGCAGTTATTTCAAACCACAGCATCTTATTAGTTGTGTTTTTGTGACATTTATATGGTAATTTCTTTTCTTTATTCAGACATTTTAAAATTAAAAAAGAGAGAATTTGATTCTTATTACAGAGTGTGATGATCATAACTTAAATGCTTGTACACTACTGCCACCTAGGGGACATAATCCATAAATGCAACAAAATGGATGCAGACACAGCAGCAAATCTCTGACCGAGAAACCCCGGAGAATGATGACAGAAGACCACCTGCTCCATCTAGTCTGCCCTTATAATTATTTCCTATATTTTTACTTCAGGATAGATATATTATATATTACCAACCACATCTGCTGGAAGGGTCTTCCCAGCATTTTCTCAAACTTTCTCTGAAATAAAATTTTCTAATCTTTCCTCCACGTAACCTCCAGTTGTGCCACTTTTTCTTAAAGGGGTACTCCGGTGGTCAACATGTTTTTCTGTTTTTGACTTACTCTATTTGTTTTGTTTCATTTCTATTCTTGTTGTTTAGGCGACTCTATTTCCGTTCTTTGTTGTCTTTTTATCCCCCACTTTGTTTTCCTATCTTTGCTTCTATTTCCTGTTTCTTTCTGTGCTGAAAACTACAAATCCCAGCATGCCACACGACTTGCTGGTTTGGGACGACTCCTTTTTTTTTTCCCGCCCTTTACCCATCCTTCTATTTTCCCAGGTCGTCCCCCTTATACACAGCACACTAATATAATCAGCCTTTGTTGGGATACACTGGTATACACACACAAAAGGGACTACAACTCCCAGCACGTGTCATTCAGGAGTCTTCAGTCTGTGGTATAACACCAGCATGCTGCCTCTGTAGTCTCCTGGGGGTTGTAGTTCACCACACCTCTGTAGGGCATACACCAGTGTTTCCCAACCAGGGTGCCTCCAGGTGTTACAAAACTACTACTACCAGCATGCCCGGACAGCCAAAAGCTGTGCAGGCATGCTGGGAGTTGTAGTTTTGATACAGCTGAAGACCCCCTGGTTGGGAAACAATGCACTTTGTAATATACTGAAAAGGCTAGAACAGTGTTTCCCAATCAGTGTGCCTCCAGCTGTTGCAAAACTACAACTCCCAGCATGCCCAAGGGCATGCTGGGAGTTGTAGTTTTACAACAGCTGGAGGCACACTAGTTTGTAAACACTAGCATACACATACATAACAGGAACTACAACTCCCAGCATGTATCATTCAGGAGTCCCCCCCCCCCCTCCTTCACACACACAAATCATCCCCAGTCCGAGATTTATTCCCCTGCAGTCTATACATCCCCAGCCCGTGCACCTTGTTATCCCTTCACATAACACTTCCTCCCCTTCACATACATCTTCTCTGTCTTCTTTCAGTGCAGACCTGCGTCCTCAGAAGTATGTCCTCTCTCTCCCCCTGCTCTGGCTTCTTCCTCTCATGCACACTTGCATCCTCCGGGAGGGGGAGATGAGGGGCGTGGCTTCTTCCTCTCATGCACACTTGCATCCTCCGGGAGGGGGAGATGAGGGGGCGTGGCTTCTTCCTCTCATGCAGACCTGCGTCCTCCGGGAGGGGGAGATGAGGGGCGTGGCTTCTTCCTCTCATGCAGACCTGCGTCTTCCGGGAGGGGGAGATGAGGGGCGTGGCTTCTTCCTCTCATGCACACTTGCATCCTCCGGGAGGGGGAGATGAGGGGGCGTGGCTTCTTCCTCTCATGCACACTTGCATCCTCCGGGAGTGGGAGATGAGGGGCGTGGCTTCTTCCTCTCATGCACACTTGCGTCCTCCGGGAGGGGGAGATGAGGGGCGTGGCTTCTTCCTCTCATGCACACTTGCGTCCTCCGGGAGGGGGAGATGAGGGGGCGTGGCTTCTTTCTCTCATGCACACTTGCGTCCTCCGGGAGGGGGAGATGAGGGGGCATGGCTTCTTCCTCTCATGCACACTTGCATCCTCTGGGAGGGGGAGATGAGGGGGTGTGGCTTATTCCTCTCATGCAGTTCTGAAAGAACAGAAAAAAAAATAGCCATGACATGTTGTCCACAGCCTAATCCTAACATGGCCGACGTTGTGGACAACAGTAAGAGATCCAACACTGTGTGTGTGTGTGTGTGTGTGTATATATATATATATATATATATATATTTATATATATATATGTATATGTATGTTTTGGTAGTGTCCCCCCTTTCCCTTTTTTACCTCCTTACACGCATGTAAATGTTTTCATCATGTCCTTTCTTCCTCTACTACTATATGTTACATTTTTCACCATGTCTCCTTTACCTTTGTTTCTCCTGTAACATACAGATAAAGCAGATGCCAATTGTTGGCAGTGTGCTAGTCTGTTTTTTTGGTGTGTTAGGTTATTGTCGTAGTGCACATGTGGGGACTATGGTGAACTAGTGGCATTTGGTGTTAAGACTGTGGCATTCAATTATCAAGTTTGTGATGCCAAAAATCGGGTTGTGTATGAGGAATATAAGGTGGGTTTACGATAATTGTGATAGTCCCTTCAAAAACACTGCAAGATTATTGTACAGTTCTTTACAATACATTTTACTTAAATAAAGAATAGTTTTTTGCCCCTAGTCTTGAGATATTTGGCACACTTTACGCAGACCTGTAAATTGATATTTATTTACGCAGACCTGTAAATTGATATTTATTTACGCAGACTTGTGAATTGATATTATTAGATATTTACTTGGGCTTTTCTTGTACTACTTTGGTGTTGCACTAGATTTTGTCCTATGTATCTAAACAAACTGATGGGTGTTCCATAATAAATATGTGCAAAAATTCTGTTCTACTTACGAATAAAGACTATTCTGTGGCACTAGTGTATGCTAGCGTATCCAGAAGGTAATCCCTCAACTTTCCTATCGGTCACTAACTAGGCCTGATCCTTAGGATAACGCACCTAGTTCTTTTTGCTATGAGGCCCTCAGAATACGTCTCTCTCCTAAATATCTCTTTCTTTCCTGTTTTAGTGGGACTTGCTAAGGCAGATGTTCTTAGGATATTGCTGCTGATGTTGTGGCCTTTTTAGGCAGTGGTGTGCTACCATTATGGACTTTTTGACCACTCTTTACTTCATTTTTTCTGGGGTATGATGTGAAATAAAACACAATTCTGGGGTTGGCTATTATTTTCGTTTGACATTTACCATACAGGATAAATGTTTTAATAGTTATTTTAATAGTTTGGACAATTACGCAAGTGGCGATACCAAATATAGAATAGAATTTTATTGTCAGGTGTAATTTGAAATAATTATTTACAGACAATCGATTTGTTTTTGTGGACAAAAAATTGTTATCAGTGCTTAAAGGGGTACTACGGAGAATAATTTTTTTAACCTCTTGGGGACGCAGGGCGTATGCATACGCCCTGCATTCCCTATCCTTAAGGACTAAGGGCGTACCTGTACACCCTTGGGAATTCTGGTTCCCACCGCTCGCCGGGAGGGGACTGGAACGGGATGCCTTATTAAATCATTCAGCAGGCATCCCGTGACAACACTTGGGGGGGTCCTGAGACCCCCCAAATCGCAGATCAATTCAGATCGTAGATTTGCACCGATTCCAGGTCAATCGGGTCTCTGGTGACCCGGAAAAAAAGGGTGATAGGTGCCTATCACCCGTTAGCAGCAGGCTTGAGGTGGCACTGGTGCCACCTTACGATCGTCCTGATTCAGGACTCCTGCTGTGGGAGTGTCCCTAATGGCACCCGCTCCGCCCCTATTCCGGAGGGCGAGAGCGGGTGAGGCTGGGGTCCCCAATCCCTGGCATCGACGGCAGGACCAGTGCCCCAGGAGCAGATCGGAAGGGGCGACAGGCAGAATCCGGTGCGCGCAGCAGCAGAAGGTAAGGCTGGCCTCCTGCTGTTGCTTAGCACAAAAGGGCATGCTGGGAGTTGTTGGTATACAACAGCAGAAGGCACAACTACAACTCCCAGCATGCCCTTTGGTAGTTTGTGCATGCTGGGGGTTGTAGTCATGCAACAGCTGGAGGCACATTTTTTCTATGAAAAAGTGTGCTTCCAGCTGTCACATAACTACAACCCCCAGCATGCACTGACAGCCAAAGGGCACGCTGTTGCAGTAGTGTGCCTCCAGCTGTTGCATAACTACAAGTCCAAGCATGCCCTTCGGCTGTCACTGCATGCTGAGAGTTGTAGCTTTTGCAACAGCTGAAGGCACACTGGTGGCAAAACACTGAGTTTGTTACCTAACTCAATGTTACGCAACCCGTGTGCCTCCAGCTGTTGCATAACTGCAACCCCCAGCATGCACGGACAGCAGGGGTGGACTGACCAGCCGGTCCATTCGGCCATGGTCCGAAGGCCCGGCCTGGTAAAGGACCCACTGCAGCAGCTAAGGATTCAGGACACTTGTCGGATCCCCAGTCAGACAAGCGCTACTTTCAGGTGATGTCTTTCTCTATTTAAATATCCCTGCTCTGCTCCTGCTCTGTGTATCATTAGCAGAGACAGGCAGCAGCACAGGGATGAAGAGGACCTGATTGATTGGCTCCACCCCCAGCACAGGAATAGGAGGGCCAAGAGTTGACAGGTCTCCTGGGAACACAGAGCGGCCGCTTCATGTGAGGTTGAGTGATGTCCCTGTGTGCTGCCACTCTCCCTTCTGATCAGCAGTATATTCTGGCTGGGTGATGTGTATAGTAGCAGCCCAGTGGGGGTAACTTTCCCTCCTCCAGTGTCCACAGGTCACCAACAGGTCACATTACCAGATTTTATTTTTTGGGAAAAATCGCTGCAAAAATGGCGCGGTTTTACCGCGATTTTTCAAAATCATGGTAAAACGGCGCCATTTTTGTCACGATTTAAAAAAAAATAATTGTTCTGGTAATGTGACCTGTTGGTGACCTGTGGACACTGGAGGAGGGAACGTTACCCCCACTGGGGCCACAACATGTGAACACACTGCTTGTTTATTTATCATTAACCCGCTTGGCAGATGAGGGGGATGCCATTACAGAGCTAGCAGAACTGCAGCAGAACTCTGCCTCTGACCACCAGGGGGGTGTCTGCTCCAGTAAGGAGGGAGGGAGGAGTGCAGGGCAGGCCAGACAGGTACTAGTGGTGGGGGACTCAATTATTAAGGGGACAGACAGGGCGATCTGTCACAAAGACCGGGATCGCCGAACAGTGTGTTGTCTTCCTGGCGCTCGAGTTCAGCACATTGCGGATCGGGTTGACAGGTTGCTGGGTGGGGCTGGAGAGGACCCAGCAGTCATGGTACATATTGGCACCAATGACAAAGTAAGAGGTAGGTGGAGTGTCCTTAAAAATGATTTCAGGGACTTAGGCCGCAAGCTTAAGGCAAGGACCTCCAAGGTAGTATTTTCTGAAATACTGCCAGTACCACGAGCCACACCAGAGAGGCAGCGGGAGATTAGGGAGGTAAACAAGTGGCTCAGAAGCTGGTGTAGGAAGGAGGGGTTTGGGTTCATGGAGAACTGGGCTGACTTCACTGTCGGCTACCGGCTCTACCGTAAGGACGGGCTGCACCTCAATGGGGAGGGTGCAGCTGTGCTTGGAGCGAAGATGGCTAGAAGGTTGGAGTGTTTAAACTAGGGACTTGGGGGGGGGGGGGGAGGGAACCTACAGCAAAGAGGGGGAAGATAGTGTAGATAGAGAGGGGGGACTTAATAATGTACCTGGGGGAGGAGCGGAGGGAGGGGTTAGAATAGTTAATAGGAATAGGCTTCATAGGAAAATAAAACTTACACCCTTGAATCCCATTAACCCCAATAACATAAAGAATGGAAATGTAAAGTGTATGTTCACAAATGCCAGAAGCCTAGCAAATAAAATGGGGGAGCTTGAGGCCTTGATACTGGAGGAACATATTGATATAGTTGGGGTCACTGAGACATGGCTGGACTCCTCGCATGACTGGGCTGTCAATCTGCAGGGGTTTACATTGTTTCGCAAGGATAGAATGAGCAGAAAAGGTGGTGGAGTCTGTCTGTCTGTATGTAAGAAGTGGTATGAAAGTCAGTGTGAACAATGCCATAGTGTGTGATGATTCTGAGGATGTGGAATCATTGTGGGTAGAATTACAAAAGGAGGGAAATACTGAAAAAATTATATTTGGTGTAATCTACAGACCCCCTAATATAACTGAAGAGATAGAAGGTCGGCTGCATAAACAAATAGAGAGGGCCGCCCGGGCAGGTACAGTGGTAATAATGGGAGATTTTAACTATCCAGATATAGATTGGGGTCCGGGGTTGGCTAAAACTACAAAGGGGCGACAATTCCTAAATTTATTGCAGGATAATTTTATGGGCCAGTTTGTGGAGGACCCAACAAGAAGTGATGCCTTGTTGGATCGGATCATTTCCAACAACGCAGAGCTGGTTGGTAATGTAACTGTGAGGGAAAACCTTGGTAATAGCGACCACATTATAGTTACTTTTGACTTAAAATGTAGAAAACAAAGACAGACGGGGAAGGCAAAAACATATAACTTTAAAAAGGCAAATTTCCCTGGGCTGAGGGCTGCACTACAGGACATAGACTGGGGGAGGTGTTGTCAAATACTGATACAGAAGGTAAATGGGACATCTTTAAATCAACTCAAAATAACTATACAGCTAAATATATACCTAAGGGGAACAAATATAAACGATTAAAACTAAATCCTACATGGCTGACAAATGATGTTAAAAGAGCAATAAACAAAAAATAGCCTTCAAAAAATACAAATCTGATGGGTCATCTAGAACATTTAAACAGTACAAAGAGCTTAATAAAATCTGTAAAAATGTAAGAAAAACAGCAAAAATTCAAAATGAGAGACAGGTGGCCAAAGAAAGCAAAACTAACCCTAAATATTTCTTTAGATATATAAATGCAAAAAAACCAAGGACAGAGCATGTAGGACCCCTTAATAATGATAATGGGGAGGTTGTCACAGGCGATAAAGAAAAAGCGGCACTACTGAATGGGTTCTTTAGTTCTATATATACTATGGAAGAAGGAGCTGACATTGGCCAGGTCAGTGCTGGTAACACATCATGTACAGGTCAGTGCTGGTAACACATCATGTAATGTACTGAACTGGCTTAATGTAGAGATGGTACAAGGTAAATTAAGTAATATAAATGTAAGCAAATCTCCAGGGCCAGATGGATTGCACCCAAGAGTTCTTAGAGAACTAAGTTCAGTAATATCTGTACCCCTGTTCATGATATTTAGAGATTCACTGGTGTCTGGTATTGTGCCAAGGGACTGGCGCAAGGCGAATGTGGTGCCAATCTTCAAAAAGGGCTCTAGGTCTTCCCCAGGAAACTATAGACCGGTAACTTTAACGTGCATTGTGGGTAAATTGTTTGAAGGACTTATAAGGGATTACATACAGGAATAGGATAATTGGACTTATAAGGGATTACATACAGGAATACATAGGGGATAATAGTATTATAAGTGATAGCCAGAATGGGTTTACTAAGGATAGAAGTTGTCAAACCAATCTAATTTGCTTTTATGAAGAGGTGAGTAGAAACCTTGACAGAGGAATGGCTGTGGATATAGTGTTTCTGGATTTTGCTAAAGCGTTTGATACTGTCCCTCATAGACGTCTGACAGGTAAGTTAAGGTCTTTGGGTTTGGAAATTTTAGTTTGTAACTGGATTGAACACTGGCTCATGGATCGTACCCAGAGAGTGGTGGTCAATGATTCGTACTCTGATTGGTCCCCGGTTATTAGTGGTGTACCCCAAGGTTCAGTACTGGGAACGCTGTTGTTTAATTTATTGATCAATGATATAGAGGATGGCATTAACAGCTCTGTTTCTATCTTTGCAGATGACACCAAGCTTTGTAGCACAGTACAGTCTATAGAGGATGTGCATAAGTTACAAGATGACTTGGATAGACTAAGTGTCTGGGCATCCACTTGGCAAATGAGGTTCAATGTGGATAAATGTAAAGTTATGCATCTGGGTACTAATAACCTGCATGCATCGTATGTCTTAGGGGGGATTAAACTGGCAGAGTCACTGGTAGAGAAGGATCTGGGTGTACTTGTAGATCACAGACTACAGAATAGCATGCAATGTCAGGCTGCTGCTTCCAAGGCCGGCAGGATATTGTCATGTATAAAAAGAGGCATGGACTCGAGGGACAGGGACATAATACTCCCCCATTATAAAGCATTGGTACGGCCTCACCTGGAATATGCTGTTCAGTTTTGGGCACCAGTCCATAAAAGGGACACTGTGGAGCTGGAAAGGGTGCAGAGATGCGCGACTAAACTAATATGGGGCATGGAACATCTTAGTTATGAGGAGCGATTAAAGGAGTTACAATTGTTTAATCTTGAGAAGAGACGTTTAAGGGGGGATATGATAAATGTATATAAGTATATTAATGGCCCATACAAAAAATATGGAGAAAAACTGTTCGAGGTTAAGCCCCCCCCCCCCCCCCCAAAGGACGAGGGGGCACTCCCTCCGTCTGGAGAAGAAAAGGTTTAGTCTCAAGGGGCGACACGCCTTCTTTACCATAAGAACTGTGAACGTATGGAACAGTCTACCTCAGGAACTGGTCACAGCAGGAAAATTTAGCAGCTTTAAAACAGGGTTAGATACATTCCTGGAACAAAATAACATTAATGCTTATGAAGAAATATAAATTCCCATCCCTTCCCCAATATCACGGGGTATTTCTGTATTCAGGAGTAATTGCACTACAAATTTTGGGGGGCTTTTTCTCCTTTTACCCCTTATGAAAAGGAAAAGTTGGGGTCTATACCAGCATGTCAGTGTAAAAAATTTCATTTTTTCTTTTTTTTACAATAACATGCTGGTGTTGCCCCATACTTTTCATTTTCACAAGAGGTAAAAGGAAAAAAAAAAAGACCCCCAAAATTTGTAACACAATTTCTCCTGAGTACGGAAATACCCCATATGTGGGCGTAAAACGGTCTGCGGGCGCACAACAAGGCTCAGGAGTGAGAGCGCACTATGTACATTTAAGGCCTAAAAATGGTGATTTGCACAGGGGTGGCTGAATTTACAGCAGTTCTGACATAAACGCAAAAAAATAAATACCCACATGTGACCCTCACAGAACGTAACAAGGGGTATAGTGACCCTTAACACCCCACAGGTGTTTGACAAATTTTCGTTAAAGTTGGATGGGAAAAGGAAGAAAAAATTTTTTTTCACCAAAATGCTGCTGTTACCCTAAATTTTTCATTTTCACAAGGGAAAATTAGGAAAAAAGCCCCCAAAATTTGTTACCCCATTTCTTCTGAGTAAGAACATACCCCATATGTAGATGTAAATTGCTCTGCGGGTGCACTATAATGCTCAGAAGAGAAGGAGCGCCATTGGGCTTTTGGAGAGAATATTTGTCCGGAATTGAAGGCCACGTGTTTACAAAGCCCCCATGGAGCCAGAACAACGGACCCCCCCCCCCCCCACATGTGACCCCATTTTGGAAACTACACCCCTCACATAATGTAACAGGTGTCTAACAGATTTTTGGAACAGTGGTCTGTGAAAATGAAATATTTTCATTTCATTTGCACAGCCTACTGTTCCAAAGATCTGTCAAACGCCAGTGGGGTGTAAATGCTCACTGCACCCCTTATTAAATTCTGTGAGGGGTGTAGTTTTCAAAAATGGGTCCACTGTTCGGGAACCATGGGGGGCTTTGTAAATGCACATGGCCCCCAACTTCCATTCCAAACAAATTCTCTCTCCAAAAGCTCAATGGCGCTCCTTTTCTTCTGAGCATTGTAGTTTGCCCGCAGAGCACTTTACATCCACATATGGGGTATTTCTATACTCAGAAGAAATTGTGTTACACATTTTGGGGGGCATTTTCCCCTATTACACCTTGTAAAAATGTAAAATTTGGTGAAAAATAGCATTTTAGTGGAATTTTTTTTCCATTTACATATCCGACTTCAACAAAAAGTCGTCAAACACCTGTGGGGTCTTAAGGCTCACTGTACCCCTTGTTAATTTTCTTGAAGGGTGTAGTTTCCAAAATAGTTTGCCATGTGGGTTTTTTGCTGTTCTGGCACCATAGGGGCTTCCTAAATGCGACATGCCCCCCAAAAACCATTTCAGCAAAATTTGCTTTCCAAAAGCCAAATGTGACTCCTTCTCTTCTGAGCATTGTAGTTCGCCCGCAGAGCATTTTACATCCTAACATGAGGTATTTCCATAGTCAGAAGAGATGGGGTTAGAAATTTTGGGGGGGGGGGGCATTTTCTCCTATTACCCCTTGTAAAATGTAAAATTTGGGGGAAAAAACTGCATTTTTGTGAAAAAAAAAAGTCATTTACACTTCCTAAATGTGACATGCCCCCCCAAAAACCATTTAAGCAAAATTCACTCTCCAAAATCCCATTGTCGCGCATTCCCTTCTGAGCCCTCAACTGTGCCCGCAGAACACTTTACATCCACATCTTCGGTATTTCCTTACTCGAGAGAAATTGGGTTACACATTTTGTGGGGATTTCTCTCATTTTACCCCTTGTAAAAATTCTAAAACTGGGTCTACAAGAACATGTTAGTGTAAAAAATGAAGATTTTGAAATTTCTCCTTCACTTTGCTGCTATTCCAGTGAAACACCTAAAGGGTTGACAAACTTTATGAATGTCATTTTGAATACTTTGAGGGGTGTGATTTCTATAATGGGGTCATTTATGGGTTATTTCTCACCGAAAGGCCCCTCAAATCCACTTCAAACTTAACTGGTCCCTGAAAAATTCAGATTTTGATTTTTTTGTGAAAATTGCTGCAATACTTTGAAGCCCTCTGATGTCTTCAAAAGTAAAAACATGTTATCTTTATGATGCCAACGTAAAGTAGACATATTGTATTTGTGAATCAATATATCATTTTTTTTGGAATGTCCATTATCCTTACAAGCACAACGTTTCAAAGTTAGAAAAATGCTAAATTTTCATGAAATTTCATGAAAAGGATGCAAGTAACGACAAAAATTTACCACTATGTTAAAGTAGAATATGTTACGAAAAAACAGTCTGAGTTATTAATGCATAAAGTAACAGTGGTCAGAAATGCAAAAAAAAGGGCTGAGTCCTTAATCCCTTAAGGACCGAGTGTTTTTCCGTTTTTGCATTTTCGTTTTTTCCTCCTTGCCTTTATAAAATCATAACTCTTTCAATTTTGCACCTAAAAATCCATATGATGGCTTATTTTTTGCGCCACCAATACTACTTTGTAATGACGTCAGTCATTTTGCCCAAAAATCTACAGCGAAACGGAAAAAAAATTCATTGTGAGACAAAATTGAAAAAAAAAAGGTGTTTTGTAACTTTTGGGGGCTTCCGTTTCTACGTAGTACATTTTTCGGTAAAAATGACACCTTATCTTTATTCTGTAGGTCCATACGATTAAAATGATCCCCTACGTATATAGGTTTGATTTTGTCCGACTTCTGGAAAAAATCATAACTACATGCAGGAAAATTTATACTTTTAAAATTGTCATTTTCTGACCCCTATAACTTTTTTATTTTTCTGTGTATGGGGCGGTATGAGGGCTCATTTTTTGCGCCGTGATCTGAAGTTTTTAGCGGTACCATTTTTGCATTGATCGGACTTATTGATTGCTTTTTATAAATTTTTTCATGATATAAAAAGTGACCAAAAATGCACTATTTTGGACTTTTGGATTTTTTTGCGCGTACGCCATTGACCGTGCGGTTTAATTAACGATATATTTTTTATAATTCGGACATTTCCACATGTGGCGATACCATATATGTTTATTTTTATTTACACTGTGGTTTTTTTATGGGAAAAGGGGGGTGATTCAAACTTTTAATAGGGAAGGGGTTAAATGATCTTTATTCACTTTTTTTTTCCACTTATTTTTGCAGTGTTATAGGTCCCATAGGGACCTATAACACTGCACACACTGATCTTTTACATTGATCACTGGTTTCTCATAGGAAACCAGTGATCGATGATTCTGCCTCTTGACTGCTCATGCCTGGATCTCAGGCACTGAGCAGTCATTCGGCGATCGGACAGCGAGGAGGCAGGTAGAGGCCCTCCCGCTGTCCTGTAAGCTGTTCGAGATGCCGCGATTTCGCCGCGGCTATCCTGAACAGCCCACTGAGCTAACCGGAATACTTTCACTTTCACTTTAGACGCGGCGTTCAACTTTAAACGCCGCATCTAAAGGGTTAATAGCGCGCGGCACCGCGATCAATGCCGCGCGCTATTAGCCACGGGTCCTGGCCGTTGTTAGCCGTGGCCCCGCGTTATAGATCGGGAGTGGACACATGACGTTCCAGTACGTCATGTGTCCTTAAGGGGTTAAGGTGAAAATGTGCTGAGTCCCTAAGGGGTTAAATCAACTGGTGTATGAAAGTTATACAGATTTGTAAATTACTTCAATTTAAAAATCTTTATCCTTCCAGTACTTACCAGCTGCTGTATGCTCCAAAAGAAGTTGTGTAGTTCTTTTCTTTTTTGAATTTCTTTTCTGTCCGACCACAGTGCTCTCTGCTGACACCTCTGTCCATGTCAGGAATTGTCCAGAGCAGAAGAAAATGCATATAGCCCTCTCCTGCTCTGGACAGAGGTATTAGCAGAGAGCACTGTGTTCAGACAGAAAAGAACTACACAACTTCTTCTGGAACATACAGCAGCTGATAAGTACTGGAAGGATTAAGATTTTTATATAGAAGTAATTTACAAATCTTGTTTATCTTTCTGGCACCAGTTGATTTGAAATTCTTTTTTTCCTCTGGAGTACCCCTTTAAGTGTTTATGGAAATTTGTGTTTCACACACTGGTCTCAAACATGGCATTAGATTCCCTAGATCAGCGGTCTTCAACCTGCGGACCTCCAGATGTTTCAAAACTACAACTCCCAGCATGCCCGGACAGCCGTTGGCTGTCCGGGCATACTGGGAGTTGTAGTTTTGCAACATCTGGAGGTCCGCAGGTTGAAGACCACTGCCCTAGATGTATTAGTTACTATAATTTACAGCAGAAGTGTGTCTCCTATGCTGGGCTACCATAGGCATTAGAGATGAGCGAACTTACAGTAAATTCGATTCGTCACGAACTTCTCAGCTCGGCGGTTGCTGACTTTTCCTGCATAAATCAGTTCAGCTTTCCGGTGCTCCGGTGGGCTGGAAAAGGTGGATACAGTCCTAGGAAAGAGTCTCCTAGGACTGTATCCACCTTTTCCAGCTCACCGGAGCACCTGAAAGCTGAACTAATTTATGCAGGAAAAGTCATCAACTGCCGAGCCGAGAAGTTCGTGACAAATCGAATTTACTGTAAGTTCGCTCATCTCTAATAGGCATGACCCTTTATGCAAAGCTCTACCCACTTGAGCAAATACAGCTGGTATATGTTGATCCTTGTAGTGGCATTCAAATGTTTACTACAGAGCCCAGCCTATATATATTATTTATTTATTTATATATATATATATATATATATATATATATATATATATATATATATATATATAATAAATATAAATCATAGCTATAGTTTTCATGATATATGATATGTTATCACAGCAGACATGTGTGCTGTATTACAAAAAAAATAAAATAAACAGAGAAATGATGCCCACAGACATATAAGAAATTGCACCCATTTTATTAAACAAATCAATTTTCTTTATTTTTCTTATTGGATTTTTAGTATTACCACATAAGCCCTTTTTACTATGTAGTCCCAGATTTTCTTCCAACCCCCACCATATGATGTTCTCTTACATTTATTACTACTATGAATCTCGTGAATAAAATAAGAATATTTTTCAATTGTGATCATCCTGGGGAGGTCAGACCTCATCTTTTTAAAAGCTAGTATAGACAAAAAGAGGGAGTGGTGCCCATAGTGACCATCGAAACCATCGCTTTCTAACCTGTAATAGTAAAGTGACTTTGGCAATCCCACGGGTTGCACTAGATAATTCCTCCTCTTTTTATCTGCACTGGTTTTTAGTTATTTATCAACAGACCAATTCTATATAAAGACACCGGTAACACCCACACCCAGTGTAGACAGCTATTCTGTGAGCAGCTCTAGACTACATTGTAATATTAGAGCTTAGCGATGTTATGAGACTCGATTGTGGAATATTGGTAATTTTGAAGATAGGTTGTCTTGCTATTAGTGTTGAGCACGAATATTCAAAATGCTAATTTTTACAGAGAATATCGGGACTTCGCGATTTTCGAGAATATTTAGAATATAGTTATATATATATATATATATATATATATATATATATATATTCTTTTTTTTTTTTTTTTGTAATGACGAATATTGTTTTTTTTCTTCACAGTTCACATCACAGCAATGATGTGTACTGTGTAAAAAAAAAAAAGTAATCATCCCTCCCTGCTTCCACGAAGGCTTCAATATTATTTACTGTGTGAGTCGGTGTGGAGCGCGAATATTTCTGATAAGAGAATATGCACATATTTGTGAATATCGCCACTTCCAGAGGACACCCTGAAAGATATAATCGCGCATGTGCACTATGCGAATTTCATTACGAATTTTCACATGGGAAAAAAGGGAACGAACATAGCGAATATGCGAATTTCGCGAACATAGGATGACTATTCGTCCATATATTTGCGAATTTGAATATGGCCCCTGCTGCTCATCACTACTTGCTATGCGCCATTTGGAATCACTCTGTTCTCTCACAAGTGACCTGGTAGCTTAGTACAGAAAAAAATTGCACAAAGGTTCCCACAATGCACTGCTCTCTGGCTATAATAATGTCTACGGATATCATGAAAGTGGGATCGCTCTCTGCTGTAGATATATGCTCTAGCTCATTAAAAGGGTGATATTCCACAGGAATTTTTTTTTTTTCAGGGAAGAGGCTTATACACATTTAACTATTTATTTATTTACATTTCATTCACTATTTTGCATACACTTAACAATACTCGGCCATAGCACAGGCTGCTGAGGCTTACTGCACTGATTGAGCGCTGATCATATGTGATGGAACTAGGTAAGGGATCCCCTGTCCTCTAAGCTGATTGGGACACCATGATTTCTCTGCAGTGGTCCCGATCAGCACCCCTAACCAGCAACTGTTTTTAACACATTTAGATGCCATGACGATCAACACATTTAGACGACATGAGCCATGGCCAGTGGCATTGAAGCACGCACAGCTCTTTTGAGGGCGTACATTTACACCCTGCGTGCTTAGGGAGTTAAATATTGATGGCTTGTGCTCAAGATAGGCCTTCAATTTTTTAAAGCCTGCGTAACTACATTTAAAGCGCTTTAATCCTTTGTCAATAGAGCCGTTTCCTGCAGTGAGTCAGAGAGATGCGGTCAGCTGCATGCTTCTCCTGGCTTGTTCTAGCGATCGGTTGTGTTTAAACTCCCAGACCCAGATCAAATGATGATAATGCTGTAAGCCTCTGTGCTGGAGTTGAATGTGGAGGTGAACACTGTGCAGTGCTGTATAATAGCTGCTAGGCTCACTTTCAATAGTAATGACCTCATAAATGTTTCAGACAGATACGTATATGTAATGTGTCTATAGACTCCCAAGATTGTCTCTGCTATCCCAGGCTAAGCAATTAACTCTAGACAGAGCTGTTGGTATTTTTACAAATTCATATATATATATATATATATATATATATATATATATATATATATATAATTAGCCCACAAAATAGTTGCCTATAGGGTGTGCATGAAACCGGTGTGCTTTAACCACACTATCTCAAACAGTGAATAATGTAACAAAACGGGTAAACACAAAAGCATAGGAAAAGTAAAGCTGGTAAATACAGATGCTATTCAATGCTTCAGCTATAAACAAAGTTTACAGAATAAAGGGGAAAAAGGCTTTTACAAAGAAGACCGGTATGATTATAAAGCAGGTGAGGAGATGGGGGGAGAGGGGTCAGGTGCATTGCGGCTTTTAATACAAGCGACAAAGCAGGCAAGTGAGTTTGATACAGAATAAGAGCACTTTATATAGACGAAAATCCCATAGTAGACAACATTAGATCACTCAATTCTTGAAACAAAAAACAATAGCTTATATTTATATATCAAAATAAACCTTTTCCATATAACTTCAATATAATTGCTTTATAAGGAACATATAATTTTTTTTATTTATTTTTATTTAATTTTTTTATCTTAATGTTCTTGGAACCCCCCCAAAAGACTTAATAATTTCACATATGTGTATAAATCAGCTTGTAATTACTTTTATAACAGAAAGTGAGCAGCCATGTGGTGGCAGACTTATATATATAGAGAGAGCATGGGTCAACACGTGCCCCAGCTCAAAAAATAAAACAATAGTCCAAAATGGAAAAAAACAAAAACAATGTAAACACATATTGCATTTTACAGTTGTACATGTGCCACACTGTAACTACAGAAAGTGAATAAGCCAAGAAACAAGTACAAGTCCCACTAACTGACATAGCTACAAACTGTAGAAACTAGCTTACATGATATTGGGGGAAAGTGGAACAGCAAAACGGTGTGAATTCAGGTCACATGGGTAAAACCATTTGTGGGTGTGTGGACGAGTCTATCTGAGATATATGTGCATATTGAATGACTTAGAATGCGTTCTCACAGAATTGTATATGAAACCTCTATAGAATACCACTGTTGATAGGATATAGGATACCACACGTTCTTTGAAGGCCTTAAAGCTACTTGCTAGTTTTTAAATGCCATTTAAAAGAAAACATGAGCAAATCCCATATATTTTCTTGTGTAACGTAATCAGTCATATCCCTATAACCATAGAAGCGCGGATGTAACTATAGTGATTGAAGACGTTGCGTCTGTATTTGGGCCGTAGATCCTGAGTGGGTCCAAAAAGTTCATCTTTCACCTTTATGAAGACCAGTACTACGAATTCTACACGTTCTAGTTGGAGGAGCCTGTAATAGATTTTGTAATGGAACATTCAGGGAACCTTTTCCAAAGATTGTCATGCAGGTTCTCAGCAGAGACCCTCTTGCTGCCACAGACAGAGGCAGTGGGCTCACAGGTTTGGAGTTCAGCCACAAGGAATTAGGATATCAGGGCTCAATGAATGGCCAGATACAAGCCATCGACACAAGTTGTAATATTTATCATTCCCTTGATCCTGCAGGTTATCAGCACGAATTGCATATTACATCAGCTCCCACCTGTCACCTTTCATAGTTTACCCAACACCATTTCTCTCTGGGAAGCAGAAATGCTTTCAGTTTCTTTGACGAATGCAATATTCTTGTGCCCTTGTGGAATTTTGCCCTCTCTACAACCCTGGAAGGTGTACCTGGAACAAATGGCTTTGATATAAAATATACTTACAGGTACTGCTTTACTCTAATCTGTACTTCTGTAACCTAGATTTATAGCAGAAACAATCAGTATGTCCACCTCTATCTTCGAGACATATAAGTGGTCTGCATGGAAACCATCCATAATATGGCACAATCTACTCATTGCTAATATCACAATGGTGATACTTCTAAAGTCCTAAATCTCTGTATAAGTGTTCTACACCAGCAGTGCGTAAATATAGTAACTACAGATGTACAAAGTTCACCGCTTCATTGCAAACATGAACGCCTTGTTTTGGAATTTGTGCTAAAAGAGATGACCTGTAAACACCGGCTGTCTTTAAAGGGGTACTCCGGCCCTAAGACATCTTATCCCCTATCCAAAGGATAGTGGATAAGCTTTCTGATCACGGGGGTCCTGCCGCTGGGGACCCCCGCAATCTCTCATGAAGCACCCACCTGTCTCAGCTGCACGAAGCAATGATCGCTCCATGTCTGAAGACTCATGACCACGGGGCTGGAGTATTGTGGCATCACAACTTCGCCCCCTTGTGGCATTACGCCCCGCCCCCTCAATGCAAGCCTATGGGAGGGTGCGTGACCCCCTCCCATAGACTTGCATTGAGGGGGTGGGGAGTCTTCAGCCATGGAGCGATCATTGCTTCGTGCAGCTGAGACAGGTGGGTGCTACATGAGAGATTGCAGGGGTCCCCAGCAGCAGGACCCCGCCTGTGATCAGACATCTTATCCCTTATCCTTTGGATAGTGGATAAGATGTCTTAGGGCCCGATAACCCCTTTACGCAAGCAGTGCTGTACTTGAGAATTTTTCAAATAAAGAGCACCATTTTCAGGCTGTAGTAGGTATTAAACATAAGCATATTTGTTATCGGTAACACACATACTTTACCACAGAAGGTGTTAAAGTGCTATCATTGTAAACTTTGAAAATCTGTAAAAAAATATGTTTTTAGCAAACAAAGCAGAGTAAAGTATATGAAGTGTATATGTTGACTCCTATTGTCACATTGTGTAGGGTTAGGAGTGGGTGCTTTGAGGATAGTGCAGGTACTCTTCTTGTGAGAGCTTGTGGGTTGGGAGGATCACCAGATCACTTAAGTCACACTTGGACTTTATGACCATGCTGACTCTTCTTCCAATATTCGTTATACTTATCATGGACATGATGGGCAATTCTCCATAGAAGTGTGTACTGCTTATTCATGATTTGGCTCTGGATGTGGCTTTAACTTTTGTTAAGCAGGACCTACCAGCTTTGGAGGTTTGTAGTAAATTTGTATTACTATCATAAACCGAATATAGTTTTAAAATACAAAAAGTCTTAACATTGGCATAGAAAATTTTATTTTCAAGTACAAAGACTCCTCACTGATTAGAGACCATGGCGGAGAATTATCAAAACCTGTGCAGATGAAAAGTTGCCCAGTTGCCCTTAGCAACCAATCAGCTCGCTTCTTTTGTTTTTAAAAAGTCCTTTGAAAAATAAAAGAAGCTATCTGGTTGTTATGGGCAACTGGTCAACTTTTTCTTTGCACAAGTTTTGATTATTCTCCCCACATAAGCTTTGATTATACAGAATTAGATCTCAGAGTGTAAACTGCGACCGACAACTTTACTATATTTTAATCCATCATCTGAGGTATTAAAATGCACAAGATTTAAGGGGCAGATTTACTAAAACTATCTATCGCTATGTTCACAAATCATGAAATAAATAGCAAAATACGTCCATAAAAATAAGAATAAAATATGTACATATTGTAATCTAATAATGTGCACAATAAGTCTATTGAAAAGTGGTTTTCGGTGCACAGTTTGATTTTTCAAATTCAAAAAGGTTTTATTAAGAAAAAAACATAATGGTCCACAAATAAGAAAATACAATGCAACCCACATAGGCCCCAAGGCCAGTAGGAACAAAATGGGCCAACAACAGAGATGAAAAACAATATTAAAGGGCATATAAACCCGAGAGAAAATACAACAAGTCCCGCAAAAAGGAAAAATAAGTAGTGGTGCCCAGAATAACAAATCCAATGCAAAAGGCATAACCTGGTGCTGCAGAACATGAAATGAATATATAGTTATGGCAGGCATTGTGTGAGCAACAACAACATTCACAAGAACAGCCCCACACCATCTCAGTGCACACTATGTTGTAAAACTGTGTGTACATCGACAGCCATTTTTCTATAGACATTCATTGATAGACGTATGTATTTTATTCCTTTTTTTATGTACATATTTTGCTTTTCATTTTACAATATGTGAACATAGCCTAATATGTAGACAGTGTAAACTTAGACCAGGAACTCAAAATGTTTGAAAAACACTTTAGACACTCTAATCATCAATTGGTTGGCTTCCGCCAGTAGTTTGGTGCAAGATATTGGCGTAAAGAAAGCCAACCAGTTTTTATTCCAAGCCCGGCCTTTCCAATAAGCCACTCCCACTAGCCAAACAACGAGAATGTCTAAGTAAAGTGTGGCTTGTTGGTTTCCACTGTACGACAAGGTAAAAATACAAAATCTTGTCTTATATTCTGTCAGATAAGGAGCTGGTGCAAAACTTTAAATGTCTTAGAACTGTTCTTATTATCAAAGACCTTAAGTTAGAACACAAATTACAGCTTGCTAGAAGTGTAAAAGAAAAAATATAAATGATACTTACTCACCCAGTCTAGGGCTTCTGTTTACTTCCCGATGACATGCTCTTCTGCTGACATTCCAGACACATTAAGGTGTGTTCACAACATCATCAGTGAAAGTGCATCATCAGGGGAACTAAACACAAGGACCAGGGCCGATTGGGGCTTCGTTGCTGGGCTGGGCAAAGTGGGCATGTATTCTTTTATTGTTTTGTTTTTACACACCCAGAAGACTGTAATTTGCTTTTTAACCAAATTAGAAACTCCATTAAGTTAAATCAATGACTGTTTTAAGCTAAAGCCAGAACTTGTTTCTGCGTCCATAATGATACAGCTGCCCCTATGTGAGATTCATTTTTTACACTATTGGAGCTGGGACTCAGTATCTCATTATCTGCTTTACTTTGAATTACTCTCAACAAAAGTATAGACAGTGTGTGCAGCAGATCGAGTGAAGGAATTTCTTCAGTCACTATTTTAAAAATGTAAACCATCAGAGAAAAGTAGCAGCACAAGAGGTGACGAGGAAAACCGTAAATACTTGGTCTTCCAATGATTATAAAACAGATTAAGGCAGCAACTCTGTCAACCCTTACATTTCCGATGGCATGGGGGCCAATCTCAAGCAAAGAGAGTTCTCATGCAAAATGAAGTACTGCCTTAATCTTGTTTTTATTTTATGTATTTGCCTGTACATGATGGTTGAGGATTTCCTGCTGATTATTTTAGGAGACATCGACCATCATGTTGGAGACCACAAATTGCTCAGGCCCACATAATGTGTAGCTATTGTAATGTATTTGTACTGCACTTAGACTTCTTACACTCTTCCCAGGCCGTGCAGGAGGTGTGTTTGCAAATGGGCCGAGGAGCCAGCTTAGATCCTTAAAGGGATTATCCAGAAATAACAAAACAGAGCTAATTTCTTTCAAAAACTGCTCGCCATCTGTCTCCAGGTTGGGTGTGGTTTTGCAGCTCAGTTCCATTGAAGTGAATGGAGCCAAGTTGTAATACCACACCCAACCTGGGGACAGACGTGGAGCTGTTTTTGAAAGAAATTAGCTCTGTTTTTCTATTCCTAGATAACCCCTTTAAGCTGTCTCTTCCCCATATTAGAAGACAAGTACTATAAATGAGGCATTAGGCTATGTAGACATGACGAAATTCTGCAATTCCACTTAAATTCCATTTTGCAAAGCAAAAGCAAAGTTCAGCAGAGTTTCTGTGTTCTCAAAACACAGATTTCTGCCAAAATTCCAAGCCCCATTGAGTTCAATGAGATTTGTCCCGTAATTCTGCAAAATTTAAAGACAGGTCTTCAAATTTTTCAGAATTTCCACTGCGAAAATTCCACTGTGTGAATGGAACATCGGAATCTCATTGAACATAATGGCCCTCATTTATTTTTGTCGGGTTGTGTCAGATTCTGGTGCATTACACCAGAACTTCTGTCTGTGCCAGAATTTGCGCCAGAATTGGAAAAAACCCGACTGACTCTCCATGTTGCTAAGAAAACCCGAAAAAGGGGTGTCGTGGTCATCTGTAAAAGGGGGCGTGGTCTTGGGAAAGGGGCGCGTTCCCGACATTTTCACAAAAAAACTACATATTTACTAAGGTTTCTACATTAAATGTGGTGGATTTGATCTGAGGAAAACCCCACAGATCAGAGCATGTGTAAAAAAAAAAGCAAAGTGTAGGGAAAGTGGAAAATGTAGGGAAACCTTAGTAAATACCGTGGAAAATAAATTGTAGGGAATTAAAACCCACAAAGAAACCTACACTCCACTTTTAGTAAATGAGGGCCAATGTGCTTTAAATTTAAGCATAATTCTTCCACAGAATTTTGCGAGGAAATTCTGCCATGTGAACATAGGCTATATTCACATGACTACAAGGCTATTACAGACTTTTCATTGGGGCCCAGCAGCTTTAAGTTATGTCTCTGCCTGTGTTATATATATATATATATATATATATATATATATATATATATATTATTTTTTTTTTTTTTTTTTTTTTAAATGTCAATTAAAAATTCGGAATAAGTCTGTTCTTGATGTTAGTATATGTGTATATAATTTTTTTTTTTTTTTTTGTCCAGATCTACCAAGTTTGTAATTCCTTTAAAGGGGTACTCCCCTGTAAAAAAAAATGTTTTTAAATCAACTGGTGCCAGAAAGTTAAACAGATTTGTACATTACTTCTATTTAAAAATCTTAATCCTTCCAGTACTTATCAGGTGCTGTATGTTCCTGAGGAAGTTCTTTCCTTTTTGAATTTCCTTTCTGTCTGACCACAATGCTCTCTGCTGACACCTCTGTCCATTTTAGGAAGTGTCCAGAGCAGAAGCAAATCCCCATAGCAAACCTATCCTGCTCCGGACAGTTCCTGATTTGGACAGAGGTGTCAGCAGAGAGCACTGTGGTCAGACAGAAAAGAAATTAAAAAAGAAAAGAACTTCCTCTGCAGAATACAACAGCTGATAAGTACAGGAAGGATTAAACATTTTTAATAGAAGTAATTTATTTATTTTGTTTAACTTTCTGGCACCAGTTGATTTAAAAAAAATGTTTTCCAGGAGAGTACCCCTTTAATGCTTGCAATTTCCTTGTGTTGTTATAATGTGCAGGTACAACTACTAAACAATAGGCAAGAGCACTGTAGTGTTCAGAGACCTAGGAAAAAGTGATGTAGTCACTATATACAAGATGCTGTAGATAGCGGGCTGTCACTGCGGGAGATCACGGTCCTCGTGCCTGTGAGTCCAGGGGGTGCTGGGAACCAAGAAATCCAAAATCATATAACAAATAGTACTGAAGAAACAGATACCTGCACTCACCACTAGGCTGCTGTAGCTCGACTCCTCTGGCTGAACAGATGATCTGGTGTCAGACTCATAGCAGGGCGCTCAGAAGCAAGGCGACTGCTGGCAAAGTTTTGCGCTGATTGTGCTTCTTCCGGATCGTCTGTTCAGCCGGAGGAGTCGAGCTACAGCAGCCTATTGGTGAGTGCAGGTACCTGTTTCTTCAGTACTATTATAATGTGTAGGTACTTTTGTCTAGTATTCAGATTCCCAGTTCATTTGGACTTAATTCACTTTTATTCTGGGGTGTCTTGCGTTTGTATAGATTTGTGGGTGTCTCATGGTTGGACTGATATATAATAAACATCTTTATTTATATAACTTCGACATATTAAGCAGCACTTTACAATTTCGTATGAGGGTATGTGTGTACATAGGGTATATAAATGTATATTTGTAACCATCTTTACTAGTGCCTTTATGTCTTACTCTTCAGTTACCGTTTGTAGTTGACAACTTTCAGATTAGTTCATATAAGCATTACAACCTCCAGTAAGGATATATGTGAGCGGAATTATTTCCCTCCTGTCAAAGAACTCTAATAAAGCTTTGTATAGAAGGAAAATGTATTCACATAAAATAGATAAAAATATATTTCCCTGTAAAATTCCTTTTGCAAGTAATGAAATTGAAGGTGATCTAGAGGTGATGTATACAAAAATAAATCGAATTTTTGTCTTCTAAAGGAAAAGTAATACAATATATTGGGATAAACCGCTACTAATATACAATGAAAAGGAAAATAACAGGTAGGTAACAGACCACACACAGCTAATTCCTATGTCCTGGTGCAAGGGAATTTGGCCTGTTCTCTCTAAGCTTATCCTGGATCACCAAGTAGGACATAGGATTGGAGGGACTGATATGGGTCATCCCATTAAACATTGGAGAGGTAATTGTTTAAACTGACTGCCAATATCAAATCACACTGGTATCCAGCAACAAGTGAATACAGCTTAGTATATACAAAGGTTTACAAGCTTTGATAAGGTGACCTCTATTCTTCCTCTCCCCATCCAAGGGTTGTTGACACTCATGTAAACTTGGAATTCCCAGTAAGCACTATAGAGGTGCTAAAGAGTTATACTGAAGGCTTCTTCCCTGTTCCTTGGCTTCCCCAGTTGCATTTTTCCAGTTTGCGGTGAGATCAAATAAAAAGATAGGATAGATATTTAATTACCACGGTGCCAACAGTTTCCAAATTGCAATTACTGAGATCGGTCTCAATGGCTGAGTATAAATATAAAATAAATACAAAGGTTTGTTTAAAGCAACAAAACAAAAAACCCAACAAAAGGAGATTAAACTAAACCAGAAATTCTTGCTGGTTGTAACCATTCGGTTATTATGCCATTGGTCAAAGTGTGATGTTGCCTGGTACCCTGGGGGGCACAAATAGCTTCACTTTGCTATTGTTATTTACTTTTGCTATTGTTATTAAAAAGTGACAAGTATTTAAAGTGTATCCACTGTCCTGTTCCAGTATTTATTGGCTAGAAAGCGTTTTTTTTTTTTTCTTTTTGTTTCTTGAACGGTTTCTCGAAAATTCAGAGTACCGCTATTTGTCTTAATGCACGTCAACCATTGGTACAAGTCAGAAGGTCCTTTGGATTGTGAGATCATTCATCTCCAGCAGTGGCAGAGGTGCAATTTGATTGGCTGGTATCCCTTCTGCAGTGAAGAGTCTCCTCAAGGAGACTGCCGACAGATGAAGGCGGCGTCTTTGTTGCAGGCTTCACTTGGCTTAGATTAGAACCCTTTGATATAACAGTAGGCTTCCAGTGTAGCAAATAAGATGTATAGCAGCCATAGGGTTACAAAGAGCAAAGTTGTAGCAAGTCTGCAGCCCCTTGGGCCACCCAGTTCCCCACCTATACTAGGCCGCCTCCTATACAGCAAGACGCTGATGCAGACAAATGCAAAGATGGTAAAGAGGGTTACTGAGAAAGCTAAGGTGCCAGCTTGCACATGGAATTCTTGTCCCTTGGAAGCCCAGTAGATGGCAGCCACAGACCAGGCTATGCCAATACCGAGGAATACATTAACAGCATTGCTCCCGGTCACGTTGCCAATTGAAGCATCTGCATACACATCCTGTGTAGCCGCCACTTTGCTTGCAAATGTATCTAGAAAAGAAAATACATGAATACATGAATAAATGAACATACTGTATTCGCAACTTCTATATTAGTTATGCACACAAAACTATCGACATATTTGGTATATAGATAACCCTTCTACCTCAATTTTATATTATTTATCTAGTACAGCAGTCTTCAACCTGTGACCCCTTCGCTCCCGGCATGTCCTATAAGCTGTATGAAGGGAGTGGGAATTATGCAATAGAATGTAATAGAAATTTCAATCATTGACCCCTCTAAAGGGTTCAAAAGACTATTTTCTTTGATATTGTAAGAATATTTGAGAAAGCATACATCTGGAATGTTGGCATCAATACATTTACTGTGATTGCACCAAGCTGTGAACAGTCCTCGTAATTATTTCTGAACTTCCAGCTGAACTGCATTCTGTTCATCGAATGGAAGCTGAATTGAATGGAGCTCAAGCAGGGGGTGAAAGCAAGTGGCATACCGGTGTGCACAGTCTTATAATGCAAACAAGGGAAACAAGAACCATGACATGTCCACAAAGATTAGTTATGAACGTAGTGTCATTTACATTTAAAGTGGTTTTCTAGTTGCATACAGTTATAGTATATCAACAGAAAATAAAGGGGCTGCAATGCATGTCCGAGTGCTGTTACTATGCCGCATCTCTCAGCCGTGCTCGGCTTCACTTGAGACACCAGATCATCCTATACAGGAGCCTGGAGATGATCATCCTATACAGGAGCCTGGAGATGATCATCCTATACAGGAGCCCGGAGATGATCATCCTATACAGGAGCCTGGAGATGATCATCCTATACAGGAGCCTGGAGATAATCATCCTATACAGGAGCCTGGAGATGATCATCCTATACAGGAGCCTGGAGATGATCATCCTATACAGGAGCCTGGAGATGATCATCCTATACAGGAGCCTGGAGATGATCATCCTATACAGGAGCCCGGAGATGATCATCCTATACAGGAGCCCGGAGATGATCATCCTATACAGGAGCCCGGAGATGATCATCCTATACAGGAGCCCGGAGATGATCATCCTATACAGGAGCCCGGAGATGATCATCCTATACAGGAGCCCGGAGATGATCATCCTATACAGGAGCCCGGAGATGATCATCCTATACAGGAGCCCGGAGATGATCATCCTATACAGGAGCCCGGAGATGATCATCCTATACAGGAGCCCGGAGATGATCATCCTATACAGGAGCCCGGAGATGATCATCCTATACAGGAGCCCGGAGATGATCATCCTATACAGGAGCCCGGAGATGATCATCCTATACAGGAGCCCGGAGATGATCATCCTATACAGGAGCCCGGAGATGATCATCCTATACAGGAGCCCGGAGATGATCATCCTATACAGGAGCCCGGAGATGATCATCCTATACAGGAGCCCGGAGATGATCATCCTATACAGGAGCCCGGAGATGATCATCCTATACAGGAGCCCGGAGATGATCATCCTATACAGGAGCCCGGAGATGATCATCCTATACAGGAGCCCGGAGATGATCATCCTATACAGGAGCCCGGAGATGATCATCCTATACAGGAGCCCGGAGATGATCATCCTATACAGGAGCCCGGAGATGATCATCCTATACAGGAGCCCGGAGATGATCATCCTATACAGGAGCCTGGAGATATTGCTCTACCCTAATATTTCTTCTTTCTTACCCAGCTCCATGTTAGTTGTCTACAATGTTATGAATACTAATATCTTTGTCAAAGCTGCTTATCTTGTTCAGGCGGTATAAGAGACTCTACAGTTGCCGTTCCTTTATTTAAATAATTTTTTCCAATTGTGTTAAAAAAATATTAGGCAGGTTGGGACTGAGGTAAAAAAAAAAAAAATTATGAAAAACCTTTAAATACAAAAACACCAAAGTGGCAATGAACTCTTGGAAAAATAAAGGAGGACATCAAAGGCAAAAAAAATGTTAGCAGATCAACTGGTGCTAGAAAGTTAAAGAGATTTAATAAATATTTATTAAAAACAACAACAAAAAACCCTCAATCCTTTTAGTACTTATCAGCTGTTGTTTTTTCAGACTGACACAGCCCTCCTTGCTGTCACCTCTGTCTGTGTCGGGAACTGTCCAGAGCAGGAGAATGAAGAGGTTTGTTTTAGGGGGTCTGCTCCTGCTCTGGGCAGTTCCTGACATGGAAAGAGGTGGCAGTAGTAAGCACTGAGGTCCACACAGCCGCTGCTAAGTACTGGAAGGCTGGATTTAAAAAAAAAAAAATGGAAGTAATTTATAAATTCATATATCTTTCTGGCACCAGTTGATTCAAAAGCATTATTTTTCTGTGGAATATCGCTTTAAGTGTATGTTCTCACGCTGGTAACTAGCAGCCGGTTTCCCACTGCAGGAAATCCTCTGCGAGTTACCCCACCATTCATTTGAACAGGTCCTCTCAATCTGCCACTAGAGCGGACAGTGAATGGTAGTGTAACTGGCTGTGGATTTCCTGTAGCGAGACACCCGTTGCTGGTCACCAGCATGTAAAGGTACCCTTAGACTTGGGCAGCAATGCCCTGTGGAAACTAGTAGCAAGCATACTTATCAACAAAAAATGTCTATAAAAAAAAATGATCATATTCTTAAACCGGTAAATTTAGGACATGTAGTAGTTAATTAAACAAAAAACTACAATTTTAGGAAAGATGAAATGTTTGGGGGAAAATACAGTGACCCCCCGACCTACGATGGCCCTGACATACGATAATTTCAACATGCGATGGCCTCTCAGAAGCCATCGCATGTTGAAGGCAGCATCAACATACGATGCTTATGTATGTCGGGGCCATCGCATAAACGGCTATCCGGCAGCGCAGACTGCTTCAGCTGCCACCGGATAGCCGTTTACGGTGCCCCGTGAGCTCCGGTGATGTCTCTTATCTGTCCTCGGGGCTCCGGCGCGTCCTCTTCGGGATCTCCTGCATTGTCGGCGCTCTCCATCGTCGTCATCAAGTCGCTGCGCACGCCGTCCCTTCATCCAATAGGAGCGGCGTGCGTAGCGACGTGATGGCGGCGACGGAGAGCGCAGATGCCGGGGAAGCAGAGGCCTTGCCGGAGCGTCGGGGACACCTCCTGGACAGGGCGACACCGATGGAGGGCGACATCCCGAGCAGCTGTGACAAGCGGTGACGGTCCGGAGCGGAGGGGACAGGTGAGTACAACTTCCTCCAACAGTGGTCTACAACCTGCGGACCTCCAGATGTTGCAAAACTACAACACCCAGCATGCCCTGTCCGGGCATGCTGGGTGTTGTAGTTTTGCAACATCTGGAGGTCCGCAGGTTGTAGACCACTGTCCTATACTTTACATTGCACGGATCCCTCATGCGATGGTTTCAACAAACAATGGTTCGTTTGGAACGGATTACCATCGTATGTTGAGGGAACACTGTATACATTTGGTCACAATTCCAATCGGAAGAAGTTCACAAGATAAGTGGGAGTCCGAGTACTGAACTCAGCAATGTTCAGCGGGCCCATAAAGAATAAACGGAGCACTTGTCACACATGTGCATTGTGCTCCATTTATTCAGGGGATTAGTTTGTTCCCATTTTCAGGATCAGAGGTCGGACCCCACCAATCAGCGTCTGATTCCCTATCCTGTGGGTAGGGTAGGGAAAAACCTCTTTCAAAGAATTACTCCAAACAAAATGTATACAATGTTTTTTTCCCTACTGCAGGCGGTGGACCATGACACGGCATCAAATAACATTCAGGAGTAAATCCATGTGTCACGCACCAGCACATGAGCGCTCCCTATGTCTATGTCAGTGTTTCTCTACCAGTATGCCTCTAGCTGTTGCAAAACTACAACTCTCAGCATACCTGGACAATGCTGAGAGTTGTATTGTTGCAACAGCTGGAGGCATACTGGTTGGCAAACACTGGTCCAAGCAATGGATGGAGTATATTACAACACTATACAAGGTTTTTTTTTTTCACTCCTAGATCTTTTAATCAATGTAAATAAGATCTATAAATTGGGAAGATTTAAGTAGCAGTAACATTTCCTGCTATCACTTACCAGGCACCGATGTGCCAAAGGCCACAAATACCACAGCAGTCACAGAATCCTTCAAGCCAATGGTACAGCCAAAATGTGAAGCAAGGTCCCCGATAATGGCAGTGAGGATGCCAATGATAATTATTGATACAACAAAGCACGCCCATCCATTTAAATATTCTGTAGGGGGAACGCACGCAAAAAGTACTTTCCAGAACACGGTCAGGAAATGCATCACATAGTCAAAACAAGATGGCAGCCGCTCTTCTCCAGACTCATCCTCCTCTTCATCTCCAGCTACATTTATAACAACAACAACAAAAAATAAGGTTACTGACAGCAAGAGTATTGTGAAATATTCTTCTACACAGTGTAGCTGAGATATATTTAGAAGAGTAAAATCTGTCACTAGGAACCTGTCATTGAGAGATTCTGTGGATTGTACTTCAGTGACTAAGATTTTATGATGTTGGACACCCCTCTAAAATTTCTGGCTCCCTGCAGCTACCACTAGAATCGGAGGGCTTAGGTTATCCAGCCAAGGGCCTTGTTTTAAGCATATGCCATCAATATAAGTTCAGAGGGGGTATGACTCTTAGCGCCTTAAAGGGGTACTCTGGGATAGAAAAATGATGTGATGGCCATCACGTCCCTCCCATAGACTTGTATAGCGGGGGGGGGGGGGGTTAACTTCATTACAACACTTGTTCTAGCCTCATGGGAGAAGAATTGATGTCATGACGTGTCACCTACGTCATGCTCCCTCCCGGTGTGTAAGTTAAATTGCTTTTCTGCACAGTTTTATAGAAGATAAGACGACGTTGATATTTGATACCTGTCATATTAAGCATTGAGCACCTGTGGGATAAACTCACTGACTGGCTGCATGCGTGCTGTGTGTTGTTTGCTTGCTAGATTTTATCCTGTATGCCTAGATTTGCTTCTCTTGGATATTTCTCTTAAGGGGTTAATGTTTAGGTCTGTTTGTCCTTGCATCACTTCACTATTAATAACAGCAGTGCAAGGTGCTGCAGCATTGTCCTATTCAAGTGAATGGACAATGCTCCAGTACCTCGCATCATTACTACTAATAGTATAGGTATGCAAGGGCAAGCAGAAATAAGCTTTGATGAGGTTGCGGTGCTCGCCAACATTGGCGGTGAGTTGCTAATATTGCTCATTAGGGTATTAGTTTAGAAATTCTACCTATAGAAGGTATGTAAGCACAAAGAGGCTTTAACATACATCTTACCATGTTGCTGTGCACTCTGACACATCTAGACATACTGTACAGATGTAAAACCTAGACTAACACTGCTCACATTCAGAATATTCTCTCTACTTATGTACCTTCTTCTTTCCTTTTATTAAAAAGGTCACTTCAAACAAATCAGTGGGTAAAAGTTTCTTATGAATAACACAGAAGGCAGATTTAAAAAAAAATTATTTCAAATACATTAAAAGAAGAGATTAGTTAAAATTGCATGCCCTGCCTTGAATTTCAATTAACATTATATTTTCAATCGCTATATCTATAGACATGAAAGGCAAATGCCAGGTAATCCAAATTCTGCTGTTCTCAGTCCACCCGCTAATTGAAAGATTGTCTCCCTATACGTGTTCTTAGCGGAATCAGATAAAGTCATGCTGCCGCCCTTCGCTTCCAGACTATTTCAGTACACTGGCGATCTAGCTTGTATGGCACTCGGTGTGGCCGCTAAGCAGCAGCTGTCAGAAGTAGCCGGCTCTCGCAGACTATGCCGCTCTTGGGTATTCACACTTTTAGTACTGCAATGTACAATTACCTCTTAATGGGATTAATCCTTTGTTCCTTTTTATCATGGAAATTACTGCTTTAAAGGCTTTAATTTTTTCCAAATTGCAAAGGAGGAAACGGTTCCCAAAAGGTTCAAATAAGGATAGCTATGAAAATAGCTTCAAATGGGGTCTTTTAGGGCAAACCGAGGAAGACTATTCCCTATAACCTGTATGGACAGGATGCTGGCCCAGTATGTAGCACTAGAAAGAAGAGATATTTTTGGATGAATCTTTTTGTGTACAAAAGTGGCAAGATGTTATGTCTCAAAAGTGAGAGTATGGGCCTCACAGAGTATTATGGACCTGAAAGGATCCTATGTGTCATTGTACAGCACTTCTCCCCATCCTGTGCCTCCTTTCTCCTGTCCTGTATATACCTCAGGAAGATAAAGACAAAGAGGAGGACATGGAGAAGCAGATAGGGGGGTATTTATCAATTTTGCCTGTTGATAGTTTCTTTTTACCCTTTTTTTTCACTTTGGTTTTCGTGGACATGCACCAAATTTATCATTTGGTGCAAGTTGTTAGTACCGTATTTATCGGGGGAATACCATGCACCGGCCAATAACACGCACCCTCATTTTAGCAAGGATATTTGGGTAAAAAAAGTTTTTTACCCAAATATCCTTGGTAAAATGAGGGTGCGTGTGTGTGCATGCGTATACCCCGATACACCCCCAGGAAAGGCAGGGGGAGAGAGGCCGTCGCTGCCTGCTTCTCTGCCCCGGCCTGTCCTGGGGTCTAGAGCCCTGCTACCGGCCCTTCTCTCCCCCTGGCTATCGGCGACGCTGCCCGTTCTCTCCCCCTGACTATCAGTGCCGGTGCCCCATTGCCGGCGCCGATAGCCAGGGGGAGAGAAGCGGTGCCGCCAATGGGGCAGAGGCGCCGACAGACAGGGGGAGAGAAATGGCAGCGGCACCCATTGCCGGCGCCGCTGCCCCGTTGCCTCCCCCATCCCCGGTTGCATAATTACCTGTTGCCGGGGTTGGGTCCGCGCTGCTTCAGGCCTCCGGTGTGCGTCCCCTGCGTCGTTGCTATGCACTGCACGGGGCAATGAGGAGTGACGTCATTGCGCCGCGCCGTGCAGCGCATGGCAACGATGCAGGGGACGCACACCGGAGGCCTGAAGAAGCATGGACCCGACCCCGGCAACAGGTAATTATGCAACCGGGGATGGGGGAGGCAACGGGGCAGCGGCGCCGGCAATGGGTGCCGCTGCCCCTTCTCTCCCCCTGTCTGTCGGCGCCGTTGCCCCATTACCGGCGCCGCTTCTCTCCCCCTGGCTATCGGTGCCGGCACCGATAGTCAGGGGGAGAGAACGGGCAGCGGCGCCGATAGCCAGGGGGAGAGAAGGGTCGGTAGCAGGGCTCTAGACCCCAGGACAGGCAGGGGCAGAGAAGCCGGCAGCGCTGGCGGTCTCTGCACCTGCAAAGCCGCTGCAGTTCATTGATTTAAAGCGCCCGCTTCCCTTCAAGTTTACATCTGTAAATAATGGGTTGGATAATTAGCCCAATCAATTTTCGTCAAGGGGTCGGCTGCAGCTCATCCAGGATGGCACATCAATGCGAGCTGTGGCAAGAAGGTTTGCGGACATAACATCAAAGTTGGATCAGCCTGTAGTGCAGTTTTCCACTTTGATTTTGAGTGTGACTCCATATCCACATTCAAGTATGTAAAGACGAAAGTATTTCAAACGATTAGTTCATTCATTCAGATCTAGGATGTGTTAGCTTAGTGTTCCCTTTATATATATATATATATACACATACACATATGCACTTACAAAGATTTTTCCCATGAATGTGAAATAGAAATGAAAGCTCTATAGATGTTAATAAAAGTTTAGGTTGAGTTGTTAGTAATGGAATAATACCTCTTACCTGCACTAACAGTAATTGCTTCCATGAACTGATCCCTCCAGGAATGAGTTCCTACCACCAGGGCGAGGTTAGTCTTCTTAATGAGCTTGTCCACTGTACTCTACCAGCAAAAGCGATATAGAAAGCAATAGGTTAAAAATATAGACAAAACTCAATTTAAAATTTTATTTAGATTTTTTTCTAGACTTTCTGCAGATCATCTCATCTTCATTGTACACATCATCATATATATGCACTTACTTTAAACTCATAAGACTCTTCAATGACCACTTCAAGTTTTGGGTGCTCCCCCAAAATCGGTTTTCCCATCTCGGCAATTCGTTTTGCTTCTTCTTCCTCCACTGACGGTTTCCTTTCTGCCAGTTCAATGGCTGGAAGACAGGAATTTTTATTTGCTTAGATTTAAACTTCTATACAGTGTGCATATATGTACTACTTATTAACTTTGCAACAAAAACATTGCAGAGCAGTTGACTCAGGAGAGCTGCAGTCAGCCCATTATGGCCTATGATGCAACTGAATCTCCTATTAGTAATGCCAAAAAAGGGGCAAGGGGTACAGTGATCTTTACAGTGCCACCAACATTTTGCAAAGAGAAGACAATCATCACTGTTCATAAAGGCTTTTTAGGCCTTTACTTTTAAATCTATTCAGATGTAGCAGAGTTGGGTTTGCCATCTAACATTGCATCATGACTTCACAATGTTGTCTCCTATGACTGCAGGTAAACTACATAGTTATCATGGTTTCTATAAATGAGCCAAATAAGCTTTGCTACTTTACTATAAGCCTACCGATGCAATAATACTGTAGAAATTCAGTGTATCTCTTGTTCTTCTATAAACAGGTTTGAACTTTTAATCTAAATCCAAAGTAGTACAACACAATTCTCTGAGTGCTCCACCATGACCATATTCAGAATACAGCAGTCTTAAAGGCAATTTATTACTGATAACATATTTTAGGTAAACTATGACTGGCATTGACCTCTATGTTCCCAAGCCTGCGGAATAATCCATTTTGTTAAAGGAGAACTCCAGACAAATTAAATTAACTTTACATAGTTGCACATGATAAAGTTATAAAACTTTATAATGCACTCTAATGTAATCTTTGCTGAACACATACCCTGTTTCTCTCAGCTTTTCCTCTAGGCAGGAAGTCCAGAAGTTTTTATCATACATGACTGTCAGGCACCAGTTTGCTGGGCCTACACATCACTTTGTAACATCGCACTCCCTTCTCCTCAGTTTAGAGAGCCCTAGAGCACTTCAGTGTGCAGTGTGTGATTGCCTGAGGCGCACACACCTTCCTCAACTATATTCCCTGCTTCTCTAACCATGTGACCTGCCCAGCTCTCTCAAGGCAGCCCCTCCCGCAGCTCACACAAGGGCTAATGGTTAGTGTAGTTTTTTTTTGCAGTTGTCAGCTGTTTGTGGGCTATGGGGGTCCGATTTTGAAACAAATCAGCTGGGATGCCTTGTTTAATCATGTTGAGCATATACATATAACTTATTTAAGTTTATATTTTACCACATTTGGCTGAATATCCCCTTTAAGCTGATGAGATGTACAGCATTTCCCATAAGTTCACCCCTGACATTTTTATAAATATTTTATTACAGTATCTCTTTATGCTGTAGCCATTTCTTCAGTGTGGTCACATAAAAAGTAGTGAGTGCACAGCTTGTATAACAGTGTTTAATGTTGTGTCCCCTCAAAACAACTCAACAAACCGCCATTGATGGCAACAACAGTGAGTACACCCCTAAGTGGAAGAAATTGGGCCCAATTAGCAATTTTCCCTTCTCTGTGTCATGTGACTAATTAGTGTTACAAGGTCTCAGGTGTGAATGGGACGCATCAGATCTATTGTGTATTATTGTTATTTTATAATGATGTTATAATAAATGTCCACACAAAAAATAAGCCTTTGGATGTTGTTGGAACATAAGTTTTAACTGGTATTGGTCACAATCTGGGCTAGCAGAAAGGAAAACGCCATTTGTGAGGATTAATTTTAAAGCCTTTGGGAGCTCCAGCAAGGAAAGGCCTGATCCCAAGGCTTTGAAGGTTTGCCTGGAATGAGGGGAGTTAGGAGCAATACTCCCCTCTAGGAAATAAGTTTTCCGTGAGGGGTACTTTGTATAGATTTTATGTTACTAAGAATTTGAAGTGCTCGTCCACTCTCCTTTTTTTCTCATCTTTTTGTTTTACTACTTTACACTGTAGCAAAGTGTCATTTCTTCAGTGTTGTCACATGAAAAGATAGAAGAAAATATTCATAATAATGTAAGGAGTGGACTCACTTATGGGATATACTGTATATAATGTGAGAGGTGGACTCACTTATAGGAGATACTGTATATATAATGTGAGGGGTGGACTCACTTATGGGATATACTGTATATATAATGTGAGGGCTGGACTCACTTATGGGATATACTGTATATATAATGTGAGGGGTGGACTCACTTATGGGAGATACTGTATAAATAATGTGAGGGGTGGACTCACTTATGGGCGATACTGTATATATATAATGCGAGGGTTGGACTCACTTATGGGAGATACTGTATATATAATGTGAAGGGGTGGACTCACTTATGGGAGATACTGTATATATAATGTGAAGGGGTGGACTCACTTATGGGAGATACTGTATATATAATGTGAGGGGTGGACTCACTTATGGGAGATACTGTATATAATGTGAGGGGTGGAATCACTTATGGGAGATATTGTATATATAATGTGAGGGGTGGACTCACTTATGGGCGATACTGTATATAATGTGAGGGGTGGACTCACTTATGGGAGATACTGTATATATAATGTGAGGGGTGGAATCACTTATGGGAGATACTGTATATATAATGTGAGGGGTGGACTCACTTATGGGAGATACTGTATATATAATGTGAGGGGTGGACTCACTTATGGGAGATACTGTATATATAATGTGAGGGGTGGACTCACTTATGGGATATACTATATATAATGTGAGGGGTGGAGTCACTTATGGGCGACACTGTATATATATATAATGCGAGGGGTGGACTCACTTATGGGAGATACTGTATATATAATGTGAGGGGTGGACTCACTTATGGGAGATACTGTATATATAATGTGAAGGGTGGGCTCACTTATGGGATATACTGTATATATATAATGTGAGGGGTGGACTCACTTATGGGATATACTGTATATATAATGTGAGGGGTGGACTCACTTATGGGAGATACTGTATATATAATGTGAGGGGTGGACTCACTTATGGGAGATACTGTATATATAATGTGAGGGGTGGACTCACTTATGGGAGATACTGTATATAATGTGAGGGGTGGACTCACTTATGGGAGATACTGTATATATAATGTGAGGGGTGGACTCACTTATGGGAGATACTGTATATATAATGTGAGGGGTGGAGTCACTTATGGGAGATACTGTATATATAATGTGAGGGGTGGACTCACTTATGGGAGATACTGTATATATAATGTGAGGGGTGGAGTCACTTATGGGAGATACTGTATATATAATGTGAGGGGTGGACTAACTTATGGGAGATACTATATATAATGTGAGGGGTGGACTCACTTATAGGAGATACTGTATATATAATGTGAGGGGTGGACTCACTTATGGGAGATACTATATATAATGTGAGGGGTGGACTCACTTATGGGAGATACTGTATATAATGTGAGGGGTGGACTCACTTATGGGAGATACTGTATATATAATGTGAGGGGAGGACTCACTTATGGGAGATACTGTATATAATGTGAGGGGTGGACTCACTTATGGGATACACTGTATATATAATGTGAGGGGTGGAGTCACTTATGGGAGATACTGTATATATTATGTGAGGGGTGGACTCACTTATGGGAGATGCTGTATATATAATGTGAGGGGTGGACTCACTTATGGGAGATACTGTATATAATGTGAGGGGTGGACTCACTTATGGGAGATACTGTATATATAATGTGAGGGGTGGACTCTCTTATTGGTTATACTGTATATAATGTGAGGGGTGGACTCACTTATGGGAGATACTGTATATATAATGTGAGGGGTGGACTCACTTATGGGAGATACTGTATATATAATGTGAGGGGTGGACTCACTTATGGGAAATACTGTATATATAATGTGAGGGGTGGACTCACTTATGGGATATACTATATATAATGTGAGGGGTGGACTCACTTATGGGAGATACTGTATATATAATGTGAGGAGTGGACTCACTTATGGGATATACTGTATATAATGTGAGGGGTGGACTCACTTATGGGAGATACTGTATATATAATGTGAGGGGTGGACTCACTTATGGGAGATACTGTATATATAATGTGAGGGGTGGAGTCACTTATGGGAGATACTGTATATATAATGTGAGGGGTGGACTCACTTATGGGAGATACTGTATATATAATGTGAGGGGTGGAGTCACTTATGGGAGATACTGTATATATAATGTGAGGGGTGGACTAACTTATGGGAGATACTATATATAATGTGAGGGGTGGACTCACTTATAGGAGATACTGTATATATAATGTGAGGGGTGGACTCACTTATGGGAGATACTATATATAATGTGAGGGGTGGACTCACTTATGGGAGATACTGTATATAATGTGAGGGGTGGACTCACTTATGGGAGATACTGTATATATAATGTGAGGGGAGGACTCACTTATGGGAGATACTGTATATAATGTGAGGGGTGGACTCACTTATGGGATACACTGTATATATAATGTGAGGGGTGGAGTCACTTATGGGAGATACTGTATATATTATGTGAGGGGTGGACTCACTTATGGGAGATGCTGTATATATAATGTGAGGGGTGGACTCACTTATGGGAGATACTGTATATATTATGTGAGGGGTGGACTCACTTATGGGAGATACTGTATATATAATGTGAGGGGTGGACTCACTTATGGGAGATACTGTATATAATGTGAGGGGTGGACTCACTTATGGGAGATACTGTATATATAATGTGAGGGGTGGACTCACTTATGGGATATACTATATATAATGTGAGGGGTGGACTCACTTATGGGAGATACTGTATATATAATGTGAGGAGTGGACTCACTTATGGGAGATACTGTATATAATGTGAGGGGTGGACTCACTTATGGGATATACTGTATATATAATGTGAGGGGTGGACTCACTTATGGGAGATACTGTATATATAATGTGAGGGGTGGACTCACTTATGGGAGATACTGTATATATAATGTGAGGGGTGGACTCTCTTATTGGTTATACTGTATATAATGTGAGGGGTGGAGTCACTTATGGGAGATACTGTATATAATGTGAGGGGTGGACTCACTTATGGGAGATACTGTATATATAATGTGAGGGGTGGACTCACTTATGGGAGATACTGTATATATAATGTGAGGGGTGGACTCACTTATGGGATATACTATATATAATGTGAGGGGTGGACTCACTTATGGGAGATACTGTATATATAATGTGAGGGGTGGACTCTCTTATTGGTTATACTGTATATAATGTGAGGGGTGGAGTCACTTATGGGAGATACTGTATATAATGTGAGGGGTGGACTCACTTATGGGAGATACTGTATATATAATGTGAGGGGTGGACTCACTTATGGGAGATACTGTATATATAATGTGAGGGGTGGACTCACTTATGGGAGATACTGTATATATAATGTGAGGAGTGGACTCACTTATGGGATATACTGTATATAATGTGAGGGGTGGACTCACTTATGGGAGATACTGTATATATAATGTGAGGGGTGGACTCACTTATGGGAGATACTGTATATATAATGTGAGGAGTGGACTGACTTATGGGAGATACTGTATATATAATGTGAGGGGTGGACTCACTTATGGGATATACTGTATATATAATGTGAGGGGTGGACTCACTTATGGGAGATACTGTATATATAATGTGAGGGGTGGACTCACTTATGGGAGATACTGTATATAATGTGAGGGGTGGACTCACTTATGGGATATACTGTATATATAATGTGAGGGGTGGACTCACTTATGGGATATATTGTATATATAATGTGAGGGGTGGACTCACTTATGGGAGATACTGTATATATAATGTGAGGGGTGGACTCACTTATGGGATATACTGTATATAATGTGAGGGGTGGACTCACTTATGGGAGATACTGTATATATAATGTGAGGGGTGGACTCACTTATGGGATATACTGTATATAATGTGAGGGGTGGACTCACTTACGGGAGATACTGTATTCACTTCTGTACAGACAATGATGCTTGCGGCACCATTTCGGTATTATCTGTCCCCCAAAAGAGTATATGAAAAAACACCTCATTAACAGAGATATGAGAAGTTCAAGCACATGAGTGAACATGAGGGTAAAATTAAGCAATTATGTAAGTCTAAATAGATGGCAGAAACTGTAGGGGATAAATCTCTCTAAATGGGTTAAGTGCTTCTTATTTCCCTGCAACATTTAAGTTTTTACTTCTTTCTAATTAAGATTCTAGACATTATCAAAGAAATATTTAAAGTAATGTCAAGATTCGAGATATCAGAAGAGGATAGGATTCATCCAAGACACCAAATGGCACTTAGCTTTAAAGGAACATGAACAAATTAGGAATTCTAAGAACACACAAATATTTAAGAAGCTGTCAAGTGCAATGCTGGTCCAATGACATGATTAGTGCTAAACAGAACATTTACTAGATTCATGCAGCGGCGTCTCATCTTATCATTTCAGCAATGCTCTATACTGCAGATAGTAACCCAGCAAGAAGCTAATCCCTTGTGACTAGGAAAGTACTTTGTTGTTACTTTTATCCCTGATATCCAAACATCTTAAGATGTAAAATCTATGTAAGAAAATATCATTGGGATACTTAGAGGTCTAGTCTAAATCGACGGGATGTACTTTTGAAATCTTGATGTTTCCTAACTTTTCAGAATCACTTTCTTGATGTGTGTAAATAATAACTAATGGTTGAGCAGAGGAAGCTGATCAGATGAGTGGTAAGATGTCTCAGCACATGTTCACATGGCTAAAAAATTCATAACAAAATCGGTGCTGAACGAGCGGTGCAGATTTTGGTGTAGGTTCATTATTTAGGGTACATTCCCACACGACGTATTTGCTGCGTATTTGCTGCTGCGTATTTTATTTTCTCTGTTGAAGTCAATGGGTAGGAAAATACGCAGCACCAAATACGCAGCAAATACGCAGCAAAATACGCCGTGTGGGAACGTACCCTAAGGGTGTATTTACATGCACAATATCCTGCTCATAATTGATGTGCAGGATTTGAAGCTTCAGATGTTATGCTGCAGATTTCAATGTAACTAAATGACTGAACACCGCATCAAATCACCAGCTTCAAATTCTGAAGATCAAATATGCGTAGGATACTGTTGTATGTATGAATACACCTAAAACTTTTCATTGATTTCAATGGGAACTCAAAACAGAACCATATGGAAGAACAACATGTCTTTTTCTACACAAAAAAACTAACTCAAAAAAGAGATTTTTTTTTAAGGTAAAACTGGAGCTTTTGAGGAGGAAACTGTCATGGCTTTTCTGGCAAAAAACCATATGAACAGTTTGGTGACTTGCAGTCTTATTTTCCCCTTCTTTTGTTTGGATATATGAAGGGAATATCTGATTTATTAGAAAGGCTAAGAGCTCAAGTACACAGACCTTGTATGACACCTAACCTCCTTTACAGCATTTTGTTTAGCTGTAGGTACAATGGGGGGCATTTATCATTGTTGCTTTGTTAAAGGACAACTGTAGTGGTACACTTTTATATATGCCCAGGCCTCAAAAATAAACAAAATAAACTCATACATACCTTCCTATGAGCCCTTGTTGGTTGCCATCGGCGTATGACCGGCCACAGCGATGTCCCACCCCGGCCGGTGATAGGCTGAGCCCACTGTCTTGTAAGAAGCCGGCCAGAGCTTCTTACATGACAGTGGGCTCAGCCTATCATCGGCCGGTTCGGGACATTGCTACGGCCGGTGATACGCTGACGGCTCTGCGGCGTCCCCGTCCCCAGGAAGTGGAATGAGGTCAGCACTGCCGGACCGTGAGGCCTGTGCCGGACCAACGGGGGCTCGTAGGAAGGTATGTATGAGTTTATTTTGTTTATTTTTGAGGCCCGGGCATGGGCATATATAAAAGTGTTCCACTAAAGTTGTCCTTTAAGAGAGTTCTGTAGTCTTTTTTTTTATTTTATTTTATTTTTGATTTGCGTGACATATTTATCAAACTATCACAGGGGGTTGATAAATTTGGCTCACATAAGCAAAAAAAACAATAAATCACTTTGCAATACCAATTTTTTTTATCACACATAAGCAAAAAAAGGTAAAATTAAATATGTGTTTCTTGCATTTTTACCACTTTTTCCCCCCTAAATGTACTACTAACCCATTTTTTGTGTGTGTTTTTTTTCTTCTCTGCATACATGGATATGAAATGAGGACTACTTCGAATTTGGTGGACTATGATGGCCAGTGTTTTTTTGTTTAATATTAATAAAATGGTAAACGAGGGCTTAGGGGGGAGTGCTTTTTTGGAATAAAAGTTTTTTGAACGTTGTGTATTTTTTTTTAATTTACTTTACAGGCTTAGTAGTGGAAGCTGTATTATAGACAGAGTTCATTACTAAGCCCCAAAAACAGCTAGCATTAACCCCAATTATTATGCCTGTACCCATCGCCACAGGGGTTCCAGGAAGAGCTGGTACCAACAGGCCCGGAGCATCAAAAATGGTGCTCCTGGGCTTAGGCAGGAACAGGATGGCATTATTGAGGCTGGGGAGGGCCATTACAATGGTCCTCGCCCACGCTGGTAACGTCAGGCTGTTGCTGTTCGGTTGGTATCTGGCGGAGAATAAAATTAGGGGAAACCACAAGTTTTTTTTTTATTTATTATTTAATTATTTATGAAAAAACACAAACGCATAGGGTTCCCCGTAATTTCCTTCTCAGCCATATACCGACCAAGCAGTAACAGCCTGACGTTACCAGAGTGGGCGAGGACCATTGTAACTGGCCCTCCCCAGCCTAAATAATGACATACTGTTACTGCATTTTTTGACGCTCCGGGCCTGTTGGTACCGGCTCTTCCTGGCACTCCTGTGGCAGTGAGTACCGGGGTAATAATTGGGGGTTAGCGCTAGCTGTTTTGGAGGCTAACGCTAAGCCCCGGCTTAGTAGTGGTCTATAAGACAGCTTCCACTACTAAGCCTGTAAAGTAAATAAAAAAACACAACACGTTTTAAAAACTTTTTATTCCAAAAAAACACTCCCCCACAAGCCCTCATTAACCATTTTATTAATAGTAAACAAAAAAAAATGTGGGTCATTGTCCGTAGTCCATCGAATCAGAAGTAGTTGTCTGCATACCGGTTAGTACATTTATGGCACTCCCCCCTGGGCATATCGCCCATAAAGCAGGATTTATAAACAGGAAGCTTCCAGCTGTAGCTAAACTACACCCCCCCCCCCCAATCATGATGGGAGTTGTAATTTAACAACAGCAAGCCTCCAGTTAAGCACCTGCTGGAGTCTCACTGGTGTTAAAGCCTGGTGTAGCTCCATGGCCACCCGCCCACATCTTCCACCTGCCCGCTAGTTGTTGGAACTACAACTCCCAGCATGTCCTCACTGTAAGGTCATGCTGGGAGTTGTAGTCTTGCAACAGCTAACGGGCATGTGGTAGATGCGGGCTGGTGGCCGCGGAGCTGTCCGACTCACAGAAATATGAAAGCACGGCACTGTAATTTCATATCACGATATCACATGATCATGGCTCCAGCCGGGAATACGAAATTACATTCCTAGGAGACAGCCGACTCCACTCCCCAGCCACCCACCCGCATCTACCGTCTGCTAGCTGTTGCAAGACTACAACTCCCATCATGCCCTTACAGTGAGGACATGCTGGAAGTTGTAGTTGCAACAGTTAGCGGGAGGGTTGTAGATGCAGACAGGTGGCTGGTTTGAGCCTTTTATTTTCTTTTACTTACGTGCGACATTCGCACTTCATAAATTCACGACCACTGCAAAGTGAAAACTGAAAGCTGCTTAGGTAGGGTTATTTGCAAATTTCTGTCTACCCACAAAAGTCGCACAAAAATTTGCTTAGGCCCACATGCAACTTTTTGTGCGACTTTTGTAAGCAAAAAAAGAGCTCTATATCCCTTGATAAATGTCCTCCAATGTCAATTTCTTCTCATGAGAACCACCATTTGATACTGTCCCTCACAGACGTTTGACAGGTAAGTTAAGGTCCTTGGGCTTGGAAACTTTAGTTTGTAACTGGATTGAACACTGGCTCATGGATCGTACCCAGAGAGTGGTGGTCAATGATTCGTACTCTGATTGGTCCCCGGTAATTAGTGGTGTACCCCAAGGTTCAGTACTGGGCCCGCTGTTGTTTAATTTATTTATCAATGATATAGAGGATGGTATTAACAGCTCTGTTTCTATCTTTGCAGATGACACCAAGCTTTGTAGCACGGTACAGTCTATAGAGGATGTGCATAAGTTACAGGATGACTTGGATAGACTAAGTGTCTGGGCATCAACTTGGCAAATGAGGTTCAATGTGGATAAATGTAAAGTTATGCATCTGGGTACTAATAACCTGCATGCATCGTATGTCTTAGGGGGGATTAAACTGGCAGAGTCACTGGTAGAGAAGGATCTGGGTGTACTTGTAGATCACAGACTACAGAATAGCATGCAATGTCAGGCTGCTGCTTCCAAAGCCGGCAGGATATTGTCATGTATAAAAAGAGGCATGGACTCAAGGGACAGGGACATAATACTCCCCCTTTATAAAGCATTGGTACGGCCTCACCTGGAATATGCTGTTCAGTTTTGGGCACCTGTCCATAAAAGGGACACTGCGGAGTTGGAAAGGGTGCAGAGACGCGCGACTAAACTAATATGGGGCATGGAACATCTTAGCTATGAGGAGCGATTAAAGGAGTTACAATTGTTTAGTCTTGAGAAGAGACGTTTAAGGGGGGATATGATAAACGTATATAAGTATATTAATGGCCCATACAAAAAATATGGAGAAAAACTGTTCCAGGTTAAACCCCCCCAAAGGACGAGGGGACACTCCCTCCGTCTGGAGAAGAAAAAGTTTAGTCTCAAGGGGCGACACGCCTTCTTTACCGTGAGGACTGTGAATTTATGGAACGGTCTACCTCAGGAACTGGTCACAGTAGGAACAATTAACAGCTTTAAAACAGGATTAGAAACATTTATGGAACAAAATAACATTAATGCTTATGAAGAAATATAAAATCCCATCCCTTCCCCAATATCGCGCCACACCCCTACCCCTTAATTCCCTGGTTGAACTTGATGGACATATGTCTTTTTTCGACCGTACTAACTATGTAACTATATAATTACTGAACTTTCTATAAATGTTCTTGTAACCTCTAAGCATAAGAGCCCTAAGGCAAGTATAGCCTCTGTGAGTTCTGCATTGCAAACAAAGTTCTTTATCTGCATTTTGTATAACAGACTCATAGGGAATGTGTCTGGTCGGGGGTCTGACTGCTGGGATCCCAGCTGATCAAGAGAACAGTGGTCCCACCTCCCTCCTTGTTGAATGGATCTATGGTTGGACATGTGCATTGCATCTTCATTTAACTTGATGGGCTACACAAAGTAGAGCATCAGAGCACATGTCCAACTGCCAATCTAATTCAACCAGGGGAGGACACTCCCCCACCCCTCCCCCGCCCATTCATGTGATTAATGGGGTTCCCAGTAGTTTGTCTCCCACCAATCAGACATTCATCCTGCAGATAGAAGAGGAGTCCATTTCTTAGGAAAACCTTCTTAAACTCAACCCCTCTTTCTAGTACAATTATAACTTTTTCCTATTTATCAATATTCTTTGTGATTTATACTTTGTGTGGTGTGCAGAACAGCATGCTTCCAGGGAAAAGTATTTATTGTAGAGTACTTAGATACGTACACTATATATAAAGGGGAAAATGAGCCTTTAGCATAATAAAAAGACAGTCAATAATGATAAACCCTTCTCATTACAACCTGCTCGACAGCAATGATACATGATCTGATAATCATGTGATTTATTAAATTTGACTAGAATGGAAAACTGTCCGAGTTGTCAGTGGGGGACGGTAATAGAGCCATGATAAGCCATCATCTTCTATGTATCATGCTGACACATCTGCAGATTGTCTGCCTCTTATGTATCCAGGGTTACAAATTAGACCTCCTAAATGAATGATGATGGCTTAGTCTCCATTTTCAGGGCAATTTAACTTGTATATATGCAGCAAATTTTCTTGACTAGTTACATAAATATGGACTTCATATTGGTGCTACTCGGATTTTCAAATAACTGAGGAAATGACATATGGTTGTAAATAGAGATGAGCAAATCGAAGCTGATGAATCCAAATTCATTAAGAATTTCATGAAAAATTTGATTTGCAATGAATGCGAATATCACTGCGATTCTATTGCCCGAATTGCTTCATTAAACTCCATTTAGTGCTGTCCAGGCTCCAAGGCATCTAAAATGGCAGATCCAGATGTGAGGACATGGGGCAAGGAACTCTGGGAAGGCTGGAAGGGGAGGGAAGTAGGCAGGATGACCATGAATCACATGCAGGATGCAGCCTATCAGCAGCCAGTAACCCCTGTGATGTCACAGCCCTATATTGCGGCCAATCATTTCATTTATTACATTGTAGAGAGATAGGATGGACAGCCTGTGTGTGTGTGTCACACAGAAAAGCTTTTTCCAGCAGTGTTTCACCTCCTAGTCACATCAGCGTTCTGGTGGAGAGAGAGCAGTGCTTTTTTCCACTGAAAAGGATTTTTACTGCAGCCATTAACCTCCCAGTCACTTTCTTCAACAGTGTATTACAGAGAGGGGCAGAGAGCTGTGTTGTCTCATACATTTCAACAAGCTGCCTCAACTTCATAAACCTTTGCAGAGAAGCCAGGAATAATTTTGCAGCCCAATTCTGTGTCTTTGTTCCACAACAAATCATCTGCTGGTTACACTAGTCTGTGGACGGTATAATACCCAGCAGTCCATTCCTAATAGTCTTTGACAGAGTAAAATTTTGGGTTTAGTACACAGCTTTTGTGTGCTCCGGCACTGTTGTGTACTGCTGTGGTTGTACAAAAATACGTTTTTTTTAAGCGTACTGTAGCGCATTTTTCTGCCCTCATAAGTCCATACCACATACCTAAATCTAAGTAGTGTACTATTTTGTAGTTGTTAATCTGTCAAGGGCCTAGATACTGTGAAAATCCATGCAAAGGTAATCACCAACTGATGTTTTACTCCAATACGTTTTTTTTTAAGTGTACTATAGCGTATTTTCTGCCCTCTTAGTTCCACAACAGATGATCTGCTGGTTAAACTAGTCTGTAAACGGTATAATACATACCCAGCAGTCCATTCCTAATAGTCTGTGAGAATAGTCTGCAATTTTGGGTTTAGTACACAGCGAGTACTGTGTGCTGCAGCACTGTTGTGTACTGCTGGTGTTGTACAAAAATATGTTTTTAAGCATATATACGCAATAAGTATGTCAGGCAGAGTAGTGGCAGGATGTGCACAGAGGACAGAGGTCGCAGCAGAAAAAGGGCGTATGGCAGCCAGAGTCGCAGCGAGAGGTCTGAGCTCCCAGTGTCAACTAGCAGTCGTGTAGACCAGCAGCCGTGATTGATCGGTTCACTCGGTCATCCACTTCATCCCAAGTAACATCCGACACCCCCAGTCAACAGTCGATGGGTTCCTCAGACTCAACCCTCAGTTGGCATGGCCCTCATGATGCTGCCACCTCTAGGCTGTCATTGTGCTGCCATCTGGTCTCCTCATGCTGATGCTGGCACCTCCAGGCTCTCTAATTGTGCTGCCAGGGATACTACAAAACATAATTAAGGTGCTGGTCCCCAGTTTCAGAAATTCCTCTGCATTAGACCACAAGTAAGTATTGAGGATATGCATTACGTAAAACGTAAAAATTACTTTTATTCTCTTCAATTTTGACGCCATATGGTCTACCTGCTGCCACATTCAGGTCCTCTGCCGCAGGGATTCTAATAGCGATGCCTGTAATCTGCATGTCATACTGAATAACAGTATTATTTCACTAACACAGCACACTCCCTATGTGTGTTAGAAAAAAGCAAATTGTTCTACACCCCTATTGAGGCTCTCTAGGCCAGAAATTGCTGTTTTTAATACAGATTCGCCGCAAATAAATTCGGACCATACCAATTTTTTTCTGAAAATTCGGCGAATCGGCCGTATCGAATTTTTCAAAAGTTCGCTCATCTCTAGGTTTTGATGACTCGCTCTTGCAAATAGGTGCGGTTGCATCATAGAGGCAAGAAAACAGTACTTTTGAAATCAAAGTTCAGCATTTTATTCACACTTGGCACACAGCAAACAGTCTTTAAATGCAGAACCAAAGAAAACTTAACAAAAGTCCACCTGTAATCCTTAGGTATTTGTTCACACCTGAGTCCATGCCATGCGGCATCAAGCAAGTCTTTTCCAGGCCTCATGGCAGACTGTTCACCAGCTTCGAACCTCGGAGCAAACACAGGGAAGAACTCCACATACAGCTCTCTCTGGCAGTGTGAGCTGCAACTAGCAAATCCCCCCTCAGTTGATGAAACAGGTTGCCTTTAAGGCCAACAAAAGGCGGCCTGGATTGTGGGGAATGACCCCCACCCTGCACTTGGCCTTCCATCCATACTACGGCCACAGTATCAGTCTGCACTGCAGCACAGACACTGAATAAGTACTGGCTCTTACTTCACCAAAGCCAGGAACCTTGGTGACACATAATGCCCATCCACCACGATGCCTTTCACCTCATCACAAGTTGTAAATGTGAACATACTGGGATATCTTTGTATTTTAAACTGATGGAAGGTTTAAAATACTCTAATATAAAGATATAGATTACATATGATACTTTTATACCCTTATACTAAAGATTCAGGGTAAAATAATAATTGTATGCTATTCTAAGGAGAGTCTAGAACGTCTATTGGCACCCCGACAATGTTTGATGACCATCTTATTCTAGGTACATTTACTCCCATTTAGCCACAAACATTTTAGTCCCTCAGGTGAGAAGGAAAGGTTCACCATTACTTTTTTTAATTTTACATTAATATTGAATTGTCCAGTCAAGTTGTTCCACACCAAATTTCTTTACATGTGTCCTGTACATTAAGATGTTTCTAAGAATTAATAAAAGCTCTAAACCATCATTCCTTCTCCACCAATCTGTATTGTTACATTAGATATTCAACTGGAAGCTCACATCTGCATTTTGCTAAACTCTGATTTTTCTTGTAAACCTACAAATGTCTTAGTTCAGTATCTCCACAGTTCTATAGACCAATGGCAGTGTGTTTTACACCAGCAAAATTTTCAGCTGTGATCTCCGACCTGTTTATTGCTGTTCTGATAAGGCAACCTACTTCATCTGGAAATGTCAGCACAGAAAGTGTTCATTGGGAGCTCTATGAAGTCTGGGGCCATGGAAGAACAATTTATAGGTTGTACATGTCTTGGCTTCCATGCCGTCTATCCTGTGTAGTATCTCCATATACAGCTGTGTTGTTGTTCCCCTAGTTGTTTTCACATCACAAACTCTTCTGTATGACCCATGTAAGTGAAAATGCCTGTTTATGGACATTGGTATGCTGTATGTTCCATTAGGTAGCCATGGATAATCCATATGACTAATATGGCAGAAATACACTTAGGGTGGGTCGTTCTGGGAATGGTATTACATTTTGATATTGCAATGTAAATTTTGTCATAATATATTCATTATAAAAGTAATTGATGAAGCATTAATTCACTCTAAACTTTGGTTAATATAAAAAACGGACTTGTAATTACGCACACATAAGGTATAAGTAATAATTTGATATATCAAAATAATCTACACATTCATTATGGGACACCCCCAGAGCTGCAGCTGTCAGACTGGCTCATTCTACACGTCGCATTTGTCACTATTAAATAGACTGTATGAGTCTTGGTCCTGACTGCTGTCTCGTCGCCTATAAAACTGCAGTTTAACAATTTCAATTAATTATAGCACAGTCAGATAAATGTCTCGTCTTGTTCATGCTCGATGCACCCAGTTACTGATCTAAACAGGACCCACATGTCACAAGTAAACACTGCACACATGTCCTAGGAGGAAACTAGGAATTAATTGGCAGCAACTCCTACCAAGGAAATCTGATCTGAAATTCTACAACCCCGAAATGTATGTACGCCTTGCATTCAGGATTTAGATTTTAATTTGGCAGTGAAAAGCTAAAATGATTAACCATAGCTGAAATGCATCAGCCGGAACATGTTACTGTGTATCTGAGTCAAAAGATATACTTTGGCCAATTTTCTTCTGGAGTATGAAGTATTTTATACTTAAAGAGGACCTGTGATCAGTAAAAAAAAATTATTTATATCGTACGCTATCGAGCCATATTATATCCTCCTACTCTGTAAGCTGCATAAATATAAAATCCACACATACAAGAAAAGTATGTAAAATTTACCATGGTTCCCATTACACTTTACAATATCTACTGTATAGAAATACACATACTGTAAGCCACAATTATTTTAGAAAATGCTGGAAGTGAATTGTTAGAAGAAATGGAAATTCAGGAATAAATGAGCTTACCTTGATTCAACAGTAAAGCTTTAAAGACCAAGAATAAAATAAGAGAAAACAAAAATTAAAATGAGATTGAATGTCAAAAAAATTTACAAACACAAAATACAAGGATGGCAAACAAAGTGTTAATGACTGACTAAAATACAAGCAGCTACAATATGTAACACTAAGAGTTGGTCTTAGTTGGCGTACAAAATCCTTGTGTTAGACTGGAGATTACCAAAGAAAATTCATTTGAACTAGAATACTAAGTACAGTGATTGGTACATACACTGCTTGGAATTCTCCTACCCAAGAAGGACTCTTACTTCTTACACACACGGGGGAGATGCAAGGACTACCTGACTATTCAAAGGGTCTCTGAAAAAGAGCTGGAATCTGAGTTATTGTTAATGGGTTTTTATCAGTTTTGCTAAGTACTAATGCCAAAGGTGGAATGTCCTCGAATAATTTTTGGTTAAGTTTGGTTAAATCTTGAAAGTTTGGTTAAGTCTTGAAAATTCCCTTGTTTTTATCAGATACCTGCATAGGCATATAAAATAATCATGAGACTCCCCATTAAAACTTGGAATGGTGATGCCACAACCACCAATGCCAAGTGAGTGTAGGCAACATATGGACACCACTCCTCCTCTACCCCTTAGGTCTTCTCTCCATTACTTGGGCTCTCACTCCTCGGACTTCCAAGTTTAGCAGGTTTTTTTTATCTTCTCCTCCTGAAAAGTCAATTTATTACACTCATTACTACACTGATTGTCCACCTTAACCAGCATCTGTGATATATTGATCATATCATTCTTCTAAGGCTCCTTTAGTAGTAAAGGTTCTTGCCACCTCCCTTAGTAGTTCGGTTCTTAAGGTGCCCATACACTGTAGGCTAAAGTTGGATGAACCTGCTGCCGGTAGATGTATGACCCCTGTCTTAGAGCAGGCGTGTTGGACTTTTACTGCCCAAATCTTTTGTTCTAAAAATAATAGGGTCAGGCACTTAGAGACTGAGATGCCCAACCTTTCTTTCCCCAACTTCATCTGTCAGAGGAGAATCTGGAAGCCTCCACACACATTAGATGGTCAAGCTCTCCTTCTGAAAATGGTAAGTTTAGCCAACTTTTGAATAATGTGTATGGGAGCCTTAAAACTATCCCCTGTTACATTTTACCCAAGGGAACAAAAAAATGGGGATGGTGTAAAAATATAGAAGTAATACTTACTTAACAGGAGCCGCCACAGCTGCCATGTTGATGCTCCTGGTCTCCGTTTGTCACTGCTACTTCCTGAGAGTGATGCATCATCCCAATTAGAAGGACCCACTCAGCCAATCACTGACTGAGACAGGTCACTACTGCAGCTAGTGTTTGACTGAGCAGGGCAGTTCCTGTGGGGATGATATGTCAGGAAGTGATGAGTGGGGACCTGGAGCCTCGGCATGGCAAGGGCTATAGGTAGGTGAGTATTGCTATATATATATTACCCCCTAGAAACCCCCTAAATACCCTATAAAGAAGATGACTGCACATGCAACATTAAAGAGATTTCCAACAATAGGCATTTTTCACCTATCCACAAGATAGGCAATTAATGGTTTATCGATGAGCCCAAATACTGTGACATGAAAATCCCCTCAACACATGACTGCAATGGGGAGGAGTTTTAATGATGCATAATGGGTCCTAGTGATTATGTAGTTAGGTTATAAATGTTATAATTGTGGAAAAACCCATTTAAAGAACCCCCAATCTTCCATTTGGAGGGACAAAACAATGAAATTCACAGTGTGCATATGAGCCTTTCTTAGTGTTTCTTACTGGTTGAGATGTCTCAGGAGGGTTCTTGTTCACTGGTGCTTAGACATTTTTAAAATCTTTGAAAACTGAGCGTGTGCGAGCAAAGTGTCTAAGCCACTAAGTGTCCCCCAATCTTCCTGTCAGAGGCAAATAATTACCTGTGCTCTATTCAAAGGGCAAATGACTTTGCAACAGTTTAGTAGGTGCAAGTATGCCCAGTATCTTCAATTTAGCTTGCATTATAAATGCCCAAAAAAAGAAAGAGCATAATAAGCTCTGTATGGTGACAGAAGCTCTTTAAGAAATGACCAGTTAGTTTAAGGTGCCTGGTTCCTAATGGTCTTGGTTATCATTAGATAGCAGGATACCTCTGTTTCCACTGTGTCTAGGCAACAGGTGCTGTATAAAATGAACACATTTTGTCTTTCAAATTATAGATTGAGGTTGCGGCATATTATCTAGAAATAGTTTTTCATATCCCTTCAAGTGTCACGGCTCATCCTGCCCTCAATATACAGTAATTCACATTATTACCTTACACGTCAGGTACCTGCCTTCCTCCAATACAGATGTTGCTAAGACTTTAATTAAAATGGTTCATGGTGCTCAATCTGACAATGGCTTTCATTTTCTATGTACATAATTTATTTTTTCTTATCTTAATTTTTAATTCTTACCTTACCCTATTCTTAACTTAAAGGGGTATTTCCAGGCAAAAATAAGATGTCTGATCGCGGGGGGCCTGCTGCTGAGACCCCCTGCGATTTCCCTGCAGCACCCGCATTCTATGCGGGTGCTGAATCTCCAGTTTCAGAAACCTCCAGGTTTCCGGGACTGGGGACGTGAAATCACGTCACACCCCCTCCATTCATGGGGCGTGGAGGTTTCCGAAACTAGAGACACAGTCCCTGCATAGAATGCGGGTGCTGCAGGGAGATCGCGGGGGGTCTCAGAAGCGGGGCCCCCGCGATCAGACATCTTATCCCCTATCCTTCGGCTAGCTGCTAGGGGATAAAATGTTTTTGCCCGGAATACCTCTTTAATTTTTTGCTGTGGTCTTTACCAACTACACATCACTGATATTGGAAACATGCAATACTAGGTATTGGGATACAACCATCTGAGAGTAGGTAGCTGTGCTTAGCCTGGCAGCTAAATATATCCTGACCAAGTCTCCCCAATCCAGCTCATTAATGGAACATACAAAGCTAATTTCCAAGCTTCTACTGCACATGAGAATGCTATAAAATGAAGCATTACATTGGTTAAAGTAGTAACACACGAATTGGGGTTCTCTCTTTTGAAAAAGCAGATGGACACCACTTTGCCATATGCTTTCTTAAAATGAACTATGCACCCCAGTTTGGTTAGTAATAGGGATATACTGATACTGGTTTACTGGACCTGTGGCTAATGCCAAGATCGTGGTGATATCCGGTATTAACCCTGTAGATGCTGCAATAAAAGTTGATCGTGGTGTCTAAAAGTACTGCCAGTTAGCTCATGGATGCTGATCGGGATCACCGCGGTGAAATCAAGGTGTCCCAATCAGCTGAGAGGATGGCCAGAGGTCCCTTATCATGCTCTGTGCTGTCCAATCATCGCTCCTTTACTGCAGGCAGTAGTAAAGGAGTGCCTATTACACTGATCAATGCTATGTTATGGCACTACATTGATCAGTGTATGCAATCTACAGACTGCATGTAATAGTCCACTATTGTGAAAAAAGTGTAAAAAAAATATTAAGAATAATAATAAATGTGAATTAACAACTTCGCTAATAAAAATATTAATCACCCCCTTTTCAAAAAGTTTAAATAAAATAAAAAAGTTTTTATATAAAAAAAGCCATTCCGCTTATAAAAACTAAATTCCCATTAAAGAAAATAAAATTAGAAAAAAAAAACTGTCACATGACATTAAAAAAAATATCGTAATTGGTATCGGCGAGTACTTAAAAAAAAAATATCGGTATTCGTACCGTCTTAAAAAAAATGGTGTCAGGACATCCCTAGTTAGTGATAAATTCAACATTAAAATGGATTTAATTTTTTGTTTGTAAACTGTAACCTGGATTTCGGAAATGTTTTTTTATTTGGACTTCAGTAAGTGCAAATCAATAACTTAGTACATAAGATGACATCTCTAGAACTGAATACAGATGATGCATTGTTATAAAATTTATGTTCACCCCAGAGGGAGGAAACCCGAATGCAGACATCAGTATGTGGACGTACGCTCCTACCTGAACCCCCTCAGGAAGTTGCAATGGTGATGGAAAGGACTGGAGGTGGGGGCACACATACACATATCTGCATTTATGAATGATATCTGAATTCATGTTTCCTCCCTCTGACCTTTACCTGAGTACCGCATAGATAAGTATTATTCTTATTGCATATCAGTTAGCATTTTGGGTGGAAATTTATTTACCACTAAAATCTTCCTTTTTGAATAATTTGTTGTGTTAGCCCACTTACGTGATAAAATCATTGTTCAGATTTTTTTGTCTGACATTGTTTGTTGGAGGGTAGCGGACATGTCCTATTATGCTAGTTTTTTATGGGATGCACATATGCTCCTTGTGGTAGAACTCAAACTTTTAAATGTCTTTAATTGCGGTGTCTTCTATGTATATTTGATTATTGTCCAATACATTTTCCTATTCCATATTATTGAGTGTACTCAATTATGGTGTTTTTCAGTTTTTTTTTCATTATCATTCTTGTTTATTTACACCAAGAAGCACCCCAATAGTTTTACTATATAGTTTAAAGGGTAACTCTCATTAAAACTAATTTTTGCTATTGCACTCCTTATGGTAAATAAAAAATATTTCTAATATACTTTGTTTAAAAAAATGAAGTTTTCTTTGTTTTATTTGTGCTTAAAAATACATCTCATACACAGACTTTGGACCGAAGTCCAAACATAGGAAGTGCAGCCTGGGGTGCTGAGGGGGGTGTGTCCAGCCTCATCCAATCATAGCTCCTCTCACACTTAACTGCCATATGCTGTTGGTTGGACCCCCCCCCTCAGCACTCCAGGCTGCACTTCCTGTGTTTGGACTTTGGTACAAAGTCTTTCTAATAAAACATAGAAAATGTCTTTTTTTTTTTTAAACAAAGTATATTAGATATAGTTTTTATTTACCATAAGGAGTGCAATAGCAAAAATTAGTTTTAATGAGAGTTACCATTTAAATCTCCATTGCTTGTTTCCATTTCCCAGAGTGTTAAAGGGGTACTCCGGCACTAAGACATTTTATCCCCTATCCAAAGGATAGGAGATGAGATGTCTGATCGCGGGGGTCCCGCCGCTGGGGACCCCCACAATATAGCACGCAGCACCCACCTGTATCTGCTTCCGGCAACGCTGGAGATTCTGGCTCACGACCACGGGAACGGAAGATCGTGATGTCACGATGGGGACTGATTACTGGCGATCACATGGGCCGGAGCATTGTGACGTCACGGCTCCGCCCCCCCGTGTGATGTCACGCTCCACCCCCTCAATGCAAGCCTCCCATAGGCTTGCATAGAGGGGGACGGAGAGTGACATCACACGGGGCGGGGCCGTGATGTCACAATGCTCCGCCCCCGTGATCGCCAGTAATCAGACCCAGAGCAAACATGCTCCGGGGACTGATTCTAACGGGGTGCTGCGTGCAAGATTACGGGGGTTCCCAGCGGCGGAACCCCCCGCTATCAGGCATATTATCCCCTATCCTTTGGATAGGGGATAAGATGTCTTAGCACCGGAGTACCACTTTAAGGTCTCCTGATGTATTTGATTGCTCTTCACTGCGTAAGAAAACAGTGAGATGAGCAAGCTCAATTATTTATGTATCTTTCATTCCCTTTAATGATTGGTGACTGTAGTACGTAGGGCTATCATTCAGAGTCCAAGAGGTTGCATTTATTGATATGTCCTATCGGGAATTACCCCATGTTTACATGAAACTGTTACATTCTGGGACTGTCAAATTCCTTTAAATGGGGCTTTCAGAAAGCTATTCTGGAGAAACTTTATTCAAATGTACAGAAAAGATTACCAGTTGGAGAAATTTCTGCATCAAATCTAACATATATGAACTTATGCAAAAAAATATATAAAAATGTCAAAAGGTTCAGACAGACTTGTGAATGTTCCCTTAATATATCTGTAACTAGGCATATAACTATATACATATATTAATATAATAACGGATTTTCTGCAGCCTATTTATAATTCACACCTCAGTCTGAGGTGCTAATATGAATGTGGTACGCACTGTCCTTGAATGAAAGTAACATTTGTAATATCACAGCTTTTTAACACTTGCAAAAATCCATTGCTACTTTATAAATTCTCATCAAAAAGTATCACATGAAAACATCAGTACTGAGAGTCACACTCCCCTGCAGCTTTGTGTCACAGTGAGCCTGACGGATACACAATAGCCAAGGCCTGGCCATGGTGGAGACAACGCTACAACAGCTAATATGTACTGAAAAATAAAGGCGTTTGCTCCTAAGCTCCATTTACATCTGTGTATGGAACCCCCATCTGTAAGGGGAAATTTGACTGAAGAATTAGCACTGCATGGGTAAGTATTCTTGCTGTCAAACCATTAGAAACAATAAGGCTAGGTTCACACTAAGGAATCTCTGGAGATTTAGCTGGCGGCACTAGGACCGCACGGACTTCATTGCCTTCCCCATAGATGGCAATGCATTTCTGAGCAGATCTTTTGGGAGATCTGCTCAGAAATGCATTGACATCTATGGGGACGGCACTGCAGTACGCGCAGTCCTAGTGCTGCCGGATTGGTCTCTGGCAGAAATTCCCCAGTGTGAACCTAGCCTAAGGGAATCCCAATAGACACCTTTTGTGAGTCAATGGGGGAGATTTATCAAAGCTGTCTATGTCCCGCATCAATATAGACCAAACTACAGAGGGTTAGGCTGGTCTATTGTGCGCCTAATTTATCAAAAGTCGCACGGCTCTTGATAAATTCTGCGCACGGACTTCGGGATTTATGCTTTAGACTGTATTTAAACCTGATCCAGCACGGTCTGACATTTCGGCGTACTTTCAGCCGATACGACTTGTCGCTGAAAAGTCGATTTTGATAATTCCAGCACCAATGCATTTTTCCATCTAAAATAGACTAGAATGCATCATGTTCTAAAAATCCTCCAAAGCAAAAGTCGGGAAAAAGTCGCACAAATCTGACTGTGACTTTCTGTGCGACAAATTTGGACAGGAAAAACCAGTCTAAATCCTTTGATAAATCTCCCCCATTATCACCTATTGACCATTGTTAGTCTTAACATTCCAATACTGTGATACTCATGGGGTTTTCAGGGCAAATTTTTTTGTTGACCTATCCTCAGGAATGATCATCAATCTTAGATTGGTGGCGATTGACACATAGCAACCTGCTGATCAGCTGTTTGCTGGGTTCAGCAACATACAGTGACTGGAACCAAAAGCTTCATATGTTATATAGTGGCCATGCTGGGTGATTGCATGCTGAAACTCCGCATGGCCACTACACAATAGACAGAGCCATATGCTTTCACATGAGTGGCAAACTGCTGATCAACATGGATCCTGAGCATAGGTCATCAACACATTTTGCTAGGAAAACTCCTTAGAGGGTAGGTTGAAACAGATGGATCCGCAGCATATTTTACACTATATGGATCCGCCAACGATGGACCCTACATTTTGTCTCCATCTAGGCCTGCTCATAGATGCAATCCGCTGCTATGAGCAGACACACTGCGATTACTCGCAGTATACTCGCAGACATCACGGCCGCTCTCGGCCTAGCTCAGGGAATAGGGGGCAGTGGCCGCAATGTGTGCGAGTATACTGCACATGCTCGTAGCAGTGGATTGCGGCTATGAACAGGCATAGCTGAAGGCACACTGTAGGGTCCATCGCCAGCGGATCTGCGGTGTGGATCCATCCGTGTGAACCTACCCTAAGGGTAAGTTCACATGGCAGAATTTCTGTGCAAAACTCCTCAGAGACGGCGCATTTTTATAAGTGGTCATAGCACCCGCCAGTAAGCTTAATTGGGGAGATTTATCAAAACCTGTGCAGAGGAAGAGTGGTGCAGTTGCCCATAGCAACCAATCAGATTGCTTCTTTCATTTTCCACAGGCCTCTTTAGAGGCCTGTGGAAAATGAAAGAAGCAATCTGATTGGTTGCTATGGGCAACTGCACCACTCTTCCTCTGCACAGGTTTTGATAAATCTCCCCCAATGTCCGCACCTGTTTTTAGTGCAGACATTTGGCACATTTTTATGCCTGTGTGAGAATAGCTTATCAATGTTCTTGTATAATACTGTATAATGCTTTATAATAGAATGGAGCTTCCTATAATTAGCCCGCAAGAGAAGCGCTCTTTTTGGCTGATCTAGCCCCTCCATGTATTTCACTTAGGCTATATGTATATCAATATATGTACCCCAACTAGAAATGAGTAAATCTCCTGAGATTCATTTGTAGTCCGATCCGGTAAACCTGTGACAATTTTTTTTATTTTTCTCAAACTGAAGAACTATGTCAAAGACATTTAGAATGGTGAATTAAATGGGCACTGTCACCAACTTTCTTTTTTGATATGTTGTAGTACTTATGTACTACAACATATCTCTAATATACTTTTATAATTTTTTTTTTCATTAAAAAGGTTTAATTTACATTTAAAAACCGGCCACTGAAAAAGGACTGATTTTGGAGTGGCAATCAGTCCTTTTTCAGTTAGGCTGCACTCGCTCCCTGCCTGTCAATCATACAGGCGGGAGCGAGCGCATTGGCTCCCCGGCCACTGGCTGGGAGGCCACTCCTCCCGCACATCGCCACCGCCGCCTCGTCGCCGCCGCTGTCCCTGCACGCCCGCTGCCGGACTCTGCAGTAACTGCAAGTGTAATGAGGGAACGGGGTATGCGGGGCAGGGGGGAGGAGGGAACGGGCTAGTGCCGTATCGGGGGGGGGGGGGGCAACGGGCTAGCAAAAAAAATAGGATGGTGGGAGCTACCCTTTAATGGAAAAAAAAAAAAAAACTCCAGCCAAAAGAATGCGCACATCTTTTGACAGCTTTTCTATCCCCGCGTTTATCTTGAGCAGGCTGAGATCAATTTGCCATCCATACTGTGAAAATGACCGCTTTTGTCAATCCTGCCTTCTATGGAGCCATCAAAGTAAGCTCTATTCAACAACAGGGAAACCTGGTTAGGAAAACACTTAGGGTGCGTTCACACAGTGCATAAGGGGAGCTGACAAGGATACCTGTAGGTTATTAAATTTTTTATATTTTTTGGACACGTACTGGTACTTGGCAGTTATTTTTGTTTTCCTTTTCAAACTTTTCTTTGTTGTTGTTAGAAAACCCAGTGCAATATGCTTAGAATTTTTACCCAATACAGTGTTCCCTCAAGTTACAATATTAATTGGTTCCAGGACGACCATTGTATGTGGAAACCATTGTATGTTGAGACCAGAACTCTATGGAAACCTGGTAATTGGTTCTAAAGCCCCAAAATGTCATCCGAAAATAGGAAAAAAAAGTGAGAATTAAAGAAAAATAAGTAGAAAACTAATATAGATAAAGCAAATCCTTACATATAAAAGTAAGAAAGATCTGCTGGGAGCTGTAAATCACTGTCTATGTCAGTGTTTCCCAAGCAGGGAGCCTCCAGCTGTTGCAAAACTACAACTCCCAGCATGCCCGGACAGCCAAAGGCTGTCCGGGCATGCTGGGAGTTGTAGTTTTGCAACAGCTGGGGGCAACTTGCTTGGGAAACACTGGTCTATGTAGAGGACAGGAGCTTCTTCAGGGTCCTATACAGTACACACAGTGTCCTAAAAAAGTTACATGGAGCCGCCCCCACCTGGTGTCCAGAGGAGCAGGTAACCCTGGTACAGGTAAAGAGTACAGAACATGTAATACCTCCCTGTACTGTAGGGGGGGGGGGGGGGGGGCGCTACCAAACATCAGTCAGTGCATACGCTTCAGTAATACAGGGGTTTTACCAGTGAATGTCCTTTCTGATTGGTTAGTTCTTCCGGCCATTGACACGTTTCACAGATCTGGATGGTCTGTAGCATTGTACGTTGAGTCTGGTTTCAACTTACAATGGTCCAGAAAAGACTATTGTATGTTGAAACTATTGTATGTTGAGGCCATTGTAAGTTGAGGGATCACTGTATATTTTTCACAGCTGACTCATATAAAACAGACATCTGACTCACATTAACACAGACATCAAAAAAGTATGAGAATGCAGGTATGAGGCTGCAGTACTCACTGGAGCGCCGCTGCTCCTTCTACAGCTGATTGTCAGGGGTGTCAGGAGATGGACCCACCCCTAACCTAATATTGATGGACTATCCTGAGGATAGGCTATCAATGTTATAAGGCCAGATTACCCTGTTAGAGTGAAGCCTCAATTTTGGGCCACTTTGAAAAGACCACAGAACCCAAACAACCCCATACGGTGAAACTCACTGACTGTGCTGGTTATATATTTATTTATAATTTGATTACTATTCACAGTTTGTGTTAAAAGTGTATAATATGATTTCAGTGTCACTAAAAATACAACAACATTGGATAATTTAGCAGTTATCATATATTTCCTACTCTATATAGTAATTTTGTATGGTATATATTGCGTGCAGGTTTGGTCTGCAGTCTTACATGAGATTGCATTGCAGTATGTTGCCATATAGCCCTCACCTTAAACAGAAATTCAAGTATTGGGTTTTAATTTTAGATATGAGCAGCAGATTAATACAAATAATTTGTGCAAAATAAAACACTAACCACATGTGTGGAATAGACGTTAAAGGGGTATTCCAGGATTTTTTTTTTTTTATCTGACTATGCTTCAGGGGCTGTAAAGTTAGTTTAGTTCATAATATAGTGTCTGTACCTGTGTGTGACGGTGGTCTCGCAGTTTGGTGATTTTTGCCCCAATATTTATTTTTAACAGCATTCAAAATTACTCAAGCCTCAGGTTTTCCCAGGTTACAATGCATCGAGACATGACATCACTAGTCAGGTGTGCAAACTGAGCCTGTCCTGCTTCAATGGGTGGAGAAACTGCTGAGTGTGTGGGGGGGGGGGGGGGGGGGGAGAGATCATTTTGCAACAGCTGTAGGCACCCTGGTTGGAAAACACTGGTCTATTGAATGGAATGCAACTCATTTGTGTCTCAACCAAATCCAACAGGAAATACACAGATCACAAAAAGATAGCCACAGTATTATGGTAATCTCACAACATAGCCATTTAGCCCCAAGACAAGCGCAGATCCTATTTCCATTACTGTCTGGAAGGTACGTACTAAAATCACCTTATGGTGGATAACCCCTTTAAGCAGAAGTGTCACCTTAATCAGAACCCGACGATGGACGACAATATGTCACAGTGACATATAGAAAGTGGATTACAGAGTAAGAGCACCTGTAACAAGGGCAGCATGATATAGAAACCGGCTGCAAGGCAAGATGGCTGCTCCAAGGTGCCTAGATGAAGACCAGCTTCATGTCAGTGTCTATTAGTTTAAAGGCCTAAGAGGGGTAATCTGCTTAGCAGTTCAAATCTCATATTCCAGCAGTTCCATGGTTCTGAAAATTGAACGGGTAAAATTGCTTTATTTCTTTTTATCATATAATTGTATTTGCAGGTACAGAACATCTTAATATAGCAGACAATAGCTCAGACTGTGGGAGCCAGATGTCTCCTTTTTTTCTAGTCTGCATAAAAATCGTGATGGTATCTAATGTAACAACAGCCTCAGTAGAATAACAAAGGATCAATAGGGAAGGTGCAGCTGTTCATGGAAAGCCTTACTCAAGTCTGTCAGGTTTCCTTTAAAAGATTCTGGAGGGCTTTGTGGGTGACAGAAGAACATGAGGATTTCACAGAGATGAGGCAAGAGATACAAACAGCAAGTGTGGAGGATATTGTGTCATACAGCAAGCTGCGGGGAAAGCTATAACAAAGCCGTGTCACCGCCATTACATTGACATGCTGGTAATCATCATCCTTGAACTTGAGGAACTTGTGTTTTGGGAGAGACTGAGGTTAAAAAGGTACTCCGGCCCTGAGACATCTTATCCCCTATCCAAAGGATAGGGGATAAGATGTCTCACCGCGGGGGTCCCCCGCAATCTTGTGTTCGCCACCCACCTGTTTGAGCTGCATGCTGTCACGCCCCCTCCCATAGACTTGCATAGCGGGGGTGGGGGGGGGGGTGACGTCACACGGGGGCAGAGTCGTGACGTCACCATACTCCGGCCCCGTGGTCACCACCCGGCTGCTTAAGTGTTTAAAGGGGACCTGTCAGCAAGAAAGCAGGGGTGTAGGTAAGTACATGGCTAAAAAGGCCTAGTCATCAAGTATATGGGCATACATTTTTGTCTCCATAGTCCTCACTGAAAGCTAAGCTGTTTTGTTAATCTGTAAATGAAATTCAAGTGCCCAGGCGGTGTTACCCAGCATAGTAAGAGGCCAGGGTTAGTTGTCTCCTCTCTTTCACTCCCTCAGTGCCTTTATTTTTTTGAGCAGTGTAACTATGCATAGTCAGGGAAAGAGTATATGGTTGTATAATGGAGATTGTCTTTTGTCTGCTTTACAAACAGTTGACACTAGAGGGTGCTGGCCACTTTAGCAGATACAATGATCATGCATGAGTTCAGAATGTAAAACACTAGCCTTGTATTTACTGAATAAATCAGATACTGAATGTTCTGAAAATAAGAGCAGAAAGCCAAATATAAATATATATATATATATATATATATATATATATATATATACACACACATACACACACATATTATATATATGTATGTGTGTGTATATATATATAAAGGGGATGAGTATTTAACTCAGGGTGAGTCCACCACTCCTGGTGTGACGGAGCTTTCAAGGGCCACTTAGCACTCTGCGGGCATTCTGGGTAGGGGAATATGCAAAGCAGCTCATTACATCACCTTCTCAGGCGATGTTCCCTGGTATCGGCTTAGCTCCAGTTACGGAATATAAAAAACTGATCGGGATTAATGCCAAGCCAGAGTTACTCCCCAAAAGGGAAGTTTCTACCCATCTGCAGACAGCTGTTTCGGGGTTCTTGCCCCTCGTCAGTACAGAGCGGTAGTATTCCCCTACCCAGAATGCCCGGGGAGTGCTAAGTGGCCCTTGAAAGCTCCGTCACACTAGGAGTGGTGGACTCGCCCTGAGTTAAATACTCATCCCCTTTAGTTGGTCTAAGGCCCCTCATCTCAGCCAAGCCAGGTCACCCTGCTCTGTACTGACGAGGGGCAAGAACCCAGAAACAGCTGTCTGCATTAATCCCGATCAGTTTTTTATATTCTGTAACTGGAGCTAAGCTGATACCAGGGAACATCGCCTGAGAAGGTGATGTAATGAGCTGCAATATATATATATATATATATATATATATATATATATATATATATTGTGGCATTGAGGCAGGTTTGAGGGAAATGAAAGGGTGTTTTTCCCAGTCCTTTATCCTCGTTGAGCTAGCAGAGATGCTCATCAGGTGCATAATTAATGAAGCCAGCAGAAATGTGGGAAGTCTAGATATAAGGAAATGAAACAGAATAGTCTGGGCTCTCCCCACAAGACAGCAAGGTGGCTGTAAAGGGCCAGGGGTCCTGGGGAGGAACATGGGTCCTGGGTAGGAAGACACAGCCAGGAGCTGTTAGTGACACCCACAACAGTGAAGTGGACAAGACAAGGAGTCTTAGCATTTGCAGCCTCTTGCTGTGTGTGAACAGTGAGTAAAAGGTTGTAGAGTTAACTGGCAGAGAAAAGCCCTCCGGTTGATAGTCAGAGCATGCTGTGTTGTTTAGTTAGTGACTGGACAGTCTAAGATTTTGTTTGTTCCTGTGTTATGTTTTTATTTATCCTGCAACCTGTCTAATAATGCTGGCGAACTGTCGTTTACCTGCTGAATGAAGTAGAAACATGTCCTGTGGCTGTGTCAAGGACGATCCCAGAGCTATCCCCAGGGTGAAATCCTTACAATATATATATATATGTGTGTATGTGTGTGTATATGTATTCATTCAACGTGCTGGGTCTTCCTCTTTCTGGTAGGATATTTTCAGCCCAGAAGCACCAGGTATTTCAGGGAATACAAAAAGATGTATTTTCTATATGTCATGAAAGCATGCTGCTCTAAATATGGAGTCAGCATGGAAGATCTATCAGGAAGGGTGTTCCCTGTCATGCATGGCGTCCAAAGACATGTACAGTGAATTTCATCAGCCATTTCTATAATTGTATATAGTCCCTTTGGTATGTGGGCAACACAACACTTAAAGGAATACTGTAGTGGAATATAACTTATCCTATATCCGAAGGATAGGGGATAATTTATAGATTGCGGGGGGTCCAACCGCTGGGACCCCCATGATTTCTTGTATGGGTCCACGACAGTCTGCACCGCATCCACCGCATGACGTGGCGGCCGACATGCACCCTCCCTGTATCCCATAGAGATTCATAGAGGGGGGTGTGTCTGCCGCAGCTTCCTGCAGGTATTGGCACGGCGCTTCCTGCAGACTGCCGTGGCCCCATACAGCAGTTGGACCCCCGCAATCTATATCTTATCCCCTATCCTTCGGATAAAGGATAAGTTATATTCCACTACAGTATTGCTTTTAAGTGGTTTGCACTGTTGCCGTGTAGCACTGGGATCTTGGGTTTAAATTCAGACAAGATGAACAACTATTTAGAACAATGTTTCTCAACCAGCCTGTGGCTGTCAGAGCAAGCTGAAAGTTGTAGTTGGAGGCACTCCCACCATTGATTAAGGGGGAGATTTATCAAAGCTTGTGGAGCAGTTGCCCATAACAACCAATCAGTGTTTTTTTTTCTTCCATTTTATAAATAAGGAAAACTGGTTGCTATGGGCAACTGCTCCAACATCCCTCTGCTCAATCTCCTCCATAGAGTTTGTATGTTTCCACCATGTTTGTCCTGGTTCCTTGGGTAATTTTGTTTCCTCATACTTTCCAAAAAATATACTGATAAATTAATCTGGAATTTAGCTGTTATCCCCCAATGAGGACAAGGACATCAGGTTGTGTACAATGTTGAGGAATAGGTTAGCTTGAAGGAAACCTGTCACCAGCCTGATACTGCGGGCAGCATAAAACTATTCTTTACCCTTTCAGAGCAATTCTAGTTCAAAAATGTTACCAGGACCTGTATAAGTAGTTATGGCGGGCAGTCCCAGCGGCTGTTCTCTACTCTGCTGAGTGACACTCCTCTCTCTATCTTTGCTATAGGGAGAGACATGTCACTCAGGGTCGGCGGAGCATGAAGCAGCATTTTTAAACTATGAATTTTAGAATTTTCTGAAACTCCCGAGTATATCTGAGCAATTTATAGTGTGTAGGGATCCTGCTGCATGCACCAGTTTTATGCTGCTTGTGGTTTTAACAGCATAAAAATGGTGATAAGGTCTCTTTAAAGGGAACATGCAGTCTGACCTGTGACCAGCAGGTCATAGAGCAGGAGGAACTGAGATGATTGTGATATAGATTGTTTGGAAAAAATTATTGTAAGTGTTTAATTAAAATTCAAGCACTTTCTGGGCTTAGGATAACAGTGGCCGGTCCTAATCTGGCAGATATCCTGTAAAAGTGCAAATACAGCAATAGCTGTCAGTAGGGATTTAAATAAAACAATTACACGTTATTTAATTTGTTAAACAAGTTAATACATTTTACCCGTATGTTCACTCATAGTCTGTTACGCCCCCTCCAATAGACTTGCATTGAGGGGGCGGGTGTGATGTCACACGGGGGCGGAGTCGTGACGTCGCGATCTTCCGTTCCCGTGGTCGGGAGCCAGAATCTCCAGCATTGCCGGAAGCAGATACAGGTGGGTGCTGAGTGCTATATTGTGGGGGTCCCCAGTGGCGGGACCCCTGCGATCAGACATCTTATCCCCTATCCTTTGGATAAGATGTCTAGGGGTGGAATACCCCTTTAAAACCTATCAATCAGACAAGTTATACAAGTAAGGTAGTCTAGGACTTCATTAGCATAGAAGTTCCTAAAAGAATGGGTAGCAATAGCTAGTGACGAGGCCTGGAAAAAAAGTGTCTGAATCCGCAGAGCAGTGGCTCCACATGGATGATCAATGCATCAGTTTTTGTTTATTTTTTGTTTTTATAAAGACCTTATGTCCTTTCTAATCTTGAACTAGATCTAGAAATAAGGCCTAATGACATTTTACGCTGTACATTCCTATGGTGACGTTTTCTGAACTGAATATAATGGAGGATGGACCTGAGGAAAGTGACATGGTGTCATAGAATTGCGGACTATGTTGGGTATGCCTTATTTGTAACCCGAACGTATTATAACCACAAAGGTTCCCTGACCTTTTTCTTCTTTCCACTTAAGTGATGATCACAAAGTCTGGAAGCTGCCTAGGTTTTTCTCTGACCTCACCTGTGGGCTGTGTGTGGGTGGTATGGGCAACCATAATTATAAAGCATAAACAGGTCAGTCTGCGGCTGGATAAATAAAGCATGCCAAGCTCATGCAAAACACGTTGGTCCTGACTTCTTTCTTTCTTGACAAATGGGCCAAGCTTTCTACTATTTGAAGTTTGAACCTATCTAATAAACTTTAGGTAGCATTTACCAATACATTTCCATCACTTTTATGGCATTAAAAAAAGGCACAAATTTTGGCGTGCAGTATTTGGGCTAAAATGTGCTACTTTTTTCTCTTGCACGTTCACAAGTAGAGAGAAAAGAAGGTGGGTTAACTAAGAGGGGGCAAGGCCAGCAAGTATACCACAGATTTCTCAGCACAGGACTGATAAAGGGGATCTCGCGAAATGCATTGCATTATGGGTAAATAAATCTTTTTACTTAAAAAAAATACTCTTAACCCCTGTTAATCCCAGCCTAAACCTGGAGGAGAAGTGTTTGGACTTTTTTAAATGAATTGTGACTAGGAGTGGCTGCAGCAAGCCTTGTTTGTTGGATAATCCTATGCTGTTTCCAATGTTGTACTTGGTATTGTACAACCACTAGAGATGAGCGAATTTACAGTAAATTCGATTCGTCACGAACTTCTCGGCTCGGCAGTTGATGACTTAGCCTGCATAAATTAGTTCAGCTTTTAAGTGCTCCGGTGGGCTGGAAAAGGTGGATACAGTCCTAGGAAAGAGTCTCCTAGGACTGTATCCACCTTTTCCAGCCCACGGGAGCACCTGAAAGCTGAACTAATTTATGCAGGATAAGTCATCAACTGCCGAGCCGAGAAGTTCGTGACAAATCGAATTTACTGTAAGTTCGCTCATCTCTAACAACCACCATTGGTAAGTGTACACATTTTATTAGTGTTTTACCCATTAATCTGCAGGATAACACACCATGGAGTGTTTTCTGTGTTTAGGACACTCCAATATGTACCAAACTTGTAAATGCAACCCTTAATTTGGTCCATTTTACTCCAGCATATAAAAATCTATGATGGATGCCACTTAGTCAACTGCTATACACCTATACCATTGTTGTGTAATTTATTTCTTATCTCAATGGAATAGTGCATGAATCTGTGCTATTCCATCCGTTATATTTCTATAAGAAAAAGAGAGCAGAGCTCCTCATAGGGCAATAACGTTTTTATACTAATCACGATAAAAACAAGCAATCTCCAGGTAGCAGAGCGGGATCAATGGAAGCGCTGAGACCAGATAAGAAGTTAAAAGGATTTATTTCCCATAATGCAATGCGTTTCACGGTCACCCGCTTCCTCAGGCATGAGGAAGCGGGTGACCGTGAAACGCGTTGCATTATGGGAAATAAATCCTTTTAACTTCTTATCTGGTCTCAGCGCTTCCATTGATCCCGCTCTGCTACCTGGAGATTGCTTGTTTTTATCGTGATTCTATTTCAGCGGGACGAAGCTGCAGAGACCCTTTGATGATACACCCTGTTCCATTGTTGTACTTGGTTGGAGTACAACTTCATGTGGTAAGCGCAATTCACACTTAGCGTTACCAACTCACCTTTGGTGTTACACTACGGAGCGCATCCGTTTGTGCTTTTTTTTATTTCAGTTTTTATACTAAGGCGTGGATATCAGGTGAAGCGCAGTATCCTTTGGATAGGGGATAAGATGTCTAAGGGCCGGAGTACCCCTTTAATTAAGAGTACTTGCAAAGTTACAGTACTATGTTTAAGATGCATTGAAACAACAAAAATTGGTGGTGACGGTGGATCTGCACTCTAATATTGCATGTATGCACTTGCTGGCCTAATAAAATAGGGTTAATTGCAGGTGCACTGGCCTTTTTCTTTTTATTGGATTCTAAATGCTGGGTCACTGACTTTGTTGAGCAGCTGCTTTGCATCTGCTCCATTGACATTCTACAAATAGAACTGTTTCTGTATCAGCTTGATATATTTTTAGTGCAGGTGTATCTGTCAAATAGCAAATAAAACTTTACATTTCTTGTTAATATCTGATAGCTGTGGACAATAAATCAAATGTTTTTTGAACCTACGACACATGGAACTCAAGGAAGAATCAATTATCCCTTTCTTTATGCTAAACTCACTTTAAGCCTGATAATCAGTATAAAATGTTACATAATTAAAATCAGCAAAATTTGATATACACAGATGAGTCAGGATAGGGGATAAGTGTCTGATCATGGAAGGTACGGCCACTAGGACCACCCGCAATTTCCTGTACTGGGCCCGGCTAGTTACCAGTCCCTGGAGCACTCTCCAAACTCCTCCTTCCGAGAAGAGCATGATTTTCGGCCCGCTCAGCCAATCACTGATCCCTGTCTTAGTGGGTGATTTGCTGAGAGGGCCGTCACACGAACAGGTCTCCTATCCTGATTAAGTAAAATCCTGATCCATGTTTCCCTTTGCAGCTGTTTTTGTGTTTTATGTCTTGTTTTTGTGTCAGTTTTTTTCAGTGGATAAGACTCAATGCTCTTGTATGTTTACTTAGATAACACCAATATATATTAGACTGAAAACACTACAATCCTTACACTAAAGCTTCCCAGAGTATAACAAAATTAAGAATCATATTACAATTTCCGCATGCCTAAATGTATTTATAAGACATGACGGCATCAGCTCTCTAGTAACTACAATAGAACTAAAAGGCATTTCTTGGAAAACTTGCATTAATTCATTCATTTAATGGACCTTGAAGAACGGATTCTGTCGATAATTTCTTGGATCTAAAGCTGCTGACTGATTTGATGGGGAAGAATGTTAATTTATGAAAAAATCTTTACCCTTTTGACTGACGCTTAATCATTTAATATCATGTCGCCCAATGATACAGCTTGGTAGGCACTTCTTCTATAGGTGTTCTTTTCTGCTGCTGGTAGGTTTCCCCAGCTACTGAATCCAATGCCGACCCCCGCAGGAAGCCGCGGCTGACACGTCCCCTTCATGGATCTCTCTGGGATACGTGGAGGGGGCGTGTTGGCCGCCACCGCTTCGTGCAGTTGTCGGGTAGCCCCCTCCCAGCAGACTGCCGTGACTCCATTCAGGAGATCGCGGGGGGGGGGGGTCGGACCGCTTTGGATAGGGGATAAGTTATCTTTTACTACACTACTCCTTTAAATAATCAGTTTTATTGATATGCAATAGAAGTTTCTTCACTTATACAGTGGCCCGCTTTCTCCTCTAATAACGCCCTTTCATGAATACTGAGCAGCTACTCTGCAGTGACTTAACACAAGACCACCGTAGAGGGACGGCTTATTACTCCAGAGGGGGACGGAGGACATATTGCTGCACCAAGGGGTAAAGGAACACCCTCTTTGCACCAAACACTATAATTTGTAATTCAAAAAAACTGATATTAAAGATAAATGGGACACCAGAGAGCCATGTTTAAGTCATTATAATGTCCATGGTAAAAGTCCCTATCAGCAGGTTAATGTGCCCTAACTTGCTGGCAGATTCCCTTTGAGTTGTCACTAGCCATTTAACAAACTTGTCAGGATAAGCTGTCATGTGTACATGGGGGCTGATATTATATCTGTATATATTTTAAAATAGCATTTTCATAACTTTTCCCTCTGTAAGTTATATTGTTCTATTGTTAATTTTCAGTTGTTACTGTGCTCGTGGGTAGAGACTAGATGCCATTATGTCTCCCATACACTGCATACACACACGCGCAAAAGAAGAACCTACTACCCTTTCTCCATAGCACACCCACACAAGGAGGATGGACGTTGATATAATGCAGCACTGAACGGTATTAGATGTCAATCCAGCACTGGGATAAAATAAATATTTACTAGACCTTGTAGCAGCTTCTTTGTAAGTCTTTTTTGCCATTTTCTCACTCTACAGCTCCCTCCTCCCTCCCCCTCCCCCTCCATAAACTTATATGGGCAGCATGAATTCTGTTCGCTCAATGAGACCCTCTATCAAAATGGATTTTTAGAAATTTGAGGGAATGATAACATTTGAAGGAGAAGAGGTGGGAAAATATATTTTTTAGAAATTGTAGTATTTATCTATGGAAAGTTTGTTGAAGGGTTGAATGGGGCTAAGCTGCTGTGAACTATAGTAGTTCAAATTGGAATCACAGCTGGAGAGGTGCAGCCCTTTCAAAGAACTGATTTTTGGGAAAGCCAGGAGTCAAACCCTCATCAATTATTTTTTTTTCTTTCATAAAAGGCCCTAAATATCAATCTCACAGGTACTCAAGGTACTACATAGCTTTACATAATAGGCCTAAAGGATCAAACCAAAAGTAGTTTACACTTTTTTTTCCCTTTCCATTGGGGTTATACATCAGGAGTATTTCCTACTGGATCCCTCCAATCGCAGACTTCAACATATGCCACTCCAACTTTGACCTTTCCAGTGGATCATAGTAAAATAATGAAATGTGAACAGAGCCTGAAAGGAGGAAGGTCCTAAGGGGGGGAAAACTACCTCTGACATCTATATACCTAGTGAGGGAATATAAACATTAGTGGGAAAACCCCTTTTTTCCCCCACAAATCTGTTTTTATTGAAAAGCAGTAAAAAAATATGAACAAACAGAGAACAGTATCGCATCAATGTACGGTTCAGTCCCAATTAGAAAATGAAGTCTTCTCAGACGAAAGAACATATTAAGAATATTACGTATGGTAGTCACCTCGGTTGGACTATAAATTGCAGCAGTAATAACAGCGTATCAAGAAACAAATATAAACAAACAACGAGCAATAAACAGTACATGGTCATGGTACAGTAGAAAAGACCAGGTATAAGTGTACATTCATTGTAATTCACCTACTGTAAATTAAATTGTACAATAAGCTCCGCTTTTACAGGGAACCGTAGAAAAGAGGAGGGGAGAGGAGGGGGAGGGCAGTGGATGCGTAAGTGGGAGTTGGTATATGTAGGGGGGAGTAAGTAGAGCACTCCATAAGCATCTACGTAAAGGCAAGGTGGTACAGCATGAAGATGTCATGTGGGTGTAGGGCGTTTGTAAGATATCCAGGGGCCCCATAAGGCTAAGAATTTGTCATGGGAGAGGGAGTGCCAGCTAGTCAATTCTTCCATGCAACATATTTGGTTCAGCTTCTAGAAGGTGGTTGCTGTTGTTGCCAAAGTAGCGGAATAAGTGACTTGGCAGCAGCTATATGTGGGTGGGAAGAGACTTTACTGAGGGTCTGAAGGAAGAGGAAGGTAAGGCCAGCAGGTTAATATCTATAGAGAGGGAGATAGAACATTTACATAAAGAATTTATAGTGTCTTGCACTTCCTTCCAGAATGGTTGGAGAACAGGACACGTCCACCATATGTGTACAAACGTACCCACCGCATCTCCAGAATGTTTTATTAGTAGATAAGCCAAAATGGAGTTTCCGGGGTTCTATAAGTAGTTTAAAATCGTTTTCCTGTATTTTGATGCAGCAAGAGAAGCCGTGGGAATATCGAAGCACATGACGGCAGAGGTCGTCTGTTAGGGTAACCCCCAACTCCTTCTCCCAGGAAAGTAGGTATAGGGGAGGGAGTAATATTCTGTATCCAATGGTTGGTTGTAAAATACTGAGAGTTTGAGTTTAGATTTGGAACTATGGACATACAGCTCCTCTAGCCATGTCAGAGAGTTAACAATTGAATTTTTTTTTAGGAATGTGAGGCAAGTTTGTCTTGCAATGAAAGCATGGAGTGTGGCGGAAGAGTGAGAGCCCACCAGTGACTGGAGAACCTCAATCTCTGGTGGGACTCTGTTGGGGAGGAAGTCTGCAAGAGTTGTTTGAGCTAATAAAGGCCAAATCGGGTTGGTGTTGACTACTGGTTCATTCAAGGCTTGAGGGATCAGGGAAGATGTTCCTTAAGGGGACTGATGGTTTTGAGAAGGAGAGAGGAGGCCACATTTGACCAACAAGGTGTCTTTTAAAAGTGGGTTTCTCAAGGATGCAATCTCCTTCTTCTGGGGTAGCCATAAGAGGTGTGTTTTAATGTCACCTAGTTGGGTAGTCTCCAAGTCTGGGCCACTATCCGATACTAGCTCCACCCTTCGTTTCAAGAGGGTGGCCTTTATAGTACTGTTCTATATCTGGAAGTCCAAGACCGCCAAGGTTTTTCTTTCGGATCAGGACAGAGTGTGCCAGCCATGGTGTACCTTTTTTCCACAGAAAAATGGAGAAGAGACGTCTGATCTTAAAGAAAAAGGATTTAGGGAGGTGAATAATGATGAGGGATAGGGTATAAAGATATAAGGGGAGGACATACATCTGTAAAAGATTCTTCCAGCCCATCCACGAAAGGTAGAGTAGGTCATAAGAACGTAGTCTTTCGGTCAATTTCCATAGAAGAGGGACATAGTTAAATTCAAAAAGCTTGGGAAGTTCTCTGGGTACTTGTATACCTAAATATTTCATGGAGACGGAGGGCCATATGAAGGTGGTTGTTTTTTTAAGTCTGTGGTGGCATAGTATCTCTGACTTTGTATAATTTACCTTTAAAGTATGATACCTCTCCGAACAATGACAGAACCCGGAGAACCCCTGCCAGAGAACTATCTGGGTTTGTAAGCAGTAGCAGAAGAACATCTGCAAATGCAGAGGTTAAGTGGACATGAGAGCCTACCTTTAAGCCTGAAATCTCAGGGTGCTGTTTAAAGCTCTCTAGGAGCATCTCTACAGTCAATAGAAATAAAGATGGCGATAGGGGGCAGCCCTGACGTGTCCCGATAGTTATTAGGAAAGGGGGAGAAAGAGTGCCATTGACCTTAACCCGAGTGTACAGGGTAGTGTAGAGAGAGAAAATTGCGGTTATTAACTGTGGAGTGAAATTCATTTTAATCAAGGTATGTTCCATAAAATCCCACACCACTCTATCAAAAGCCGTTTCTGCATCGATACCCAGTAAAAGCATTGGGGTGTTGGTATCGTGTGTGTGTTGGATAGCATGAAGAACCCTATTAACGTTGTGCCTCCCCTCTCTTCCCCTCACAAAACCTGTCTGGTCCGGGTTTATTAATTTTGGTAGGACTATGCTAAGTCTGATCGCAATGAGTTTGGCCCAGATCTTCAAATCAATGTGAAGGAGGGATATGGGTCTATAGTTAGAACAGAGAGTTGGGTCTTTACCGTCCTTGGGTATTACAGTAATGTGTGCTTCTAAGGATTGTTTCGGAAGGCGGTTGCCTCTGAGAAGTGCATTGCAGGTCTCAGTCAAGTGCAAAGTTAAGACCTCGATGAACTTTCGGTAATACAGGATGGTGAACCCATCAGGGCCAGGACTCTAACCAGAGGGAAAAGTAGCGATAGTATCTCTAATTTCCTGTTGCGTAATGGGCCTGATCAAAGTATCAGCTTCGTCAGGGGTATGAGATGGGAGGCAAAATCTTGTCTAAAAAAATTAGACATTTGGAGGGACCGGTCTTCTGGGCAGACGGATGATAGCAGAAGGTTGTATAGAGAGGAGTAGTAATTTGTAAAGAGTTTAGCAATATCTTTAGTGGAGAAGTGGGGGGTGCCATCAGGGGCTTTAATTGTGTGGATAAAGGACCTCTCTCTTTGTCTCTTTAGTAGGGAACCCCATTAATTTTTAAATATAAGGTATTACAGGAACAACTAAGGATAACACTGAGGCATAGTGTATTTGAAAAACAGAATGCAGGTAAGGAGGAGACCTATAGCCACCATCTTTAACTTATTGGACCACCATGATCAAGCTGGGGTGGGTCCGGTAAGTAATTTGCACTTTTAGATGCTGTGATCGTGAGGGTTGAATATCACCAAATATTCATATAAAATGCCAGAATATAAACATAATGCAGTAAACTAAAACCATATAGCCTCAAAGAAGCAGCAGAAATAAAATGCACTAAAAGTATCAGAATGCCATAATATTAAAGGGGCACTGTCATTAAAACTAATTTTTGCCATGGAACTGCTTATGGTAAATATAAAAATCTTTCTATTGTACTTTGTTTAAAAAAAAAAAAAAAAAAAAAGCTTTCTATGTTGAATTTGTGTCTCCCCACGTGTCCAGAGAACAATTCCCCCATCTCTTGCACAGACATATGACTCCTGATGGGCTGGCAGAAGTCAAAAATCTGGAGTGCTGAGGGGTGTGTGCAGCCTTAGCCAATCATAGCTCATCTCACACTGAACTGCTCTAGGCTGTGTGTAGCAGAGTGAGGAAGTTCTCTCCTGTATGGCTTCAGATGATGTCACGTCTGCTGGGGAACACCCCTTCCAAGTCTGTGATTCTGACTGAGACTGAGCAGAAAGTACAGAGAAATATAAAGGCAGAAAACTGAAAAATAATAACAAAAAACGCAGAGGGTGGTTTACCATGCTGGAGGCAGTGAACTGGGAGGATTATAAAATTTAACAAGATCATGACAGGTACTCTTTAAAATCTGCTGGAATATTAATATAACATGCAGATACTAACAGCTAAGAGTTAGCTGCAATTATCTGTGCATTATACATATATCCCAGCAGGTTTTAATATTATGGCTTTCTTAAACTTGTAGTGCACCTTATGTCTGCTACTACTGGGAAGATATATGTTTAAAGTGCACTTTATTTGTTTGAAGATCACATAACCGTAATAGATATTCACCTGTTGGTAAGCAATTCTGGACCTTGTGCTTTCTCATCAGTTCCATTTCCTTTTTGGCATTAATAAGCCTTAAAGGGACCACCAGGCACAGAGAGCCCAGCCTCCTCCTGCCCCAGCAGTCTCTACTAACCCTGCGCTCGGGAGGAGTGATGCTGCAGTGTGGTACTGAGCACTGTTATAGTTGAGTCGCTGCAATACAAGACAAAGTCACGAAGGCCAGGTCTGTTATTAGGAATAAAGCTTTGGCCTGGACTGACAATCTAGCGGTCCTGGTGTCTGTTCTGCGGCAAACCTACAGATGTGTCACAGCACACCAGTTAAAAAAAACACTTCTCTAATGTGTATGGGGGCTTCCTAACTCTCTCCTGACAGATGACGTTGGGGGAGAGAAGGGCTCGGCATGTTGGATTTCAACTGCATAAACCCTTTTTTGTTCTCTAAAAGAGTGCCTTAACTCTCTTCTTTCCATTCACAAGACATGATTGTTTGGCTATGCCAAATGTTCATGTGAATGGCGAAAACAGAAGAAAGTGTTGTCAGACGATTGAACAACAGCTATTCAAGGCGTCACTTTAGCAACTAAAAGCAAACAATCAAGCTTATGCAATTCTGTACGGAATACTCCAGAATTGACACACACATCTTTCATGGCAAAGTAAATGAGAGAGTATAGAAAGCAACTACACAGTATTTGAAAACCATGCACCACATTGTCTCATTGATGTGATTTGTTGTACAGTAAAATGGTTACAACATAGATGAACAGGAAAGGATCTGCATAAATTAATTGGATTAAAAGAACATAAAGCCAAAGAAAGCGAGAAGGAACAAAATTAACCAAGGTGTAGATGACCGAAAAATGGAGAGAGCGGGAATACACAGGAGAGGAAGATGGGATTGCTTGACTCTGATAACAAAAAAAAAGGTGAAAGGGGGAAAGATAAAAGATTGGTTATTGGTTTATTTTTAGGTGGGGGTGGTAGTAACTGGCTCACACCTGATATTCCGCGTTTCATCCATTTCGGTTCACCAAGTGCAATGAAGAAACTTTCTTGCCTTTCGTATTCCTCCTCATCTATTATTTTTACCCTTATCGTTTTCCTGTTGGGACATAAGAGAAAGAATGGTATATAGAGTAACAGTATCAGAGCTTTCTCCATTGTTGACACCCTCCTAAGATGCTAGTAAACTTCTTTGACAACCTATGGCCCTTTGGCTTTGGTGGTAAGGGTAGAAACACAACATAGGCCAAGGGCCACAGTTTACACAACGCTGTGTCTATAGATCATTCATGAGAAAACATTTCCACATTATTACAGAGTCATTTGTAAGGCATGATTCATCTTCTGCTTGACATCGTTGATCCGGAACCGTTTTATGTCAAACTTTCTGTAATTAAACGTTTCTAATTGAGCTATAAACTACAGAAAATTCAAAGAATGGATACTGAAAAGCAGAAAGGGAAGTCTATCTAACTGTACTAGAAAACACAATATCTGTCCTTATTCATAAGTGAATCAGCATTGTTCACCATTGTTTGTCATGGCAAAAAGATACCAGCTTTGGTTGCTCTAGGCAACACTAACACTAAGTTTATGCACGTATTCAGATCATGTTATGTTTCTTTATCAGAAAGAAGAGCAGTAGAATTTTATATCTATACAATATGGCCCAACATATCATTTATATACTGGTGGGCACAATGTTGATACAAAAACAAGGCCTAGCCCTTAAGACTACTTGAAGTTTATCAAAAGACGACACCAAATGCTGCTTATCAACCAGTTCCAAAAAAGCAATAAATACGAGAGTCAATGCAAGATACAGAAACTGTACAGACTATAACCATACATGTGGAGCCTCTTCTCTGCTGGGAATGTGGACCAGACACAAAATATGGATTTTTAGTCACTTACCATTAACTTTTAAATGTGCTTTATAACCAAACATGAATACCATACACGTTAGGGTTTCAGCCAAACCTGCTGATTTTGGGGAGACCAGCAAACCAAATCCAAAGGGGGATGTCACTGGAAGAGAAGGATCAGAGTGATGGTATTTAACACACTCAATCCTCTCTTCTGGGGCAGTCTTATCTACCCTGAGGAGGAGTCTGGCATTAGCTTACCACCTCTTTATGGAAAACTCATGCACACCTACACCTGGCCAGTGGCCAAGCATGTGTCTGGCTGACCGCCCAAACAAGTGTCTGGATGACCACTATGTAATGTGTTTGGTCTGCTAAACTGTCACTAAAAGACTCATCTGCATAAGTAAAGCCTAATGTATGGATTATACAACACGCTTAGACATATTATGGGGCCACAAACATTCCAGGTCACATGGTCACTCCATTAAATGGGCACTGTCACCAACTTTTTTTTTTTTTTTGATATTTTGTAGTGCATATGTACTACAACATATCTCTAATATAGTTTCATTATTTTTTTTATTTTTTATTAACATGGTGTAATTTACATTTGAAAACCGGCCACTAGGGGTCTCCCTCCTAGTGGCCGGCTGCAGCCTGGCGTGACGTCACGCCTGAAAAAGGACTGATTTTGGCCTGGCAATCAGTCCTTTTTCATTTAGGCTGCTCTCGCTCCCTGCCTGTCAATCAGACAGGCGGGAGCGAGCGCATTGGCTCCCCGGCCACTGGCTGGGAGGCCACTCCTCCCGCACGTGTCGTCGCCGCCGCTGCCCCTGCACGCCCGCTGCCGGACTCTGCAGTATCTGTAAGTAAGAGGGAACGGGGTATGTGGGCGGGGGATTTGTGATGGAGGGAACGGGGTATGGGGGGGGCTTTGACGGAGGGAACGGGCTAGCGCCATAGCGCCGCATGGCACTAACTTATAGTTTATCTAACCAGGGTGCCTCCAGCTGTTTCACTACTACAACTCCCAGCATGCCCTGACAGCCTATAGATGTCAGGGCAAGCTGGGAGTTGTAGTGGTGAAACAGCTGGAGGCACCCTGTGTAGATAAACTAAGGGCAGAAGTGTTGTCCCCAGCAGGCATCAGTGAAGTGGTGCCTGCTGGAGAAGTCTGCCTGGTAGTGAGCACACTACCAGGCAGACAAAAAGTTATTTTTAATATAGTAAAAACAAAAATTAAAACAGGGAGGGGGTTAGGGATAGATTGGCAATAGACAGGGACAGAAAAAAAAAAATAGGATAGTGGGAGCTACACTTTAAGCAACCTATTCTCCACAGGTTCTTCTTAATTCCAGAATCACTCAGTGCACAAGAGTAAAATAGTAACATGCTTTATAAAGATGTGCCAGACTTTAAAGGGGTACTCCACTGCCCAGTGTTCAGAACATTCCGTTCTGAATGCTGTGTGCGTGCTGCGGGATCGACCACGAACCCTTGTGACATCAGGCCATGCCTCAATGCAAGTCTATGGGAGGGGGCAAGACGCCCGCCATGCCCCCTCTTATAGACTTTCATTGAGGAGGCGTGGCCTGACATCACGAGGGGCGTGGCCGACCGACACAGCGTGCACACAGCGTCCGGTATTAAATGTTCCAAACGCTGGCCAGTGGAGTACCACTTTAAAGTTTATGCCAGCTACAGATTTCAGTCATAAATTATGTTAAAGAGTACCTGTCATCAAACCATATTTCCTAAACTAACTCAGATTATATTCCCTAACTACTCCTAACACCCCTCCTGTCCTTAAATTAATTTTTCGAGCTTTAACCCCTTAGGAACCAAGCCCATTTAGCCTAATGGACTAGGCCAATTTTTATTTTTGAACTTTTGTTTTTTCCTCTAATAATTAGAACGCTTTCAATTTTGCAGCTACAGACCCATATAAGGGCTTGTTTTTTGACCAATTGTACTTTGTAATGAAATAACTAATTTTATAACAATCTGCAGCAAAGCCCAAAAAAACTTATTTGTGGGGTGAAATAAAAAAAAAAAGCCATTTTGTAACTTTGGGGGCTTTCGTTTCTATGCAGTGTACTTTCAGTAAAAATGACACCTTATCTTCTGTAGGTCCATACAGTTACAAGAATACCCAATTTATGTAGATTTTATTTTACTACTTTTTACTAATTTTTTGTGCCATGGTCTGTAGTTTTTATCGGTACTTTTATTTTTTTTTAATGTTATATGAAGTGACCAAAAAATGCACAATTTTATACATTGGTATTTTTGGTCGACCGTGCGGTTTAGCCACCCTTATATTTTCTTAGGTCGGACATTTACGCACGTGGCGGTACAACATATGATTTTAATTTTATTTAAAAAATAGGAAAAAAAGGGGGGGGGGGGTTCTAACTTTTATTAGGGGTTAATTCCCTTTTATTAAAAAATTTTTTTTTAACATGCAATCTTTTGATTGCTTATACTGATCAATGCTATTGATCAATGTTATCTGTGCTCTGCTGCTCCTGCCTGCAGAGCCTGGATCGGACGGCGTGGAGGCAGGTAATTTTTAAGCTTGGTATTTAATACCTAAGGTATTTAACCTTGATCGGTGATGCCCAGCATTAACCTTTGGTCCCGGCTGCAGATAGCAGTCGGGACCCACCGAGTTTGGAGCGTGCTCAGCTCTTGAAAATGCTTCGAACCCCAGTAACGGGACCAGGGCGTACAAGTACGCCCTTGGTCCTCAAGAGGTTAAAAAGCACTGTATCATACCTTTTCCCTTGCTCACATTGTGTGAGCTCTCGGCAGGATAAAATGGGCATTCCCCAGCAGGCGTGCCCCACACACACTTCCTGACTAACTTTTTTTTCAATCACATTAAACATATAAAAGGTTGAGAATTTTAACAGCAAGTAAATAGGAAAGTGTCTTATAATTACATAAGGAACACTGTATAAAAAATTTAGTTTGGTGACAGATTCTCTTTCAATTCCCAGGCCATGCCTTCCACTAAGCCCACCTGCATTTAAAAAAAAAAAAAAAAGGCAAAAATTGGGAAAAGTTGCAGTTTTTTATTCCACAAAACCCGGAATACACAAAACATTACCGACTTTTCAACAACAGAAAAATGGATAAACTTGTTAAATTCTCCCCTGTGTGTCTTGGTATAAACTCTCAACATACTTCACGGAGAGGTAAAGTATAGGCCCCCCCAGCGTATGGAAAATTTTGTTTCGAACGCTGGGTACGGGAGTGGTGATGTCAAAGCAACACCCCTCGTGATGTCACCCTCTCTCAATCCATGTCTATGGGAGGGGGCGTCAGCCAACAAGTCCCCTCCCATAGACTTGCATTGGGGGTGTATGGCATGATGTCACGAGGATCGTGACCATGACGTCATGACCCCAGCAGCCCGCACCCACCGTTCGGAACAAAATGTTCCGAACGCTGGGGCAGTGGAGTACCCTTTTAAGCCCTAAGCACAAAGGTCAACCTTTCCTCTGCACAGATTTTGATAAATCTCCCCCCCCCCCTCCCCCCCCCCCCACTGCTTTGGAATGTCATTTGGGTTCTCTACCCAACAGGTCTAATTTTTTATACTTCCATGTCTGTCCTATGATCTAGACCATTTGTATTGATGCCGGATGATGCCCCTTAACATTTCTGAGGATCTATAACGTACAAATAAAATTGTAAGTGATCGGTACAGATGTCGTCTATTAAATCATTTAGTAATTGACAGAATCTTTTATCTAGCACATGTTCAGATTTTGATCCCTCTCACACCAATGACTGTAGCCAAACTATAAACCATTTGATGAAGATTAACGATTCTTTAATTGACAACATATATCACATTAAGGACCATAAACAGCTTGATGAAGCCATTCAGGAAATCTCCCATGCACATAATTCTCCTGTACCTGTTGCCATGGGCCGGAAACCTATTTTTAGCGTTGGTAATGGAGAAAGATCCCTGGAGTTGTACAGCCGTCAATCACGGCATTTGTCGGCACAGGCAATATTATTGTGTGTTGTGTTTGTTTAGGAGGCAATGACTCACAGCTGCACCTCTACCTGCCATGAGACGGAAATCTTTACGCACCATAGTAACCTGACATCTGAGATTTGTCAACATTTCAAGTGATGGAGACAAAGAGCACAAACCTAAAGTATTATTGCAAGACCAGTTTTAATATTATTTATTTCTAGCAAGTAAGGCGGTTTTCTGGGATTATAGATTTTTTTTGGGGCTGATTATTGTATTTCTAATTCTGGATAACCCCTTGGAAGCAGATAGTTTCACATCAGAGTTTGTGATCCATTAAGGGTCATATTTTGAATGGATGATAAACTGATTCAAACTGATCCTTTAAAAAAAAACAAAAGGTTTACAAATGGAAAGTAAAAAAAAACAAACTGATCCCCTTCCGGCACTATAGACATTAAAGGGGTACTTCCCCCCCTAGACATCTTATGCCCTATCCAAAGGATAGGGGATAAGATGTCTGATTGCGGGGGTCCCGCCGCTGGGGACCCCCGCAATTAAGCATACAGCACCCACCTGTTTCTGCTCCGGAAGTGCTGGAGGGTCTGGGTCCCGACCACTGGAACGGAAGTTCGTGACGTCACGACTCTGCCCCCCCCCGTGTGACGTCACGCCCTGTCCCCTCAATGCAAGTCTATGGGAGGGGGCGTGACGGCAGTCACGCCCCCTCCCATAGACTTGCATTGAGGGGACAGGGCGTGATGTCACACGGGGTAGGAGTCGTGACATCACGAACTTCCGTTCCCGTGGTCGGGACCCAGACCCTCCAGCACTTCCGGAGCAGAAACAGGTGGATGCCGTATGCTTAATTGCGGAGGTCCCCAGCGGCGGGCCCCCCACGATCAGACATCTTATCCCCTGGTGGGTGCCGTACGCGATCCTTTGGATAGGAGATAAGATACCTTGGGGTGGAGTACCCCTTTAAGGATATGTTTCCATGATGGAATTTCCGTGTGGAATTCCGCATTGAGATTCCGCAGCAGCAGAGTCCCATTGATATTCAATGGGATTCTGCTGCGCTGTACACATAGCAAAATTTCCGTGCAGGAAACATATGGCATGGAGATTCAAATTCCGGTGTCTACAGAAAGAATAGATATGACTCTTCTTTCGATGGACTCCACACGGAAATGCATTGCCATCTATGAGGCATTTCCGAGTGGTCCTAGTGCCAGCATGTTCTGCCAACGCTGCGCTTTCCGGGGACTATCCGCATGGAGATTTTCGGCACAGACATTCCTCCATGTGAACATAGTCTTACTGTACGTTAGACTTCTGTTTGTAGTCAGGTTTTTTTGGGCCTGACAAAAAAAATACTGAACACTATGGTTTTTGGTCAGGTAAAAGAACTGACTCCAAATGGAACTGAAGCAAACTGAGATGACCTGATCACAAAAATGCCCCATAGACGTCAATGGGATCAGTTCATGTCAGTTTTTCTGTCTCTTTGTCGGATTACTTGAACAGAACACAAAAGCGCAGATGTAAAAACTTCTTTGGCGTCTACCATATAAAACAAGATTAAAGGGGTATTCCAGGCCAAAACTATTTTTTATATATCAACTGGCTCCGGAAAGTTAAACAGATTTGTAAATAACTTCTATTAAAAAAATCTTAATCCTTCCAATAGTTATTAGCTTCTGATGTTGAGTTGTTGTTTTCTGTCTAACTGCTCTCTGATGACTCACGTCCCGGGAGCTGTGCAGTTCCTATGGGGATATTCTCCCATCATGCACAGCTCCCGTGACGTGACATCATCATTGAGCAGTTAGACAGAAAACTTCAGAAGCTAATAACTATTGGAAGGATTAAGATTTTTCAATAGAAGTAATTTACAAATCTGTTTAACTTTCCGGAGCCAGTTGAGATATATATATATATATATATATATATATATATATATATATATATATATAGGTCTATAACAGCCAATCACAGCTCAGCTTTTAACTCTTTACAGACTCTGATAAAATGAAAGCTGGGCTGGGATTGCTATGAAAAAAATCTCTCCAATTTTTCTCTCACACGTTTTTATAAATCTGGGCCACAATAACTATCATTTTTTCCTTGGCTGCAATCCTGTAATGAAGTTTCAGGCTACAAATATGACCTACAAATATACCCATTCGTATGGGTATGTAAAATATGCAATGTGGGCTCCATTAATTTTGCAGCATTATTGTAATGTACAGTACAAAGAATATATTGGTCCCTGGGGTGCACACACAAACACAATTACTAAGCATTAAGGAATAAAGTTTATAGAAAATAAATATATTTACTGTCGTGTTCTGCTTTATTAGTATTAGGGTTGTAGAGATGTAAGGAAGGAGAGGTGCAAAGTGTTATCCAATGCACTATTAAAAGGGTACTCCGCCCCTGGCATCTTTTCCCCTATCCAAAGGATAGGGGATATAAGATGTTAGATCGCCGCGGTCCCGCTGCTGGGGACCCTGGGGATCGCCGCTGTGGCACCCCGCCATCATTACTGCACAGAGCGAGTTCGCTCTGTGCGTAATGACGGGCGATACAGGGGACGGAGCAGCGTGACGTCATGGCTCCGCCCCTCATGACATCACGGCCCGTCCCCTTAATGCAAGTCTATGGCAGGGGGCGTGACGACCGCCACGCCCCCTCCCATAGACTTGTATTGACGGGGGCGGTCCGTGACGTCACGAGGGGCGGAGCCGTGAGGTAACGATGCTCCGGCCCCTGTATTGCCCGTCATGACGTGCAGAGCGATCTCGCTCTGCGCAGTAATGATAGCGGGGTGCTGCAGCAGCGATCCGTGGGGGTTCCCGGCAGCGGGACCCCGGCGATCTGACATCTTATCCCCTATCCTTTGGATAGGGGATAAGATGTCTAGGGGCGGAGTACCCCTTTAACCTACATGGTATTACATTTACCATCATTTTTTTATTTTTAATGAGAAGCAACAGTAAACGTCCAACAACGAACGGATATTGTGTTAGTCTGCTATGTTAGCCAGATACTAAAATAGAATTAGGGCTAAGTTTGGAAGAATTTGGGTCCAAATGTGGAACTAAAGCTGAAGGAATGTTAGTACAGAGATGGAACCCGAATATTGGCTACAAAAACAGCTACAAATGACTGACTTCTGGAGTTGCAACCATGCAGACTGGGTTATAAACTGATAATGTTTGGAAACAAAATAACAAGTACAAATGTGTTTCAATGCAATTAAATACATATACAGTGGTCCCTCAAGTTACAATATTAATTGGTTCCAGGACGACCATTGTATGTTGAAACCATTGTATGTTGAGACCAGAACTCTATGGGAACCTGGTAATTGGTTCTGAAGCCACCAAAATGTCATCCAAAAATAGGAAAAAGTCAGGATTAAACATAAATAAGTAGATAAGTAATACAGATAAAGCAAATCCTTACATACAAAAGTAAGAAAGATCTGCTGGGAGCTGTAAATCACTGTCTATTTCCGTGTTTCCCAAAGAGGTTTCCTCCAGCTGTTGCAAAACTACAACTCCCAGCATGCCCGGACAGCCAAAGGCTGTCCGGGCATGCTGGGAGTTGTAGTTTTGCAACAGCTGGAGGCAACCTCTTTGGGAAACACTGGTCTATGTAGAGGACAGAAGCTTCTTCAGGGTCCTGTACAGTACACAGAATGTCCTAAAAAAAGGAAAATGGAGCCGCCCCCACCTGATGTCCAAAGGAGAAGCTAACCCTGGCACAGGTAAAGAGTACAGAACATGTAATACCTCCCTGTACTGTAGGGGGCGCGCTACCATACACCAGTCAGTGCATGCACAGGGGTTTCACCAGTGAAATATCCATTCCGATTGGTTGGTTGGTTCTTCCAGCCATTGACATGTTTTGCAGATACCATAGCATTGTATGTTGAGTCTGGTTTCAAGTTACGATGGTCCAGAAAAGACCATTGTATGTTGAAACTATTGTATGTTGAGGCCATTGTAAGTTGAGGGATCACTGTAGTAACATTAAAGGGGTTGTCTGGGAAAAAAAAAAAAAAGACATGGGACAAGAAAGAAGAGAGCAGTGGGGACCTGAGCACCATCATAATAGCAGCAGCATGGGATCGGTAAGCTGAGAAGTTCTTGCCTCCAAATGAGTCTGAAAGAACCAATGCTTCATAAACTCATGCTTAGGCTAGGCTCACACTGACGTTTTCTACTGTCCCATTTAGGGCGCAGAACATACCCTGAAACAGGTCAGAATGCAACAGACCCTGCCGGGATCCGAAAGACCCCCATTCACTTGAAAGGAGTCCATCACAGATCCGTTAGTTTAGCAGAGAAAAATGTACTTCATGCACTATTTTATTCTCCACTACACTCCCATAGTTCTGAGGTAATTGCCTACAGAATTTCGAATAGCAGAGGCCAATGGAATGTGAAACGAAACTAAATACACAACTCTGTATAAGGCCTCATTAGGATATTTCTATATAGCATCTCATGGAAACGCTAAAACAATTTACCCTTAAAGGGGTACTCCGGTGCTTAAACATCTTATCCCCTATCCAAAGGATAGGGGATAAGATGCCTGATCGAGGGAGTCCCGCCGCTGGGGACCCCCGGGATCATGCACGCGGCACCCCGTTTGTAATCAGTGCCCAGAGTGTGTTCGCTCCGGGACTGATTACCGGCGACCACAGGGCCGGCGGCGTGTGACGTCACGCCTCCTCCCCCGTGTGACGTCACGCCTCCGCCCCCGTGTGACGTCACGCTCCGCCCCTCAATGCAAGCCTACGGGAGGGGGCGTGATAGCTATCACGCCCCCTCCCATAGACTTGCATTGAGGGGTGGAGCGTGACGTGACAAGGGGGCGGAGGCGTGACGTCACACGCCGCCCGCCCTGCGTTCGACCATAATCAGACCCGGAGCGAACACGCTCCGGTTCTGATTACAAACTGGGTGCCGCCTGCATGATCCCGGGGGTCCCCAGCTGCGGGACTCCTGCGATCAGGCATCTTATCCCCTATTCTTTGGATAGGGGATAAGATGTTTAAGCACCGGAGTACCCCTTTAAAGGAGATATCCAGTGCTGAAAAACTTATCACCTATCCTAAGGATAGAGGATGAGTTTAAGATCGCAAGGGCTCCGACCACTGGGGCTCCCCGCGATCTCCTGTACGGGGCCCCCACTCGCTGGCCAGATAGCGGGTGACGACCACCCCCACGAAGCGGCGGCTGACACGCCCCCTCAATACATCACTATGGCAGAGCCGGAGATTGCCGAAGGAGATCTGGCCAGAGAGCGCGTGCCCCGTACAGGAGATCACGGGGGGCCCCAGCGGTCGGACCCGCCCCCCCACCCCCCCACCCGCAATCTGAAACCTATCCCCTATCCGTAGGATAGGGGATACGTTTTTCAGCACTGGACTACCCCTTTAATAGAGGTTAAACTTACAGGCCTTTAGTTTCCAGGCTCACTGTTTGACCTGCTTTTTGAATATTGGTCAACAGTAGAAAAGATCAAAGGCACTCACCCAGTGCTGTAAATCATTCATCTTTTATTCATTGTGCGTAAAACAGGATAACGGCGACTTGCCATAATGAGTTCAGAACGCCAGTGTGTATGATTTTGAATATTGGCACCACATTTGCTATGCAGACATGTGGAATAGATCCTGCCATTAAAAATAATGGCCTGTCTATCACATTACTTAACTCCCTTAGAATATGGGGGTGAATGTCATCGGGAATGAATGATAAAACCTACTGAAGAAAAGGTATCCTTGACTCTAAACTGTCAGCTACAACTCTGTGTCTTTATGTTCTTTTATGTATATCTCCAGTTTCCTTATTGATCACCTCCTGTCTGATTCAGGCTACTGTTCTCTCACATCTGACTGCAGCTCTGCCTCCTCAGATTGGCTTCTGTCTATAAAGCGCAAGCCCCTCACCAGGAAGTCTAAGCTGGTTTCTATTACAACAATGGCGGAATAAATGAAGAAAAACTGGTTAAAAAAACTACATTTTTTATCAGACAATAATCACACATATCTACAGGGGGAAATGTGCCAGAAGGGTTTCTTTAACTCTCCAGAATTGATATCAACCTGAGAATCTTGAACCAAGTAAATCGATTAAAGGGGTTATCCAGGAAAGAAACTTATATATATATATATATATATATATATATATATATATATATATATATATCCCAACTGGCTCCAGAAAGTTAAACAGATTTGTAAATTACTTCTATTAAAAAATCTTAAACCTTTCAGTACTTATGAGCTTCTGAAGTTAAAGTTGTTCTTTTCTGTCTAAGTGCTCTCTGATGACACCTGTCTCGGGAACCGCCCAGTTTAGAAGCGGTTTGCTATGGGGATTTGCTTCTAAACTGGGTGGTTCTCGAGACACGTGTCATCAGAGAGCACTTAGACAGAAAAGAACAATTTTAACTTCAGAAGCTCATAAGTACTGAAAGGATTAATGTTTTTTAATAGACGTAATTTACAAATATGTTTAACTTTCTGGAGCCAGTTGATATATATATATATATAAAAAGTTTTTTCCTGGATAACCCCTTTAAGCTTTCCTGAGATACATATAAGATTGTCTTACCCAATAATTCTTAAAGGTGTGGAATACCTCAAAGCTGGATAACTTATTCTACCATCTCTAATCACTATTTTAAGGAAAATCTATTTAAATTGCTATGGGGAGCGAGTGTCTGGATGTTGGTGTAGTTTTGCTGTAGATAAAATAAATGGAGATTAAATAGAGACAGTGGAAGGATGGCTCGGGGCTTGCATGGCTGTGGCGCCCTTTATTATACTGCTTTAGGCTCTTTTCTTCAATTACCTCTGGGCTAGATCTCACTGCACTAATTTCCAGAAGACAATTGAAGACAATTTATAAACGTGGTTTGTTATTTTCCATTGCATTACTTATAAGCTCTGTGAACACGCTCAGTAAAGCACCATACACTATTGTGATACATCTCTTATGGACATTTGAGGATTGTAAACACAAAAACTGCCAACACCTTAGGGAAGCAAAATAAAACAAAATACCGTATTTTTCGCCATATAAGACGCACTTTTTCTTCCCCAAAACTGGGGGGGGGGGGGGAAGTTGGTGCGTCTTATACGGCAAATACACATTAAAACCCTGTCCTATCCCGGCGGTCCCTGCGGCCATCAACGGCCGGGACCCGCGGCTAATACAGGACATCACTGATCGCGGTGATGCCCTGTATTAACCCTTCAGACGCGGTGATAAAAGCTGACCGCCGCGTCTGAAGGGAAAGTGCCACTAACCCGGCTGCTCAGTCGGGCTGTTCGGGACCGCCGCGGTGAAATCGCAGCATCCCGAACAGCTTACAGGACACCAGGAGGGACCCTACCTGCCTCCTCGGTGTCTGCTCCATGCCGGGATCCCCTGCATGGCCGGCGCTCTCCTTCGTCGTCATCACGTCATCGCGCACGCTCTCCCGTCATCCAATAGGAGCGGCGTGCGTAGCGACGTGATGGCGGCAACGGAGAGCGAGGATACCAGGCAGCAGAGACGTTCCGGAGCGACAGGGACACCCTGGGGACACGGCAACAGCAATGGAGGGCGACATCCAGGGCAACGGTGATGGGTCCAAAGCGGCGGGGACACGTGAGTATTACCTCCTATACCAGTGGTCTCCAACCTGCGGACCTCCAGATGGTACAAAACTACAACTCCTGGCATGCCCGGACAGCCAACGGCTGTCCGGGCATGCTTGGAGTTGTAGTTTTGCAACATCTGGAGGTCCGTGGTTGAAGATCACTGTCCTATACTTTACATTGTATTTGGTTCAGAATCTTTTTTTTTTTTCTAGATTTTCCTCCTTTAAAATTGGGTGCGTCTTATATGCCGGAGTGTCTTATATGGCGAAAAATACGGTCGGATGTTCCTAACTTTTTACAAAAAAATTCAGGAGTAAAAGATGAGTGTAAAGAAAATACTATACTCTGCTCTCTGCCGGGTCCAACTCCTGGCCCTAGCACCCCACCAGCCAGTTGCCCAGAGCACCACGGCCTGTTTGTTTACCAGGCCTAGCTCCATAGTGTCTATCCCAGATACTGCAGCTAAGTCGCATTTAAATGACTAAGAATGCACTGGAGAACCAGGCATGGCCACTATAAAATGTTTTGTTCGGTAAACAACGAAATGGGAGCAGTGCCACAGATCATTGAATCAGCTGACTAGAAGGGGTGCCGTAAGTCGGACCCCCCCCCCCCCACCAACCTGAAACTGATGGTCTATCCTTAGGACACTGAAGTCCTGAAAAACTACTTTAGGGTACCAGATTAGCAGATATCACACCCAATCAAGAAATTCAGCAATAAACAAAAAATTTACAAAAATATGCAAAACTTTATAAGAAATACAAATACATATTACACTTAAAAATGTATAAGCACAGTGCACAGGACTGAAGAAATACAGGGGGTATAGGCAAAAACACTGGAATAAGACAGATACAAGTGCATATAAATAGTCATATAGGATATATCGCTGAGGGTACATGTAAACCCTGTTCAGAGCAGTTCAAACAATAAACATGCACAAGAAAGGAGAAAAGGAATAATAAGCCAGAGTAGAGCCATATGCCGCCTGCACTTACCCCAACGTGCTTCGCGCTGCTGCACTTCGTCAGGGGGCGTGACGCCCCCTGACGAAGCGCAGCAGCGCGAAACGTACGTTGGGGTAAGTGCAGGTGGCATATGGCTCTACATTGGCTTATTATTCCTTTTCTAATTTCTTGTGCATGTTTATTCTTTGAACTGCTCTGAACAGGGTTTACATGTACAGTGACCCCCCAACCTACGATGGCCCTGACATACGATCATTTCAAGATACGATGGTCTCTCAGAGGCCATCGCATGTTGAAGGCAGCATCAACATACGATGCTTTTGTATGTCGGGGCCATCGCATAAACGGCTATCCGGCAGCGCAGACTGCTTCAGCTGCCACCGGATAGCCGTTTACGGTGCCCCGTGTGGTCCGCTGACGATCACTTACCTGTCCTCGGGGCTCCGGTGCGTCCTCTTTGGGATCCCCTGCATCGTCGGTGCTCTCCATCGTCTCCATCACGTCGCTGCGCACGCCGTCCCATCATCCAATAGGAGCGGCATGCATAGCGACGTGATGGCGGCGACTGAGACCTAGGATGCCGGGGAAGCAGAGGCCTTGCCGGAGCGTCGGGGACACCCCGGGGAAGCGGCGACAGCGATGGAAGGCGACATCCAGGGCAGCGGTGAAGGTCCGGAGTGGCGAGGACACGTGAGTGCAACCTTTAATACCAGTGGTCTTCAACATGCGGACCTCCAGATGTTGCAAAACCTCCAGATGTAGTTTTGCAACATCTGGAGGTCTGCAGGTTGTAGACCACTGTCCTATACTATGCATTGCACGGATCCCTCAACATACAATGGTTTCAACAAACGATGGTTCATTTGGAACGGATTACCATCGTATGTTGAGGGACCACTGTACACTCAGCGATATATCCTATATGACTATTTATATGCACTTGTATCTGCCTTAGGCTGGGTCCACACTACGTTTTGTCCCATACGGGAGCGCATACGGCAGGGGGAGCTAAAATCTCGCGCTCCCGTATGTAACCGTATGCGCTCCCGTATGCCATTCACTTCAATGAGCCGACCGGAGTGAAACGTTCGGTCCGGTCGGCTCATTTTTGCGCCGTATGCGCTTTTACAACCGGACCTAAAACCGTGGTTGACCACAGTTTTAGGTCCGGTTGTAAAAGCGCATACGGCGCAAAAATGAGCCGACCGGACCGAACGTTTCACTCCGGTCGGCTCATTGAAGTGAATGGCATACGGGAGCGCATACGGTCACATACGGGAGCGCGAGCTTTTAGCTCCCCCCTGCCGTATGCGCTCCCGTATGGGACAAAACGTAGTGTGGACCCAGCCTTATTCCAGTGTTTTTGCCTATACCCCCTGTATTTCTTCAGTCCTATGCACTGTGCTTATACATTTTTAAGTTTAATATGTATCTGTATTTCTAATAAAGTTTTGCATATTTTTGTAAATTTTTTGTTTATTGCTGAATTTTTTGATTGGGTGTGATATTATCTGAAACTTCAGCAACATACATTTTAATATTTTTGTGTTTGGTACCTTATTAGCAGGCATCTTGGAAGATAGACCTGATCATAGAGACATGTCAGACTCTTTGATTGGGCTCCGGTTGCAAGACCCCTACTGATCGCTAGAATGAAGGGACAGAAGCACTCCCCTGAGCACTATGTTCTTGCTCGGCATTCCTCGGAAAGCAGAGTACAGACTGACACTGTGTCCGTACACTGCCTGCTCAGCTTCCCGAGGAAAATTTAAAGGGGTACTCCTGTGGAAAACTTTTTTTTTTTTTTTTTTTTTTTTTTTTAAATCAACTGGTGCCAGAAAGTTAAACAGATTTGTAAATCACTTCTATTAAAAAATCTTAATCCTTCCAGTACTTTTTAGGGGCTGTATACTAAAGAGAAATCCAAAAAAGAAATGCATTTCCTCTGATGCCATGACCACATGCCATGAGCTCTCTGCTGACCTCTGCTGTCCATATTAGGAACTGTCCAGAGCAGGAGAAAATCTCCATAGCAAACATATGCTGCTCTGGACAGTTTCTAAATTGGACACCAGAGGTCAGCAGAGGGCACTGTGGTCATGACATTAGAGGAAATGCATTTCTTTTTTGGATTTCTTTTTGGTATACAGCCCCTAAAAAGTACTGGAAGGATTAAGATTTTTTAATAGAAGTGATTTACAAATCTGTTTAACTCTCAAAAAAATAAAAAAAAATAAAAGTTTTCCATGGGAGTACCCCTTTAACAGCATTAAAGAGGCACAGCTATCAGGCGAGCCTTTATGTCCCTTTGGGGGTCTCAGCAGCCAGACTGCCACCGATCACATCATCCAACATGTCTCTACGAGTTATTAGAAAGTTTAGCTACACTTTAAGTTTACTGAATCATCATAAACTGGTAAAACAGCTGAACATCCTTATGAATATTTACTTGTTCAGCTGTCTATTTTTTACCTCGAAAAATTCCTTTCCTAAGTAGACTTTTCCTTTAGTGATAGGCGGCATGCAGAGAGAGTCCGCAGCTATGTTCAGTGGTAGAAGAGAATGAAGTGCAGCGGCGCAGAGAGACATGGGGGGGGGGGGGGGGGGGGTGCTCTGCAGTCTGACTCATGCTGGCTGACTCTCAGTATGGCAGTTTTATGTTTGTGATTGTGATCAGCAAGTGAAGGAAGATCATCAGAAAAGAGTCTTCAGAGCTTCACACTCCTGTTTTTATCAAATATAGGTCAAGTTACCGTACTGTATTTCATGACTTGTTAACATGCTGACGATACAGTCTGGAAGGGAATGTCTCACAATGTAGTCAATAGCATAGTGACCTGGTAATAATAGAGCGCCTAATGGCAGAATTCACCAATGCCGATCATACAGAACAATACTATGTATTATAACTGCATTAATAGTAATACAAGAAATCAATCAATGGAACACTGGATAATATGTTACCTAAAAACAGTATAGAATCCTATTTATCAATATTATTTATGTCACCATTTTTTGTTTTTGCTTACTCATAACCATATAATCATATATACCGTACAATACAGTATATAATCATATACTGTATCAGAAAATATTTGGGGTACCGAGCTTGTAATATGGCATGGACAATAAGACTGCAGCTACTAGGTGGCCTCCACCCCCAGAAGGGTTATTATTTTAGCATTGTATAGTAGGAGTATTTTGATATTATAATAGCACTATGACTTGAGTTTTATAAATCCAATGTTCCAGGAAAAAACTTTTTTTTTTTTTTTATATCAACTGGCTCCAGAAAGTTAAAGAGATTTGTAAATTACTTCTATTTAAAAAAAACTTAATCCTTTCAATAATTATCAGCTTCTGAAGTTGAGTTGTTGTTTTCTGTCTGGCAACAGTGCTCTCTGCTGACATCTCTGCTTGTCTTGGGAACTGCACAGAGTAGAAGAGGTTTGCTATGGGGATTTGCTTCTAAACTGGGCGGTTCCCGAGACAGGTGTCATCAGAGAGCACTTAGAAAGAAAAGAACAACTCAACTTCAGCAGCTCATAAGTACTGAAAGGATGAAGATTTTTTTAATAGAAGTAATTTACAAATCTGTTTAACTTTCTGGAGCCAGTTGATATATATAAAATTTTTCCTGGATAACCCCATTGTATGTTAGTAATATGAAGGCAACACGTTGCAGTATTATTTAAGGATTGTCTGGTACTATAATTGTCCCTTTAATACTAATGCAGTATTACCTGGCATTTCACTCTTTGCAAAAATAGGTCAGGACCTCCACACAAGCATAGGCTTTAAATGTTATTTAAATGGCATGCTGGGATTCAAAGTAGAGATGAGCGAACTTACAGTAAATTCGATTTGTCACAAACTTCTCGGCTCGGCAGTTGATGTCTTTTCCTGCATAAATTAGTTCAGCCTTCAGGTGCTCCGGTGGGCTGGAAAAGGTGGATACAGTCCTAGGAAAGAGTCTCCTAGGACTGTATCCACCTTTTCCAGCCCACCGGAGCACCTGAAAGCTGAACTAATTTATGTAGGCTAAAGGCATCAACTGCCGAGCCGAGAAGTTCGTGACGAATCGAATTTACTGTAAGTTCGCTCATCTGTACTTATGAGCTTCTGAAGTTAAGGTTGTTCTTCTCTGTCTAAGTGCTCTCTGATGACACCTGTCTCGGGAAACACCCAGTTTAGAAGAGGTTTGCTTTGGGGATTTGCTTCTAAACTAGGCGTTTCCCGAGACATGTGTCATCAGAGAGCACTTAGACAGAAAAAACAACCTTAACTTCAGAAGCCCATAAGTACTGAAAGGATTAAGATTTTTTAATAGAAGAAATTTACAAATCTATTTTAACTTTCTGGAATCAGTTGATATATATATACAAAAAAAAAATTTTTAACCATTGTATGTTAGTAGTATGAAGGCAACACGTTGCAGTATTATTTAAGGATTGTCTGGTACTATTATTGTCCCTTTAATACTAATGCAGTATTACCTGGCATTTCACTCTTTGCAAAAATAGGTCAGGACCTCCACACATTTGCTCTGGGCTTTTACAGGCCTAGATTTTACTGTGGCAAAAGCAATATTACTATCATTGTAATGAAGGAGTAATTTATCATTACTGACATTTAACTACTAAAATAGACTGTTGTAACTTACAATTTACAGGAACAATTGATAGGAAAAAGACGAAGATAGAGTTATTGTATGTTATTCTACCTTCAAATTGGGGCTGCCCAAACTTTACTGAGTTGTCTTTGACAACCAGGAACATTAAAGGGGTACTTAGGTGGGAAATACATCTTTTAAAATCAGCTGGTGCCAAAAAGTTAAACAGATTTGTAAATTACTTCTATAAAAAAAATCTTAATCCTTTCAGTACTTATGAGCTTCTGAAGTTAAGGTTGTTCTTTTCTGTCTAAGTGCTCTCTGATGACACCTGTCTCGGGAAATGCCCAGATTAGAAGAGGTTTGCTATGGGGATTTGCTTCTAAACTGGTCGTTTCCCGAGACACGTGTCATCAGAGAGCACTTGGACAGAAAAAAACAACCTTCACTTCAGGAGCTCATAAGTACTGAAAGGATTAAGATTTTTTAATAGAAGTAATTTACAAATCTGTTTAACTTTCTGGAGCCAGTTGATATATATATATATATATATATATATATATATATATATATATATATATAAAAAAAGTTTTTTCTCCTGGATAACCCCTTTAAAGTTGATAAAAAGAATAAAAGTCAGTCAAGTTCAACCTTTAAAGGGCAAAAACACACGGGCTGTGACTGAAATGCAGCACATGAGTTTTAGTGTTGCTCACAAATATTCGAAATTCGGATTTTAATCGAATATAGCACTATATATTCGCAATTAGGAATATTCGCTTTTTTTTTTTCTTTGTTCGCAGTACACATCACAGTGATGTCCAGTGGTATGCTCCCCGCACCTCCAGCTATTGACTTGCTGTATGGACACTTGGAATAAAGCATTGTTTGGCAAATACTTCTCAGTGGGTGAGTGCAGCTTTTTTCAAGTCTTCTGCTTTTCATGTTTTACACATCACAGTGATCACTGCATCCCTCTCTGCTCTTTGCATATTGAGCCCTCCCAATGGTCTCCAACCTGCAGACCTCCAGATGTTGCAAAACTACAACTCCAGCATGCCCGGACAGCCAGAGTACAGAGCAGAGATGTGGAGCGCAGAAGAAAGCCACTTCGCATCTCTGCTATAGATAGGACGATCGCATCGGGTGTCAGGAGTGACAGCCGCTGTGATCTGTCCTTAACTGCAGGTACTACTACTCCCAACATGGAGCACAACATGGAGCTGGGAACTGCATTAATAGACAGATCGCAGTGAGTGTAACTTCTGACATCTGTTGCCATCTGTCTATTAATGCAGTTACTGCAGCTCCCAGCATAGAGCAGAGTGTGCTCCATGTTGGGAGCTGTAGTACCTGCATTTAAGGAAAGATCACAGCGGATGTCACTTCTGAACCTGATGCTATCCTCCTGTATAAAATATAGATGCGGGCGGCCACTCTTCTATGGTCCCCTGCACTGACATATATATATACACCTATTAATATTTCCCACAGAGTTGTGATTGGTTCGAACCATCTGGCCAATCACAGCTCTCTGCGGGAAATATGAATAGGTGTGTATATATACGGCAGTGCAGGGGACCATAGAAGAGCCGCATCTATACATTATACAGAAGGATCGCAATGGACCCGGGTGATCTGTCAATTAGTACAGGTACTACTACTCACATCATGGAACAGTGTGTTCCATGGGAGTAGTACTACCTAAAAAAATGTACAGAAAAAAAAAAAGTGAAAAACCACACACACTTTTTTTTATTGTCTGCTACATTTTTAGTGCCCTGCCTGCCCACATAAATTGATCCCTGTTTAAAAAATTTTTAAAATGTTGTTATAAAAAAGATTAAATTTCGTTAAATACAATTTTTCCCATCACTACTGTATGTTTTTTATTATTTATTTTTTAATGATACCCTACGAGATATTATTAAAAATGTATCTATCACTTTTTTGGATCGCTAAAGTCCAAAAAAGAATTAAAACGCCAAAGTTAATACCCACATGCCATTTTTCTTTGCGTTTTTTCACTCCCATAGACTTCTATGGGAGAAAAACGCCACATTTCAGGGGAAAAAATGCCCTAGGCTCAACATGCTGCGACTTTTTTTCAGCCTTTGGCGGTTTTGCAGAGTGAAAAAATCCCAAAAGGATTTAAAAAACGTCAAACTGAAAAACGCAAAGTGGAAAAAGAATTTTGCATTTTTTTCATTGATTTACAGCTAACATCTGGCCACAGCGTTTTTTAAATGAAAAAACGCCATGGGGGGGGGGGGGGGGGCGTTTTGGCGTTTTATTGGGCAAAAAGCCAAAAAAGAGAAAAAAAAACAAGTGTAAACTTAGCCTAAGGGGTACATCTGTACTGCACAAAACACTAACCAAAGTCGTTCTTTTTTTTCTGAGGGTCTCTATTGACAGATGTACCTGAGTATTCATTTGCAATCATGGAAAATCAATTATCTTTCCATAGTTAAAAAGTAAATGATGAAAAAACATTTCATAAACTAACACAAAAGAAATGATGTCCATAGCAACCAAACCGATTTCATTCATTTGAAGACGTAGTAGAGCTGAATTTGTTCATTTATTCATTTCTATTCCGCACTAGGAGTCATTTCTGATTTCCTATTTTTAGGTTTAGGGTAAGGTCACACACAGAGGGAATGCTGCATATTTTCGACAGTAAAAACTGGTGAGGAAAATCTGCAGCACTTACAGTGACAGCTTAGTGGATTAAAAAAAAAAAAACAACCACAAAGCTGCAGAGAAAATCAACACAAACACGACCTGCAGTGCAGATTCCAAATCAGCAGCATGTCAGTTTTGGTGATTAATTGTGGATCTTCTCAATTGACAAAGATCTGAACAAAGCATAAAAGCTGCAGCATATAAGCTGCATGTAAACATGTCCTAAATGTGCAAATGCTGTTGATTTTCTGGTGCAGAAATCTGCAGAATTCTACTGTGTGTAGCTGTTCCCCAGCATGATCGTGCTGTATCATGTTGCATATTTTCAGCAGCTGATTTTGCTACCCATTGACTTCCATGGGTAGGAAAATATGCAGAAACATAGAGCACATGTGACCCTACCCTAAAGTAGTGCTTCCCAACATTCACATGGGCAGATATAGAAGCAAGTTTGCCGCAAGTTCCCCACGGCAGAAAACCTGCAGCTGAAAATACGCAGCAGACCCCATTAAATTATACGTAATCTGCAGCAGACTCACGATTAAATGCGCCTGTGTGAACATACCCTTACATTCCAGGAATTGTTTTATAGTTTTTTTTTATTTTTTTTTAGCATTTTTAGCATAGACTATTATTAGAGAATAATGTGGAGGTTTTGGTGTATGCCCTTTTCTTACCTCTTTTTACTGATGTAGTAGGCATGAGATAGGCTCTATTTTGTTTTACAATGATGTGTGTTCTGTAATTCAAGCTACATTTCTCACGAATCCTCTGGCTTTAGATTATTGATTATTGTCATCTCATTAGACTCACAAGTGGGTTGGTGTCAATTCAAACAGTGCAGTTTTGATGGATTTTCTTACTCAGTGTTTTTAGAGAATCCTTGCCATGAAGTATGATTTGACATCTTTAGGCTGTGTTCACACGCGTCCTTTTCCACACTTTTACTGCATTTTAACATTTTTTTTTAAGCCTTTTTCCAATCTATATTTTTGCCATAATTTTGGAAAACACAAAATAAAAAAAGCAGCAAGAAACAAAATGTGTGAATAACAGCCTCAGGGGAGATATATAACTACTATAGACTATATTATATATCCTGATCCCATAGAGATAACAGATGGGGGGAGATCTGACATCCTGCTGTAACCATTAAAGGGGTACTCCAGCCCTGAGACATCTTATCCCCTGTCCAAAGGATAGGGGATAAGATGTCTCACTGCGGGGGTCCTGCCGTTGGGGACCCCTGCAATCTTGTATTTGCCACCCACTTGTTTGAGCTACACGCTGCGATGCCAGCTCCCAAAAAGCCGGGTGGCGACCACGGGGCCGGAGTATCTTAACGTCACGACTCCGCCCCCATGTGACCTCACCCCCGCTATGCAAGTCTATGGGAGGGGGCGTGACTTGCTAAGCGGGGGTGAAGTCACACGGGGGCAGAGTCGTGACGTTACGATACTCCAGCCCCGTGGTCGCCACCCATAGACTTGCATAGTGGGGGCGGGGGTGACGTCACACGGGGGCGGAGTTGTGACGTCACGATACTCTGGCCCTGTGGTCGCCACCCGGATGTTTGAGCTGCACGCCGAGGTGCCAGCTCACAAACAGGTGGGTGGCGAATACAAGGTTGCAGGGGGTCCCCAGCGGCGGGACCTCCGCGGTGAGACATCTTATCCCCTATCCTTTGGATAGGGGATAAGATGTCTCAGGGCCGGAGTACCCCTTTAAGCACTAAAACATTGGGAGTTGTACTGGTGATCACATGACCAAGCAAGAGTAATGCAACACATGGACTAGTGATGGTGCGTGTGCATGTTATAGGCAAAAAAAACAGGAGTGCTTCTTTAAAGTAATGAAAAGTCTTCAAGATGTACAGGGTCTACAAAATCCTAAAACAGCCTTGTAGAAATCCTGTAGGGAGCACAAGTGTTAACTTCCTGACCTCTTCTGCTTTTGTACTAATAAGCTTTTCTCCTATTTGAGGCAATGGGGGCGCTCTAGGGACACACACATTGTTTGGTATACATAACTTCAATATTGTAACCAAAACAAGGGAATGGAATTTTATGTTTTTCCTTTATCATAATTCAGTCAGTTTGCTTTAGATCATTTTTTGGTATGTAGTAACCACTTGTTGTTCTTCCTATTCAAAACCAAAAATAACACCTCTACCACAGGTCTTTAATAAGTTGTTATCACAGCACCCATTCACTGTGTATTTCTAAAAAGCATGACTCCTATGACCAACATCACAGTAGCTTTGTTTTGTGGTCACACAGATCGAGTATTCCTGGAGTCAATAGATGTTCACATGCTCAGGGTTTGCATTGTTGTCATATCTATAGGAAAAGCAATGTTAGCAGTGAGAGAGTTAACCAAGATGAGTATTTAAAGGGGTACTCCACTGAAAAACATTTTTTTTTTTTTTCAACTGGTGCCAGAAAGTTAAACAGATTTGTAAATTACTTATTAAAAAATCTTAACCCTTCCAGAGAGCACCGTGGTCAGGCAGAAAGGAAATTCAAAAAGAAAAGAACTTCCTGTGGATCATAACAGCAGCTGCTGTTATGATCCATAGGAAGTTCTTTTCTTTTTGAATTTCCTTTCTGCCTGACCACAGTGCTCTCTGCTGACACCTCTGTCCATGTCAGGAACTGTCCAGAGAAGGAGAGATTTTCTATGGGAATTTGCTTCTACTCTGGATAGTTTCTAAAATGGACAGAGGTGTCAGCAGAGAGCACTGTGGTCAGACAGAAAAGAAATTCAAAAAGAAAAGAACTTCCTGTGGATCATAACAGCAGCTGATACAAACTGGAAGGATTAAGATTTTTTAATAGAAGTAATTTACAAATCTGTTCAACTTTCTGGCACCAGTAGATAAAAAAAAAAAAATAATGTTTTCCAATGGAGTACCCCTTTAAGGATGTTAATTGTTAGGTCGAGCACAAAGGAATAGGTAAGGATAGCAGAGAGATTAATAGGGATAAGTAACTTTTGGCACACCACTGCTGAACGGCACGAGGACCACCAATGACTGGCGCGCCAACAGTTACCCGCCCCGAGGGTTGCAGAACTCAGGAGCAGAGGCTGTTAGTTTGACAAAGCTGCTACTACACCTTTCTGCACACTCATGTCCACAACGTGTGGCGCCCTCAGTTCAATGTGGAAAGTCTTGTTTTTTTCATACTCCTCGTCATCAATTATTTTGATCTGAATTGCTTTGCTGTGGATGGAAAAATAATAAGTGTCAAAAGAAAAAGCAGAAGGAAAAGAAGAGAATAGAAAATGTCGGCTCTGTTAGCTTATACAGCAATAAAGAGATTAAACTGGAAGCAGAGGTTGTGGATATTTTAGATTACAGAAGAAGATTGCAGAATTTTAATTGGTCTTTTTATTATGATTTAGTTGAGTAGAATCTGTGGAAAAAAAAACAAAAAACTTTGTTGGCTTTGTGAAACTGTATTTAGTTTGGTTTAGTAGAATTATGTGAGGTTTAGCTGTAATTTGGGGGGTGGGGGAGGGGTTGGCGTCCATGTCTCTCTCTCCTATTATGTTAGAACAGTAGTGTGTGGCACTGATTGTTAGTGGCCGCACTGTTGTAAAGTTAAAACTTAAAGGGGTCTTCCAGGTTTTTTGTACTTGTAAGCTATACGCCCCCGATGCCATGTTATGTTGTCAATGTACTTGTATTACCTGTCTGTGGTGGATCACAGCCCTTTTATGTATTTTCATGTCCCCAGAGGTTCTGCACTAGTGACTACCGTCGTCTTGAGTCTTTCCTGGCTTTCTGTGTGGCTCGAGACAACACATCGTAGGTCTGCTGATCAATGGGGCTTGGCTTCTTCTCATCTTCCCTAAAAAGCCAACCCCCTGATGATGTGTGCAGCCCATCTGAACGTTCAGTGGCGGCTGCGCTAAATGTGTCCTCACTCTTTTTAGACTGTGCTGAAATCATGCGACAGCATGGAAATGCATTAAATGCAGGCCCATCGGGACATACAGGGCGTCCGCACACATCAGGGATGGCTTGTCAGGGAAGACAAAAAGTTTGATCAGCTGACCTGTGGTGCGGCCTACGACTGTAATTCCTAGAAAAGAACAATGTAGAACCTCTGGGGGAAAAAAATGCCAAGATCCACCACAGACAAGTAATACAAGTTCATTTATAATATACATAGCATCAGTGTCACACAGCTTAAAAGTACAAGAAAACTGGAATACCCTTTCTAATGGTCACACAATTTAATTTATACAACCTATTAGTGTCCATTCCTATCTTTAGGTGAGCGTGGTTTTGAACACTAAGGCTGTAATCACACGGCAGAATTTCTGCACATCCGCACCAATTCCGCATTCATTTGGGTGGTTTCTGGCTTGTGCGGAAGTGTGAATGGGAGTGCAGAATCCCATAGCAGTCTATTGGGCTTAAATTAGAGGCAGAATCCACATGAGGAAATTCTGCCGTGTAAATAGACCCTTAGGGTGTGACTTAGGGCTGGGCGGTATACCGGTCCATACCGAATACCGACATTTTGTGCTGCACGATATGAATTTTAACCGATACCGCAATACCGGTTTGGCCCCTCCTCCTCGGGATTGAATTAGTCCAGCGCTGTGCTGTCCCCATCGGGGAACTAATCATATGTTGCCCGTGAGCGCTGTTCTGCCCCCCAATTAATTATCAGCCTAGTGCTGTCCCCACCCCCCTCCTCCTGTGTGTTGCGGCCACCGGCGCTGACACTCTATACCAGTGGACTTCAACCTGCGGACCTCCAGATGTTGCAAAACTACAACTCTAGTTTTGCAACATCTGGAGGTCGGCAGGTTGAAGACCACTGCTCTATACTGTGCGGTATCCCTATGCCTGGGCTACAAAAAATAAACAAAATAAACTTTCTTACCTCCCAGTGGTCCGGTACTGGCCTCATCTGCTTCCTAGGGAATGGAACGTCGTACAGCAGTCAGCCTATCACCGGCCGCAGTGATGTTCCGCCTCGGCCGCTGATAGGCTGAGCCCACTGTCATGTAAGAAGCCGGCCAGAGCTCCTTACATGACAGTGGGCTCAGCCTATCAGCGGCCGAGGTGGAACATCACTGCGGCCGGTGATAGGCTGACGGCTGTCCGACATTCCCGTCCCCAGCGTAAGGCCGATGTCGGAACATGCGTTAGTTTATTTTGTTTACCTTGTGTCAGTGTCGGCGGCCGTAAAAAACAGCATGAGGAGGGCAGCGCTAGCGGGTGACGTGAGTATTTACCCCGATGGGGGCAGCGCTGGGCTGATAATTAAATGGGGGGGGCAGTACAGCGCAGCGCTGATCATTAATTTTGGAGGGGGGAGGAGGAGGAGGAGGAAATACCGTTATATACCGTGGAACCGCCGAAAGTTACAAAAATACCGTGATACACACATTAGGTCATACCGCCCAGCCCTAGTGTGACTATCCTTTTACAGACAGTTTATACTAATAAAAAAAAAAGGTTTACCAAAATTTAAGAACAAAACACAACTTTATTGTAAACATACATCCATATTTTGGAACTTTAGAATTTCATTGCATTATGTAAATGTGGCTCTAGACCATAACTAGTTTATTAAGTGTTTTACATATGAACTGTAAAATCCTATTAAACTGATGGGAAAGTAACAATATACGTAAGTTTTATATCCTTTTTATCAGAACATTATGAAGAAATTACAGGGTGTATAAAAGGACACAACATTTTGAGCATTTCATTTTACCATATTATGTAAAGGCAGGCGACCACTGAGCACACAAGCCAGACAGTAACCGCCATCTCTCACAGAATAAAGGATTAGCATATAAGCCACAGGCCACAAGTTGACTTCATGACCTACAAAAATCATTATTTATGGCATTAAGAAGGGAATTAACACTGAGATCCTATTATTACAGATGGCATTTAGTTCCATCCTACTTCTGTGCTTGATCAGTGCCTAGAAGAAAAGTTGTACATGTACAGGGGTGTAACTTAAAGCACAACGGTCATGATGTTTAGGCCATATAAAGTAACAACAGTATGTTAAATGTGCTTAGAATATCTACTTTATTGTAGGTTTTATGATCCCTAAAAACACGTTTGTATACAGTCCTCAACAGTCTAAATAGGCATGGCCAGGGGTTCCCTATGCCCGATCCGTCACACCTATCTCGTCTCCTGCAGTGCTGGGACCGCTGTGTGATTGGCACAGGTGGCAGCACATGCACCCTGCATCGCTCCTACGTGCCGGCTCGGGGCATAGTGAACCTCTGGCCAGGATTAGCAACTGCTGCTGACTGTATACAAAGGTGTTTTTGGGGGGGGGGGTCATAAAACCTGCAATAAAGTAGAAAAGGTAATGCTGGACTTGATATTCTAAGCTCATTTAACATACTGTTGATACTTTATATGGCTCATGCATCATGATAGTTGTGCTTTAAAGGGGTTATACCAGGGTCAAGTCCTAGGAATAAAAAGTTAAGGAACTCACCCAAGATTTCCACTCAAAAGCTGGTCCTGCAGAACTCCTGCTAATGGGAACAGTGTTCCTGCTGTGAAAAAAGTGTAGGAACTCAGTTCCTGCAGGACTTGAGCCCTGGGTTATACCAAGATCCCCCCCGTTCTTGTGATTGGAGAATGAATTTAAGCAGTCAGACTCCTTTTGTTAATCACTATTCTGGGGGTATGAGATAAGCTGTAATCTTTGGCAATAACCCCTTTAAAGACAGAGTCACAAAAATGAAATAGGGCCACTAGGACCTCCTTTTTGTGGGTGGCTCCTGAACAGCACCTAATTTTTATCTTTTCTTTGGGGCATCATCTTCTATAGTGGAACAAAGTATGGTTGGAAGAATTTGCATAAGTGTCTTGAATTTCTATAGCAAAACCATATCCCGCAAGATATAGATCAGCATATTATTATTAACATTCAAGATTAACAAGTGTTATACATTGATACATATACTTCCAGATCCACTTTGTGATAATCCTTCTTTCCTCTGGACAATACTTCCACAATACATTGGTGGCAGGTGGACCAGAACGGTAGTGAGGCTGTTTGTCTCCATACAGACTGCCATATTAATGAAGCCTGATAAACAGTGCAAGGATTTAGCCCACTTCATCAAATCACAACCACATTTCCCTTGTATTTCCATGTATTTAAAACAGATTGAGAGGCAGTATGCAATCAATATTTGTGATTAATAGAAACAATCAGGCCGCTCACCGGTATATTCTGTGTGGAACTCAAGTGTTAAATAAGCCTGTCTACCCACTAGAATACTAATATTGTATTTCAAGGCGCGAGTCTCTTGACATCACTGTTCCAATCTCAGAATTTCTCCTGAAGATAAGAGTCCTTCATATTTCATTATTCTTCTAATGGAAGAATCAAGAGACACAGTTTATGCAACATTTGTAACGTGTAATTAATTCCAACTTTAATGGCAAAACTTTGTGATGGCTGAGACAAGAGCTCCTTCAAGTCTCCCTATCTGAAATGGTCATCAACAATGACTTCCAGACAATCGCTCTGTTGATGATTCCACAATGAATTCCTGGAATTCGTCTACTGTTCATGAATCGAAGAACGTTTCTAGCTTTTCAATGTGCCAATGTCCCTCCTATGTTGCCTATATGGAATGATGTAACAATTTAAAGCTATGGCGCCATGAGACTTCCCTGACCCAGCACTATTGGCATCGTCACCTCATGCAAGTTGATCGACTAGAATCAGTGGAAAAAAATTGCAATCTTCAGCACTTACAGCAAGGCTTTGCTATCTGAATGTTTAATCCTGTAAATTATTACAGATGTAGCAAGTTGCATAGACAGAAGAGAAGGGGGGGGGGGGGGTCCACTATGGTGACCTTTTTGCCACTTAGGGCAATAAAAATAAAAAGGCCAAATCTTTGTTTCTCCCTCCACCCCTTTTGAAAAAAAAATACAAGTCCTCTGGAGAGGGTAGTCCTAGAGAAATTATTACTACTTTAGAGCAAAGGGGATGGGATCAACCAGGACTGGCCTAACAGCAAGTCGGCACTGCTATGCAGAAATGTAGTGGTGTTGAATTCCTCACAGCTGTTCACCCACCGTCCAAAATAACTGCTTGTCCGTGCTCAATCACAGAAGTGTCCAATATAATCAAGGAAGGATGATGGAACTCACGGTATTGCGGTTTCTTATGCTTTATTTTCAGTCAGGTCAGAGTACAGGTTGGCAAACGGGCCGTTTCTTGCTCACAACAGCACTTTTTCAAGACCTTTGACTTCCGTCACAATCCCCACCCATATATGTGCACAAATACAATTAACCCTTTGTGAAAACATACAAGTTAAAAACATTAAATAGTTGATGAGGATTTTATTCAGCACAATTCCATGAAAAATCTAATTTAGGAGACGATTCAGCTTCATGTTTCTTATTCATATTATTACTTTGTTTGTAGAAACTGGATTATTTCATACATCTAGCGGAAAAACTCTTAGGTCTTTTCTCTCATTCAGACCCAATGGTCCAAGAGCCTCTGTCCTTAATATCAATTCAGTCTCTTTTTGTAATAATTTTATATGTCTATCGCCTCCCATATTTAATGGTTTTATCACGCAGAAATTTTTATTGTTTCACATCATTATTGTGAGTTGTCCTCATATGTTCTATTACACGGGGACAGCCAACTCCTGTAGTTAAAAATCAAATGTGTTCCCTAATGCGTGTAAATAGGGGCCGAATCGTCTTCCCAATATAATGGTATCCACAATCACATATCAATGCATATACCACAAATTGTGATAAAATACATACTATATGAGGTCCCAGCCTAATATTTTTTACATTAATCATTTGTGAACAAAAATTGTAATGGCCACACTTGTGGTTGTCACTTGGCAATTGTTTTTGGATCCAATCTTCTTTTTTGTTTTCTTGTAACCTATTTTTTACTAAAACATCCCTCAAGTTTTTACTTCTTTTGAATGAAATCAAAGGCTTTTTTTTTTTTTATACTTGTTTTACCGAATACTTCATCTTGTTGAATTAGGTGCCAATTGTTGTAAATGGCTGTTTTTATTCTATAAAGGACATATTCACACCATTCGAATTAATATACGCAACAAAATCTTGAAATTGCGATTCAGAACCGGACTACACAATTACAATGTCATCCACATATCGCAAATACAAAGCTAGATATTGGATGTAAGGATTGTTACAGGAATAAATTAATTCTTCCTCCAGCACTCCCAAAAAAATATTTGCGAATGGTTGGGGCGACCGGTGTCCCCATCGCCATACCATCACACTGGATGAACCAGTCATCATTAAATTGAAAAGTATTATGACTCAATACAAATTTTAGCATGTCGCAAATATAATGAATAAACCTGGGATTGCATTTTTGTAAAGCTTCCAGATGCCGATTGACAGTCTGTACACCCATATCCTGAGGGATGCGGGTCTACAGGCTCTCAACGTCAATGCTGGCCAGTGAAAAATGTGTCTGCCAACTAAAATCCTGTAATATCTGTAACAAATGGGAAATGTCATGTAAGTATAATGGGATAGTTTTAAGTAGTGGTCTTAAGATGTAGTCTAGATATTGGTATAGAGGTTCTAACAATGAACCTTTCCCTGCCACGATGGGGCGCCCGGGTGGTAAATTCAAGTTTTTGTGTATTTTGGAAATCCAGTACCAATACGTTTTTTTGGGTGATGGAATAAATAACTTTTCAGCAAACCTCGAGGAGAAAATGCCTTCTACACCTCGTCTTAAGAATGATCTCACTAAGTTTTGGTGGTGTAATATCGGATCTTTTTGTAATTTACGGTATGTTTTTGTGTCTTCCAGCTAGTAGCTTCTTTTAGATAATAGGTTTTTGATAACAGAATTGCTTTGTGATAAATTGGCTGTGATAAAACCATTAAATATGGGAGGCGATAGACATATAAAATTATTACAAAAAGAAACTGAATTGATGTTAAGGACGGAGGCTCTTTGACCATTGGGTCTGAATGAGAGAAAAGACCTAAGCGTTTTTCCGCCAGATGTATGAAAAAATCCAGTTTCTACAAACAAATAAAGTAATAATATGAATCATGATGAAACATAAAGCTGAATAGGAAAAGAATAGACGGACGACTCACCCAGGTGCAGTAAAAAATTCTTCTTTATTTTCATGAAGTGTTCATATATCCACGGCAGAGCAGTACAGGGGGGTTATCGGGGGGATGCAGGGTGCGGGTGTGCAACAATTGTATCGCTCGTTCACTGAGCTTCTTCTGGCTTCCCTGGTGGGAAGCCAGAAGAAGCTCAGTGAACGAGCGATACAATTGTTGCACACCCGCACCCTGCATCCCCCCGATAACCCCCCTGTACTGCTCTGCCGTGGATATATGAACACTTCATGAAAATAAAGAAGAATTTTTTACTGCACCTGGGTGAGTCGTCCGTCTATTCTTTTTCTCTTTGATGAATATCATATGGAACTGTTTGCCTGTCAGACGTAGACGCTCCCCGCGAGGTGTACACACTAGAGCAGTTCATCATTCCGACAGTCCGGAGCAGCAAGAATTAGCGAGTAGGCAGTGCCTGGTGTAAATCTTCTTGTATGCCATAAAGCTGAATAGTCTCCTCAATTAGATTTTGAATGGAATTGTGTTGAATAAAATCCTCATCACCTATTAAATTTTTTTTTACTTGTATGTTTTCACAAAGGGTTAATTGTATTTGTGCACATATATGGGTGGGGAGTGTGACAGAAGTCAAAGGTCTTGAGAAAGCGCTGTTTCGAGCGAGAAACGGCCCGTTGGCCAACCTGTACTCTGACCCGATTGAAAATAAAGCATAAGAAACCGCAATACCGTGAGTGCCATAATCTTTCTTTGATTATATATAGGCGTGTAGAACTACCTTAGGAATCATAGGAAGGGCGCAGAACAAGGGGCAAAACTTAAGTAGGTCCCATTTGTTCTTTCTCTGATGGTACAGTATATATGCCCCCAAATGGAGCACATGATCTGTCATGCAGCAAGTAAGTTTTATGATAGTTTGCGCCAAATGCTCATCTACATTGAGACACGCTACTCTGCAGTAGGTCTCTACATCTGTAGGTGCAACATAAAAAATAACTCCTGCCACAGAATATAGTGGTGGTCATTCCTAGCTGTAACCATATTCCAGCTTGTTGGTTTTCCCTAAAGGACACCATTTTTTTTTTTTTTAACACAGTTCATACTGTGGTATAAGATTCATATGGTATTATGTTGATTCAGGGGGAAATCTAAGGCTCCTTAAATTACTAAGACAGATAAGATTTCAGATAACCTAGAAACTCATTAAGCTTAGGTTTCTCCAGTACACAAACACTCATATTAGTCAGCAGCTTATTACAGTAAATGTGACATATGAAATTGGCCAATCTCAGAGAATGTGCATGGAAATTTGACAATTTTCTGAAGAGAGGTGTTTGAAATTGTGTAGTCATTTCCTTCAAAATGTCATAGTGACTACATCAAAAACACTTCTACTTGTCTGAGCAATTTAGAACATCCATTAGGAAGAGGTGGTGGAAAGAAAACTGTACACCAGGCAACATGAACCAAACCACCTAAAGGAGGTGATATAGGCAAAGTCTCCTTTTTCCGTGATCTTTAATGTCCAGTAGTATTTAAAATTTTGGGTAATGACAGAAGAGAGGATAAGTATTATGTCTGGAAATTTAGGAACCCAATCATTCCTTTTAACATAGACCAGCAAATAAATATGAATGTACAGCGCCAAATAATTAGCTAGGATGTTTATTGGATTTACAGTAAGATTCTTGTCTAGAGTAGAGAAGGGATTAATCTCTGTATTGTGGTAGTCTGGTACAGGAAAAAAGGCTAATGTTGCCAGTGCCTGGTGCCAGGAGGTTACTCTCTACCACCCCTCAAATTTCGTCATTTTTTCAGCTTTTGCAAAAAGGATAAAAACACCCCCTTTTGTTTCTTGCACTATGCCCCCTCTCACAGACAGCCCCCTTACAAACAGGCTTCCTGTTTACTCCCAGCAGTGATCACAGGGATGAGTAAAGGGTGGAATATAGAGGACTTTTAGTTCTTTTCATGTTCGCACAAAGGGCTTCATAAGGGGTTTTCCCACTAAAAACATTTAGCACCTAACTACCATGTTTCTCCGAAAATAAGACCGGGTCTTATATTAATTTTAGTCACGAAAAACACACTAGGGCTTATTTTCAGGGTAGGGCTTTTTTTTTTTTGCGGTACTGTATGTACATTGAACAACATTTAACGGTATTTAATGTGTCGTGTGCTCTGAGGAGAGGCCTACTCCAAATATAATCTCTCAACTGGCCATCCTGCAAGGATTACGCCCAAGGATGAAATTAATGCCTCAGCAGAACAGTCTTCAGTACCTTGACAGGACCCTAGCTACCAGGATTCAATCTTCTGTCTCACAAGTCAGCATTAATCTGTTTGGTGTAAGCACCACAAGTCTCAGCAAGGCAACATGGCTCCCAAGGGGTTACGCTGCACTCTCACATCAAAGGCTAGCTGTATGTGTAATACCATCTGCACCAGCTCAGTGAAGACAGTTATCCTTAACCTGACATCGGTGTGTTCAATTACTCCCAGTGTCTGTCCCAGGAGAAGCTGTCTCCCACCTCGGACTGTGTATAGGATAATGGTGCCCTGGCGTCACAAAGTGATCAGGTATTTCCACCAACACCACCCAGTGTCACCACATACCTTTTTATGTTATGTTGCATCTCTAGAAAATAACTAGGTGTCCACTACATGGGTCGCTGGGCTGCAATGCCTCTCCCCACTACATCACTCCTGTTTGATTGACACACAGGGCTCTACTGCTGACAGCAGCGCTGTGTGTTTAGTCTGCGCATATGCCGCTAATGAGGACTGTCACTAGAGGCAGCAAGCTCCGTGTCTCTAAGGATTGTGATGCGAGTGCACAGACAAAACACACAGGGCTTCTATTGGTGGGAGATCCCTGTGTGTCCACCAAAGTTATGTGATGTAGTGGAGAGTGGCAAAGAAGACCCCTGGCTGCACCTCTTGGACCCAGAACAGAATAAATATTATTTTCTAGAGAATAAAGACAAAAGGTTGCATAAAAAGGTATGTTATGGGTGCAGTTGTATGTGGTCAATGTATGAGACAGATACTTCTTAAAGGGAACACTGGCTTGGTGTCCAGTCATCATTGTTGACGCCAAAGAACAGGTTTAACTCCTTAACGACACAGGACGTAAATGTACATCCTGGCGCATTGGTACTTAACGCACCAGGTCGTACACTACGGCCTGCACATGACGCGAGCACCGGTGGGGGGGGGGGTTTGGAGGAGGGGAGGGTGGGTGCTCGCGTCATGTGCGGCGATAACACTGAAGTGTGCAATTAAACCCTCAGATGCTGTGATCAATACAAATCACGGCATCTGGGGCAGTGCGGTCACTAAAATAGATGATCGGATCGCCCCCAGCGCTGCTGCGGGGATCAGATCATCCAGAACGCCAGACAGAGCTCCCCTAACCTGCCTCCGCTGCCTTCCTTGGGTCTTCTGCTCTGGTCTGCGCAGACCAGAGCAGAAGATAGCCGATAATACTGATCAGTGCTATGCCCTATGCTTAGCACTGTTCTCTATCTGCAATCAAGTTATTGCACTAAATAATCCCCTATGGGGACATAAAAAGTGTGTAAAAAATTTTTGTGTCCAAAATTGCAGTTTTTTGTCACATCATAATTCCCCAAAAAACTTATAAACAAATTTCTGAAAGTTTTATATACGCAAATATGGTACCAATAAAAAGTACAGATCACGGCGCAAAAAAAAACATTAGCCCTCATACCGCCGCTTATATGGAAAAATGAAAAAGTTAAAGGTTGTCAAAATAGAGGGATTTCAAATGTACTAATTTGGTTAAAAAGTTAGAGATTTTTTTTTAAGCGCAACAGTAATAGAAAAGTGTGTAATCATGGGTATCGTTTTAATCGTATTGACGCACAGAATAAAGAAAACATGTCTGAGTCCTTAAGGGGTTAAAGGCTTTGATTTGTTCACAGATCTTGTACTTACTAAGGACAGAGGACACTGTTAGTAGTTGGTAATTTCGCTATAGGTTTTGTATAACTTATTTTTTTTTTCCCAGTACACCCTGAGTGCCATAGTGTGGCTTATGGGAATAGCTGCTGGCTATCCAACCCTAACCCAAGAGTCCAAGATACAATGAACTAATTCTGTATTTCTTGCTCACATCTGTCAAACCTTCTGCTTGAAGTTTTCTTCAGTGCCTACTATATTCATAGAGCCTGGCACAGGAAAAGATTTCTACAATATCTGCTGACTGGCAACTCAAATGTCATTGTATTATAGGGGCAATATTACTTGTAAAATGTGTTGACACTGATGTAACAGTAACTAATGTATATACTCGAGTATAAGCCGAGTTTTTCAGCACAATTTTTCGTGCTGAAAACACCCCCCTCGGCTTATACTCGAGTGAACTCTCCACCTGTCAATCCCTTCAACAGTGGTCTTCAGCCTGCGGACCTCCAGATGTTTCAAAACTACAACTCCCAGCATGCCCGGACAGCCATTGGCTGTCCGGGCATGCTGGGAGTTGTAGTTTTGAAACATCTGGAGGTCCGCAGGTTGAAGACCACTGGCGGCCTTCGTCATCATCCAGACCCCCCTTTATTTTTCTACTCCCCTCCCCTCGGTGGGAAGGAAGGGTGAGCTGGTCCGGGCCATCCATGCTGCAGGGACTGTCCGGTGAGAAGGGTTAGTTGTTTGGGGCTGTCCAATTTCACCGGGAGGCCTTCTTCTCCGATCCGGGCCGGCTCCGGACTAGTGACGTTGCCTTGACGACGACTCACAGGGACGTCAGTGTGCAGCAGACGTACCTGCGCATTAACATCCCTGTGCGTCGTCGTCAAGGCAACGTCACTAGTCCGGGGCCGGCCCGGAGCGGAGAAGAGGGCCTCCCTGTGAAATTGGACAGCCCGGAACGACTAACCCTCCCCACCGGACGGTCCCTGCAGCATAGATGGCCCCGACCAGCTCACCCTTCCTTCCCACCGAGGGGAGTTGAGTAGAAAACTTAAAGGGGGGTCTGGTAAATGACTAAGGCCGCAGTGGTCTTCAACCTGCAGACCTCCAGATGTTTCAAAACTACAACTCCCAGCATGCCCGGACAGCCATCGGCTGTCCGGGCATGCTGGGAGTTGTAGTTTTGCAACATCTGGAGGTCCGCAGGTTGAAGACCACTGATGAAGGGATTGACAGGCGGTGATGATGAAGGGGGGGGAATGATGACGGGGGTCTGGATGATGACAGGGGGGATGATGACAGGCGGTGATGATGACAGGCGGTGATGATGACAGGGGGGGATGATGACAGGGGGGATGATGACGGGGGTCTGAATGATGACAGGGGGGATGATGTATTTCCCACCCTAGGCTTATAGTCGAGTCAATAACTTTTCCTAGGTCTTTGGGGTGAAATTAGGGGCCTTGGCTTATATTGGGGTCGGCTTGTACTAGAGTATATCTCTGTGTGCACGACAGCCAACTTCCTGTGAACTACAGATAACACCATCTGCGGCTGTCTCCCGGATCAGATTATATAGTAGTTATATACCTCTACTGAGGCTGCGCATTATTTTTTTTGCTACTTTTTGGTTGTTGGCAAAAAAAAATTGGTTATTTTACCTCAATTGTGCAAATCACAGTACAAACATGTACATTTTTACAGAAATTTTGGAAAATGCTGTAAAAATTTGACAAAAATGCAGTAAATTCAAAGTGTGAACATTATTCCCTAATAGCAGCCTATGTTATATAAGCAAAACAAATAACAAAAAACAAACCCAATAATCACCAAAGGGCTTCTTTAATAACCCTGTCTACTGCACTGAGCCTTGCAAAAAGTATGCATTCTTATGCACTAAAATCAGTGGTCCCACTGCTGTATACACCATTATAACTTTTTGCTGGTATCCTGATGCATACTATCAGCGTTAGGTCTGAAATCTTTTCACTTCAGCAATGTGAAATGGTTTCTGACTACAGTGACCCCCCTCGACATACGATGGCCCCGACATATTATCATTTCCCCATACGATCACTCTCAGAGGCCATCGCATGTTGAAGGCAGCATCAACAAACGATAATTTTGTATGTCGGGGCCATCGCATAAACGGCTATCCGGCAGCGCAGACTGCTTCAGCTGCCACCGGATAGCCTTTTACGGTGCCCCGTGTGGTCCACTGACGATCACTTACCTGTCCTCGGGGCTCCGGCGCGTCCTCTTCGGGATCCCCTGCATCATTGGTGCTCTCCTTCGTCATCATCACGTCGCTGCGCACGCCGTCCCGTCATCCAATAGGAGCGGCGTGCGTAGCGACGTGATGGCGGCAACGGAGAGCGAGGATGCCGGGGAAGCAGAGGCCTTGCCGGAGCCGGACACCCCGGGGACGCGGCAACAGCGATGGAAGGCGACATCCAGGGCAGCGGTGACGAGCGGTGACGGTCCGGAGTGGCGAGGACACGTGAGTATAACCTCCAATACCAGTGGTCTTCAACCTGCAGACCTCCAGATGTTGCAAAACTACAACTCCCAGCATGCCCGGACAGCCGTTGGCTGTCCGGGCATGCTGGGTGTTGTAGTTTTGCAACATCTGGAGGTCCGCAGGTTGTAGACCACTGTCCTATACTTTACATTGCGCGGATCCCTCAACATACGATGGTTTCAACAAACGATGGTCCGTTTGGAACGGATTACCATCGTATGTTGAGGTCCCACTGTATATTTGTTTTGTAGTTCATCTCAAGATCAGAACAAATGTAAATACCGAAACAAAATCCATTCAAGACACGAAATAACACAGTGGCAGGGCTGAGAATCCAGCGTGAGCTATTTCACTTCTCACCAAAGATAAAGATAATGCACTTAGCAAATGTGTTTTCAGATCCCGCTTCTAGCCTTATGCTTTCAACAGTTTAGTGCTGCCCAAGATTGAAAACTATAAAGGAGACTGTTTCCTCTCATAGTATATTAGTAGAATTTGATGCATAAGATTAAGTGCATTACTAGATGTGATGCCGCATCACAAGGAAATAATAGGCTTTACTGCAACAAAGTACACATAATCTCTTATCAATCTAGAGAGAGTTTGCTGTTGTCATCCATAACTTTGAAGGGGAGATAATGCCATGACTACTTAAAGGGGTACTCCCGTGGAAAACTTTTGTTTTTAAATCAACTGGTGCCAGAAAGTTAAACAGATTTGTAAATGACTTCTATTAAAAAAAAACTTAATCCTTCCAGTACTTTTTAGGGGCTGTATACTACAGAGGAAATGCTTTTCTTTTTGGATTTCTCTGATGTCACGAGCACAGTGCTCTCTACTGACCTCTGCTGTCCATTTTAGGAACTGTCCAGAGCAGGAGAAAATCCCCATAGCAAACATATGCTGCCCTGGACAGTTCCTAAAATGGACAGCAGAGGTCAGCAGAGAGCACTGTGGGTGTGACATAATAGAAATCCAAAAAGAAAAGCATTTCCTCTGTAGTATACAGCCCCTAAAAAGTACTGGAAGGATAAAAATTTTTAATAGAAGTAATTTACAAATCTGTTTAACTTTCTGGCACCAGTTGATTTAAAAAAAAAAAAAAAAAGGTTTCCAAGGGAGTACCCCTTTAAATAATTTGAAATTTGGGAAGAAATTCTGAAACAGTTTGTGCATTAGGAGAAGTCTGATAGGTGTATGCAATGGCCTTTAGTTTGCCACCAAGTGCAGTAGTATTGTCCTTAAGGGGGATGTCCTGTGAAAACAAACTGTATGGTGTCAAAAAGTATTATAAAGAAACTTACTAACATGATGTTATTAGCCATAGTGCAAAGTTCTCCCATTTTAGCTGTACTGTCTGGCTGGTCATCTGCGACATCACATCACAGGCTCTGAAAGCACGTCTGCTCCATCCCTCCTCTCATTACAAGACGAGACGAGTGATGTGGAGGAGGAGCTAGTATTACTGCTCATTAGATTTATGACTCCTTAGATAAGGCAGAAGTTCTGTTCTGACAAACTACTGTGACTGAGAACAACTTCCTGCTGCCTTATCTAATAAGTCATAAATCTAATGAGCAGTAATACTAGCTCCCCCTTCACATCATTGATCCCATCCGGCTGACAGAAAGGGAGGAGGGATAAAGCAGCCTTTTTTTTTTGGAGCCTATAATGTGATGTCACAGCTTACAAGAGAGACAGCACAGCTGATACAGAAAATCTCTGCACTAATGGCTACTAACATTATATTAGTAAGTTGCTTTATTATACTTTTTAACACTATACACAGGTTGTTTCTTTTGCCAGACAACCCCTTTAAAGGAAAACTGTCACCCTTATCACCTACACTAAAAAAAACACTGGGTTATAGTGTGGGTGACCAGGAATCCAAAGAGGGGTCACTTACTGTAATCGGTGCTGTGGTTCGCGAAATATTGTCTGGCGAAGTTCCCCTTCTGAATTCAGGGTGTCGCGCACAGGAGGCGGGGCCACACCGGCTGGCCACCCCTGCTTCCATCTTCTCAATCAGCCATCCCCTTAATTACCATATTCATATTCTGCGACTCCATGTCCTAGTGACGCGAGTCGCATGTCACGTAAGCGCTGCACTCTGTCGGTAGACGTGAAGTCGCAGACTATGAATATGCTAACTAACGGGACGGCTGAATGAGAAGATGGATCGAAGCAGGGGTGGCCAGCCGACGAGGCCCTGCCTCCAGTACGCTACTCCCTGAATTCAGAAGGGGAACTTCGCCAGCCAATATTTTGGGAACCACAGCACCGATTATAGTAAGTGACCGCTCTTTGGATTCCTGGTCACCCGAACTATAACCCAGTGTATTTGGGTTTAGTGTGGGTGATCAGGATGACAGTTTTCCTTTTAAAAGGGAATTTTGGTTTACCAAAGCCATTTTCAAATATTCTTTTAAAGAGTTCCTTTAATAGAAGGGGGTACTATGTTCAGGCCCCTCATTTATTATTAAGGGAAGGAGAAGATCGGTAGCTAGGATCGCGCTGTTGCAGACAAGTTCCAGGATACTAGTAGGTGTCTTTAAATTCTTTTATTCACACAACGCGTTTCTGGATATTACTAATCCTTTCTCATGATGGACACCGTCAAGCCTCAACGATGAAAAAGGCTTTCATCGTTGAGGCTTGACGGTGTCCATCATGAGAAAGGATTATTAATATCCAGAAAAGCGTTGTGTGAATAAAAGAATTTAAAGACACCTACTAGTATCCTGGAACTTGTCTGCAACAGCGCGATCCTAGCTTCCGATCTTCTCCTTCCCTTAATGTCTCTTACACGCCGGTGGATCCAGCGTGGGAAGCCGCAGCAGTTGCTATACTAAGCGTACATCAGCGATGTGCGTTCCTTACTCACCTAATAATCCGACCTGGTCTGGAAGATTCCACACAGAAGCGCTCTGTTGTTTTTTGCCTAATTTTTTATGGTAAACAGCCACAAAGACCATCTGTCACTCTGAAGGACATGCTATGTTCATGCATTAGAAAGAAAGCTCATTGATTAAAACAGCCACTGTACAATACATTTTTTCCCCTGTGGTGGCACTGCAGTAGAAACCTGACAGATCTGATAATAGCTGATGAGAACTGTCGGGTTCATAGGACGGGCCTGGCAATACCATCATTTTTATGTTTTACAAATGTGAATCTAGCTTTCTCTTTAACTTTATAAAAGTTAATTTCGAAGTTATGCATTTTGTGAAACAAACGTATGTTAATTTAAGGTGTGGGGTAACCTGTCATACTCATGGCCACCCACATGGAATCGTGCACGGATCCTTACTCAGGCTCAACGTGTTCAACAATGAAGTAAAAACAAAATGATCCAGCACTGACGAAATTCCCAGCTTTATTCAATCCTCTTTAAAAACAGCATGGCAACACACACTTTACAAGGTCTGTGAAATCTTGACGCGTTTCGAGCGCATGCACTTGAATAAAGCTGGGAATTTCGTCAGTGCTGGATCATTTCGTTTTTCCTTCATACTCCTGGCCACCCTCTAAGAAATATGGTCATTGCAGGTTACACTGGAGGAGGAGGGGGTCATTGGTGAATGAATAACACACTAGACCACACAATTTAGTAAGAAAGCAACAGAAAACTAACAGGACAGACCCCGACAACCACGTGGACGTGTAATACAATATTCTGAGCTTAAAGGGGTATTCTGGGCAAAAACATTTTATCCCCTAACTGGAGCACCCGGGGACTGCGGGGACTGCGTCTCTAGTTTAGTCTCGGAAACGGCCGTCACACCCTCTCCCATAGACATGAATGGAGGGGGTGTGGTGTGACGTCACGTCCCAGCAGCGCCCCCCCCCCCCCCCCGGCGATCAGACATCTTATCCCCTATTCTTCGGATAGGGGATGAAATGTTTTTGCTCGGAATACACCTTTAACATTTCTACACATTGATCTCCGGTGCCCATAAAGCAACACAGGGCAATGTTGGTCCTACTGCATTTTCTTCTTTGCAATTCAAAAGAGTGCAATACAGATTGGAAGATAAAAATCATCCATCATTACGAACTCCAGGAGCAGAATAAAAAATAATGATCTGAGGCAAATGTCTCAATCCTCCGGAGAGAAGTGGTCCGCTAAATGCTGCTCCTTATAAAACAGAACAGAAATTCTCCCTCCTGTGCACAGCTAGTGGTCAAACGGCTCTTACTGAATAAAATGCTGCCATACTGCTGGTTATCTTATTAATAGGGAGTTGTATAATAAGATACCGGCATAAGTCATACAGAAGAAGATACAGAGACTGGCTACAGCTCCCAAGATGCTTTTGTCTACATGGTTGCCCATCTCTGCGTCCTTATAAAGATAACTAGTAAACAGTTGATGTGTTACTGGAAATTCTGATGTGTAGCTTAGAAAAAAGGAAAACATTTATGTGATGGATAAGACGGATAAGTCAGGATAAGATGTCAGATCTCCGGGGTTCTGCTGCTGGGGACCCCCAGGATCTACCATGCAGCATCCACCTTTAGCAGCTTCCGGAACCGCTGGAGATCCTCAGGCTGAGTCCATTTCGACCACGAGGACGGAGCATAGTGACGTCACGGCTCTGCCCCCGCGTGACGTCACGCTCCACCCCCTCAATGCAAGTCTATTGGAGGGGCATGACAGCTGTCACGCCCCCTCCCATAGGCTTGCACTGAGGGGCGGAGCGTGATGTCACATGGGGGCGGAGCCGTGACATCACAATGCTCCGTCCCCGTGATCCCCAGTAATCAGACCCGGAGCGAACAGGCTCCGGGGACTGATTCTAACTGGGTGCGGCGTGGAAGATCACGGGGGTCCCCAGCGGTGGGACCCCCGCGATCAGGCATCTTATCCTCAGTCCTTTGGATAGGGGATAAGATGTCTTAGCGCCGGAGTACCCCTTTAAGGGGAAGGTTCAAATGCCAAAACTATGAAACCATGTTCACACTGCGGTCAGAGGCTCCAATTGGAGCTCTGTCAGAAGTTTCCTTTACATTTGATACTGTGTTATTCTTTCTGTCAAAACAATAGACATCACATTGAAACCCTGATGGGGTCCACTGAGTGCAATTGATGTCTGATGTTGTGTGACAGAAGTCATGGCTTCTATTCAGAAGGGAGGAATAAAAAGTGTTGCCACTCCGCACAAAATTTTCCTCTGCATAACATGTACATTTCTACTATGACATAATACAGTAATAAAAACAGCGCCAATGACATATAATACAACTCAAAGACCATAGTCCAGTGCAGGATTAAGTATCACTATTATAATAATTAGTTCATATAATTTCCTATAGGACACACTGCCAACTGATGGAATTAAAATCACAAACAGTACATACTGTATAATCTTCATTAGAAGACCCCAAAATACAAACAACCACACACCAAATATAAGAAGTAGATGGGGAACAACACTGAACCCATCCAATGTGCCCGTGGTCACCTGGACTGCCAATCCAGCAGAGAACCGTAGAAAGTGCAAAGGCCACAGCACCAGTCTGGAGGCTCCGGTCAGTGAAAATAGAGTTTATTGGTTACAAGAAGCGACGTATCAGCTCCATGTGAGCCTTTATCAAGCATACCAAATATAGATATAGACCCCATGCAAAATCCTTTATACAGAAACCAGTTTAGCTCGGATTACAGGTCCCATGCCAGAAATGACCCCCATATATGATGTCATGATTCCCCATCCCTTTAATCCTTGAGAGAGAAGACACTTCCAGAGGTGTTGGACAGCTTATTTTTGCTTCTCCCTTTACAAAATACACAGACCACAGAGAAGAATCCCTAAAAATAAGACCTGATACCAATATTTCATTGTATAGACACACTCCAAATCAGATCCTTTCAAAATGCCACAGGATAACTTGTCACGTCCCCTCCATAGGCTTAGATTTAGGGGGCGGAGCGTGACGTCACACGGGGTGGAGCTGTGACGTCACAATGCTCTTGCCCCATGATCGACAGTAATCAGACCTGGAGCGAACATGCTCCGGGGACTGATTATAACGGGGTGCGGCGTGCAAGATCACTGGGGTCCCCAGTGGCGGGACCCCCGCGATCAGGCATCTTATCCCCTATCCTTTGGATAGGGGATAAGATGTCTAAGCACCGGAGAACCCCTTTAATCCACATTCTGGACATTACTGAGACCTATATTCCTTACACTATATTCTTACCACAGATCTGCATTACAACAGCATCTAAGCAGCTCACAGAAGACCTAAAAATCTTACATGAAAAGTGTAATGACTTCTCCAATGGAGAAATGGCTACAAAAGCGGAACATGAAAGTGAGCGCTGGTGTCTTTAAGATTGCCTGACTTTTTTTACTGCCTCCATAAATGTGATTCGAAAGTCAGCAAAAGAAAATAGCTTTGTAAGGTTTCAGAAGGCAACAGACAGCTCGATCTGTGAAAAACTCCCTTGGAGGTAAGATAGCTGACAGTGTATGTAAATTTGGGATAATAACTGCGTACACTTCGACGGCACAGATCTGAAACTTAAGAGATTGTGAGGTTATGATCTAGGCTGAGCTGCACTGCCTATGGGAGATGGCATAGAGAAGCAGGAAGCCTACATGCAAATCCATTCAACTGGAAATGACCCGAAGCTTCCAAGATAACAATCTGCCATCTTCCTTTCCACTTCAATCCACTCTGTCTACAACTTTCTGCATTTGCAGCCTAATCCTTCCAGCCATCTACTGTGGCTGTAGGCTTTTAGCCGAAAGCATTGGGATTTGAAATCTATATTTAGTTATTTTCTGTGGAAATCCTGTGTTACCATGGTGATGCTCGGGAGGTAATGAACGACGGGGGGGTTAGCGTACAAAGCAAGTTGTGATAATACGTAACAGGCTTCTCCTTGCGGTGGGGATTTGATCTCAGGCTGCAGCATGGGACAGTGTCTCTGCAGCAATGTGTGCTGAAGTAAACATTACAAAGAGCAGCGCTACGCATGGGCATGTCCTACATAGAAAGCCGCATATCTAGCCTCGCTACCAGACACCTAGAAGGAATTGAGTTCCAAATGCAAAACGTGTTCTTCGCAAGAACCAAGACCTCAGCTAAAAGAAACATTTTCTGTACAATACCTTCTCAGCTGTGTCCTTCCAATCTCTGAGGCAATGTGTGCTCGTGATGTCAGCAGCGAGCTCTGTGTTCCAAAAAGAAAATAATTTCTTCTCTAATATTCAGCAGCTGGAAGTACTGAAAGGATTAAAGGACAACTGTAGTGGTACACTTTTATATATGCCCGTGCCCGTGCCTCCAAAATAAACTCATACATACCTTCCTTCGAGCCCCCGTTGGTCCGGCACAGGCCTCACTGTCCGGCAGGGCTGACGTCATTCCACTTCCTGGGGACTGGGACGCCGCAGAGCCGTCAAGCGTATAACTGTCCGCAGCGATGTCCTACCCGGCCTGTGATAGGCTGAGCCCACTGTCATGTAAGAAGCCGGCCAGAGCTCCTTACATATGTAGAGAAAACACAACAAGAAGCGCTCCATAGTGCATTAAAAGAGTAGGTAAGCTGTACCGATAGTTAATGGCAGCGCTTACCCCCGTAAGTTGTGCTTAGAGACCTAGGCACAACACTGATAGAGAGTATTCCAAAATGCAGCCAGTCCCACCATCACAACGGTGTAGCAATTGTGACAAAAACCTCCAGACTCCAAAGGGACTTGGATCGGCACAGAAAGGATAGGAGCAATTTAGACAAAGGTCGATTTATTCTGGAACAACGCGTTTTGACGCCGGAACAGGCGTCTTTTTCAAGTTCACAACATATACTAAACAGATAGAGATATTTATACACATTAAGTACACAGATAATTAACTTACAACACGTAGTTCCTCCATGCACGTCAGACCGGAAGTGGTCATCAAGGTCGCGGCATGCCAGAGGAAGTAGAAGAGCACGGACCGGAATATAGCATAACAGTAAGTATAAAAATCTACGTAAATAATTATGAAAATGTACATAGACAATACCAAATAAAACAATCACAGATATAAGGTGCATAAGAAACAAGAGAGAATACTATTATTATGCAACATTTTCTATCGTTTCATTTAACCAATCAGGGTAGAGACATTTTAATTTAAAGATCCAATAGGATTCTTTGTTGATCAGTTTGTGAAATCGATCCCTCTGATCAACAGGAATCCTATCGATCTTTAAATTAAAATGTCTCTACCCTGATGGGTTAAATAAAACGATAGAGAATGTTGCATAATAATAGTATTCTCTCTTGTTTCTTATGCACCTTATATTTGTGATTGTTTTATTTGGTATTGTCTATGTACATTTTTATAATTATTTACGTAGATTTTTATACTTATTGTTATGCTATATTCTGGTCCGTGCTCTTCTACTTCCTCTGGCATGCCGCGACCTTGATGACCACTTCCGGTCTGACGTGCATGGAGGAACTACGTGTTGTAAGTTAATTATCTGTGTACTTAATGTGTATAAATATCTCTATCTGTTTAGTATATGTTGTGAACTTGAAAAAGACGCCTCCGGCGTCAAAACGCGTTGTTCCAGAATAAATCGACCTTTGTCTATATTGCTCCTATCCTTTCTGCGCCGATCCAAGTCCTTTTGGAGTCTGGAGGTTTTTGTCCCGAGCTCCTTGCATGAGAGTGGGCTCAGCCTATCACCAACCGGAGCGGGACATGGCTACGGCCGGTGATACGGCGACGGCTCTCCGGCGTCCCCGTCCCCAGGAAGTGGAATGAAGTAAGCACTGCCGGACCGTAAGGCCTGTGCCGGACCAACGGGGGCTCGTAGGAAGGTATGTATGAGTTTATTTTGTTTATTTTTGAGGCCCGGGCATATATAAAAGTGTACCACTACAGTTGTCCTTTAAGGATTAAGATTTTTTAATAGAAGTAATTTACAAATCTGTTTAACTTTCTTGCACCAGTTAATTAAAAAAAAAAAAGGCCGGCAACACATTAGGTAACTTGGGTGGGGCTTATAGTCTGCCTCCCTCCTCCCATTGTATGTGTGCCCAGCCACACTGGAGGTAACCTGGGAACAGGCTAGGAGTCAGACCTAATGCTGCTGTAATTGCCCACTGGCCCCTGGTATTGCCCATACGGCACAGGTAGGTTTAGTGTTAGGTCCCGTGTCACTTGAGAAACCTTGGCGTTAGTGTGCGGGCTCAGGATATAGGATATACTGGCTAATGTCTCAATTTTAACATCAGTTTGAGGGTTAGCCATATGTCACTGTTTACATCTACCACAATAGTGCACCTAAATGTATGTATTACAATGAGCAAGGAGACATCATTTGGCCACTAAAATAAAAGCATGCAATAGAAGCGTAATTTCTAAGGTCTCCGGGGCTATATGCAAGATAAGAAGCAAGGGATCTAAAGGCAGTTTGAGCCTCAATTTAGCATGAAACAAGTCTAATAGCTCTCTCCAAAACGCACTGGACCGAGGACATAACAGCAGTCCATGCAACAAGTCTGTGCCCCTTTCCCCACAATTAGGACAGCATTCTATTCTGTCTGGGCATTCAGGGTTCTCAGGAAAGTAAATCCATATAGCGCATGATGCATTATTTTAAATTGCATCTCTCTTCACACCTCATTCACCACTACCTTACGCACTTTCGCCCATCCATCCAGAACAGGCAAGGCTAGAGACTCCTTACCCAGTTTCCCTTCCCAGTAAGTAAATAGGGAACTAGCTACTTCACCACTGGTCCTCCTATGAACATGATGGTACAATTGGGAAAGAGAATGACAAAGAGCGCTAGTAGTCACTAGTGGGTCAAAAGAGGTGGGCCCATGCTCCCTAGACAGATCAGTGAGCTGAGGCCTTAGGAAGGACCATTACCTGGCTGTACTCCAAAAAGTGACCCTCCCCCCAAATATTATTTGGCACACATCTCAGAGAAAGAAAAACAGTGAGGTTTAGTTGGATGGTACTGTCAAAATACCCGCATAACAAAACTCGATAAAACCTATTTTCCCGAACCTGATTAAACTCTGGATGAGACCATAAGGGCATATATTTGCTTATAGAAAAGGCAGCCCTGCATAATTTCCAAGCAGCTATTGTGTCACGCAATAGGAGGCTGCCCCAAATATGACGGGGAATAGCACCATATTTGGTATGTAACAGTGCAGCCAAAAACCACGGGTGTACCATCCCTGATTCCAAGGCCCAGTTAGAATAACTTACATAGCAAGGCAACAACACTCCAGCACTGTTACGTCTAAGTAAATGTCCCTCAATATTGGCTGTAAACTCCAAGCCCTGAGGACATGTTCAGGTAGTGCAATCTCATGCAGACAGATATGCTGAAGGGTTCAAAAAGGGAATGGAAGAGCAGGGTGGCAGGATGGTAAAAGGCAGGGGAATAGGACGGACGCCAAGGTGACGAGAGCCCCTTAACCAGTCAATACTATGCCTGTAGAGACATGCTAGGTTATAATGTCTTATGTCAGGGAATCCTATTCCTCCCTTCTCCCTAGGCAGAATCAATTTCCGCAGCGCTATACTGGGCCATTTATCCGCCCAAATAAAGTAGGGCCACATCACTACGTTTAAGCAGGACAGGAATAATTTGCATTGGATATAGCAATTTAGAAAACTCACCATCTTAAGCAGATGACACCGTGCCAAGAAGGGCAACGGAAGTGACTTCCACCTTGTTGATTCAATGAGGATTTGTTGTATCACAGGCGGGTAATTAAGAATATATAGGGACTGAGGTGAACGCCCCACCCAAAGACCCAGATATTTCTATGAAGTCCTAGATACCTTCAGGGGTACAGAAAATACAGCTGGTGACAGGGCTTCAGCAGGAGGCGAAAGGTCCAGTAGGACATTCTTAGCTATATATTTTTTTTATTTTTTTGTTAAAGCAGGTTTTGGCTCCTAATCAGTTTTTAGAAAATCCTACAAGTCAAATGCAAAGATTTTTTTTTTGACACGTACGCTTGACAATGTATAGGGCAGTGTTTCCCAACCAGTGTGCCTCCAACTGTCGCAAAACTACAACTCCCAGCATGCCAAAGGCTGTCCAAAGGTATTTTTGTATTAACTGGAGGCAAACTGGTTGGCAAACACTGCCCTATACATTGACTTAAAGTGTATGTGTCATATTAGGATAAGCTGTCCTGTGTGTATACATGAGAAGCCGGACTATTTTTGGCCATTATATTACTTGTATATGTTGCTTTTCAGCTCTGCAGGCTTCATCTAAAATTTTTAGTTCTACCAGAGCTGGTGGGCAGAGCTTCCTTCTCTCCCTTCGATTAATTTGTATTGCTTACATTGCAGACACAGGAAAAAGTTGAGCAGATTTTCAGAGAATAAAATTTAAGCAGCATAAGGTGGAGGGGGAGGTTGATGAAAGAAGTATTTTTAGAATATATTACAAAGTTCCTTTTATTCGCTTGTACTATGCAAAGTTTGTTCAAATGACAAAGCCTATTTAAAGGGGTACTCCACTGACCAGCATTCGGAACTTCTGTGGGGCAAGAAAGTATTTAGTCAGCCACCAATTGTGCAAGTTCTCCCACTAAAAAAGATGAGAGGCCGGTAATGTTCATCATAGGTATACCTCAACTATGAGAGACAGAATGAGGAAAAAATCCATAAAATTACATTGTCTGATTTTTATTTGCAAATTATGGTGAAAAATAAGTATTTGGCAAATAACAAAAGGTCAGTTACAGGTCTGTGTGAGCCAGAAATCTTGCTTGTTTGTAGGTGACCAAATACTTATATTCCACCATAATTTGCAAATTCTTTAAAAATGAGACAATGTGATTTTATGGATCTCAACCCCATAGAAAACCTTTCTGTGTAAAGGAAAGAATGAATGGGGCCATGTATTGTGAGATTTTGAGTGAAAACCTCCTTCCACCAGCAAGAGCATTGAAGATATAACGTGGCTGGGTCTTTCAGCATGACAATGATCCCAAACACACCACCTGGGCAACAAAGGAGTGGCTTCGTAAGAAGCATTTCTAGGTCCTGGAGTGGCCTAGCCAGTCTCCAGATCTCAACCCCATAGAAAACCTTTGGAGGGAGTTGAATGTCCGTGTTGCCCAACGCCAGCCCCCAAAACATCAGAGGAGATCTGCATGGAGGAATGGGCCAAAATACCAGCAACTGTGTGTGAAAACCTTGTGAAGACTTACAGAAAACGTTTGACCTCTGTCATTGCCAACAAAGGGTATATAACAAAGTATTGAGATGAACTTTTGTTATTTGACAAATATTTATTTTCCACCATAATTTGCAAATACAAATCAGACAATGTGATTTTATGGATTTTTTTTCTCATTCTGTCTCTCATAGTTGAGTTATACCTATGATGAAAATTACAGGTCTCATCTTTTAAAATGGGAGAACTTACACAATTGGTGGCCGACTAAATACCTTTTCCCCCCATTGTAAATGTTGGAGTACCCCTTTAAAAGGGTTTGTCTGATGGAGACATCACTTTTTGTAAATAAAAGCCAAGTGGTCCCTGGCAGAATTAGCTGATATCGCCAATGATGTTTAATTTACCTGAAGGGCAAACATGGTCTTACGTGGCCACCGTTCAAATTAAACAGGATAGTTTATCACCGTGGAACTGAAAACAATGTACCTTCCGCACTATACCACGTGTGTGAACATAGTCAAGGACCTTGTAAAACACACATCACAGTGAAAAGAAAAAGACAGTGACTAGCCCACCGGCATGTGTACACTATGACATTAAAAGGTGACAATCTTTAGCCTATTTGATTGTGGGCTACGCGCTGATGCCCATTCCCTATACCAGGAGTAACAGCGGCACTAAATGTCCAAATCTTGGTGACATTTGAATATTTAAAGTTCATGTCTCAAAAAATAAATCAAACTCAAGCAGGCAGCTGTGTGTGAATGCTGGGAAAATGTTCATGGCATTTTAGATTCTATTTCACAAAATGTAATGACAAGCTATAGAATTTGAGGAGAAGGTGGGTCTCTAGGACCCTGCTGATCATGGTTGTGTGTTATAGAGGCCCTGCTGCACTAATAGATTTCTCTTTTTTTTTTTAGCTGCTTAAAGGGGTATTCCAGGAAAAAACTTTTTATATATATCAACTGGCTCCAGAAAGTTAAACAGATTTGTAAATTACTTCTATTAAAAAATCTTAATCCTTTCAATAATTATCAACTGCTGAAGTTGAGTTGTTGTTTTCTGTCTGGCAATAGTGCTCTCTGCTGACATCTCTGCTTGTCTTGGGAACTGCACAGAGTAGAAGAGGTTTGCTATGGGGATTTGCTTCTAAACTGGGCGGTTCCCGAGACACGTGTCATCAGAGAGCACTTAGACAGAAAAGAACAACTCAACTTCAGCAGCTCATAAGTACTGAAAGGATTAAGATTTTTTTAAAGAGGTACTCTTACCCTAGACATCTTATCCCCTACCCAAAGGATAGGGGATAAGATGTCTGATCGCGGGGGTCCTGTTGCTGTTGCATGCGGCACCCACCTGTTTCTTGTCCGGAAGCGCTGGAGGGTCATCACGCCCCCTCCCATAGGGAGGCAGTTTCGCACGTAAGTGCGTGCTTCTTCCGGCCTCTTGAGGCCGGAAGAAGCACGCACTTACGTGCGAAACTGCCGGCGTAGCCTCCGAGCACCACACTCCCTGCGCCCTTGCTGAGATCCAGCTCCCCGTGTACCGGACCCTGGCATGCAGTAGTCTCCGCTGAGCGGTGAGTGCACCTATGTTTTTCTTTATTGAATTTACAAATCTGTTTAACTTTCTGGAGCCTGTTGATATATAAAAAAAAAAGTTTTTTCCTGGAATACCCCTTTAAACTATACATATAGAAAACAATATCCATCCCTCTGCTTAGTTTCTCCCATGTTCAGATAAAACACGGCAATAATATACAAACTGTTCCCAAAGCTTCATATCTTAAATGGTCAGTCTTGTTTCTACAAACGTAGCAGAAATCAATAGTACAAGCAGTTATAGGAAGCTTTGTTGTAGATCTTTTAGCGAATAACGTCCCTTTGTTATTCAAGAGGCAGTCACCCAGCAACAGCTGATGGGTGCCGGCGGCACCTCCCGAAGTCCATCGGAAAACAAAATGACCACACTACGTAGTAGTAGGGATCACGTGGGTAAGCCCATGCTAGCACAGGCTACCTCAGCATTTTTCAACAACCAATGTCTGCTACGATGGGCGAGCTGATTTCACTGCTTACTCAGTACTGCTCTATAATGTTCTCCATATGCTGCTGCTTTTAAGGGTGTGCTATAGAGCTACAGCAGAGCAGGAGCCCCTCTTCTGTGTGCATACAGTGTATAGAAGACATCATTATAGTTCAGTGACAATTGTAAATTAAAGGGGTTATCCAGGAAAAAACTTTTTTATATATATCAACTGGCTCCAGAAAGTTAAACAGATTTGTAAATTACTTCTATTAAAAAACCTTAATCCTTTCAGTACTTATGAGCTTCTGAAGTTTAGGTTGTTCTTTTCTGTCTAAGTAATCTCTGATGACACGTGTCTCGGGAACCGCCCAGTTTAGAAGAGGTTTGCTATGGGAATTTGCTTCTAAACTGGGCGGTTCCCGAGACACGTGTCATCAGAGAGGACTTAATCCCCTGGTTGAACTTGATGGACATATGTCTTTTTTCGACCGTACTAACTATGTAACTATGTAACTATGTAACTTAGAAAGAAAAGAACAACCTTAATTTCAGAAGCTCATAAGCACTGAAAGGATTAAGATTTTTTAATAGAAGTAATTTACAAATCTGTTTAACTTTCTGGAACCAGTTGATATATAAAAAAAAAAGATGCAATACCTTAAAGGGGTATTCCAGGAAAAAACTATTTCTGATGGATAAAGCCTTATTGTTGTCAATAGCCAACCATTTAGCCTCTGGAGAAGGCCATGTCATTTCATGTCAGGCCATGTCGTTATGTCCCTGGTGTTCTTTAGCATGCTCACCGGTAATAATGAGCTTACCTTTCAAAAGTCATTTGAGGAGGATTTTGCTCTACCCATCCATTTAATTCATTTTTAAGATTCTACAGCCAATTTGGATTCTGCCTTCCACCTGCTGGGCTAGATGCAGAGCACCCAGGACGGTAAGGCTATGTTCCATTCAAGTCTAGGAGACTTCCATCACATTCGTATTTGAACACTGTAGTCTTGCACAAGTCTCGGGATTGGACGGTGGGGGGGGGAAACTTTAAAGGGGCACTCCACTGGCCAGCGTTCAGAAGTAAATGTTCCGAACGCTGTTTTCGAGCTGCGGGGGTCGACCACACCCCTTGTGATGTCATGGCTTCACCCCCTCAATGCAAGTCAATGGGAGAGGGCGTGACTGCCGTCACGCCCTCTCCCATTGACTTGCATTGAGGGGGCGTGACCATGATGTCACAAGGGGTGTGGCCGACCCCCACAGCGCGAAAAAAGTCAAAAGAAGTATTTATTACTTATTTGTACTGTCAAGTGTTACACAGAATTCCCTTTACTAGAGCAGAGAAAAAGTAAGTCGAATGGCTGTGGGGGAAAGGGGGAGTGGTCACAGGGAAGAGGGCGTGTCCCCAACTTTTTCGAACACACAAAGAATCCCACAGAATCCCACAAAGAAAACTAAGCTCCACTTTCAGTAAATGAGGGCCAATATGTGCAACTCAATGGCCCGGATTTATAAGAGTGTTGGGTTTTTACTAGTGTGAAATGTTGTTTCAGACTTGCAGGATTCCTCTCTATTTACTATGCGGATCACAGATTTACAAGTCGGGAAAGTTTTCTGCTCAGCTATTTGTAGGTGGAAATTTCCAGCCGCCACTATGAGCGGACACAAAGAGCTCCTTCCGTGACGGCTGTCGGCTCATCCGCAGCGTGAAATATGCTGCGGATGCACCCTGTGGGACATTAAAAGTGTTTTTTCTAGGGTGAGAACAACAAAGGAGTCTGTTTTTCCCCACAAACAGGACCACTATAAGAAAGCATTCACACGAGTGGATAAGAAGTGAGTTTCCCACTGCAGGTTTAAGCCGCGGCAGGGTTTCTGCTGCGTTTTTTTCCATAACTCAATTTTTGCAACGGAAAATCTGCAGCAGATTATGCTTGACTTAACTTTTTTTTATATTATATATATATCAACTGGCTCCGGAAAGTTAAACAGATTTGTAAATTACTTCTATTAAAAAATCTTAATCCTTCCAATAGTTATTAGCTTCTGAAGTTGAGTTGCTGTTTTCTGTCTATCTGCTTTCTAATGACTCACGTCCCAGGAGCTGTCCAGCTCCTATGGGGATATTTTCCCCATCATGCACAGCTCCCGTGACATCATCATTGAGCAGTTAGACAGAAAACTTCAGAAGCTAATAACTATTGGAAGGATTAAGATTTTTTAATAGAAGTAATTTACAAATCTGTTTATCTTTCCTGAGCCAGTTGATATATATAATATAAAAAAAGGTTTTGCCTGGAATACCCCTTTAATTTAAAATCTGCTCAAATAAAATGTGTAAAAGTTCACATAAGGTAGACTTATGCCTTAAATAAGCATAAGACAGAAAGGCACAAAAGACAAGTCTTCAGTCAGCAGAAGCTGCAATTTGTATGTGAGCGGCAGCAGAGAATTACAGGACTGCAGGCAGTGCACAGCGACAATTACTTGTTCTATGTGCGCGGATCCTCTGTGCTCATGTAATTGGGAGGTCGCCTCCTCTTCCTCTTAGTGACATGTTTCTTGAAATTACAATCATTTTCTAAAAATAACAGCTTGTAGCAGAGATAACTCCCCTGCTGAGAAAATGCTAATTTCATGATCTCCCCATGGCAACATCACTCCGTGTTTAAAGGGACACCATCCTCAAACATGTATTAGTGAGCGTGGCTTTATTCCCAGTAATTCAGATCATGCCCGTCATTTCTTAGTTATTCTTTCCCTCATTTTTGTGATGGAGGAATATTTCTTGGGTTGTTAGTAGAGATGAGTGAACTTACAGTAAATTCGATTCGTCACGAACTTCTCGGCTCGGCAGTTGATGACTTTTCCTGCGTAAATTAGTTCAGCCTTCAGGTGCTCCGGTGGGCTGGAAAAGGTGGATACATTCCTAGGAAAGAGTCTCCTAGGACTGTATCCACCTTTTCCAGCCCACTGGAGCACCGGAAAGGTGAACTAATTTATGCGGGAAAAGTCATCAACTGCCGAGCCGAGAAGTTTGTGACGAATCAAATTTACTGTAAGTTCGCTGATCTCTAGTTGTTAGTGTTCTTGTTAATACCCTTCCAGCTCTCATTAGCGGAACATAGCGGTGTGACTATGAACAGGTAACCGATGTATTATAATCTATGCATTATTTGCTTTCTCCTAGGTAACCTGCACCCGGAGGAGAGAACAAAACAACAGAACACACCGGGAAGGAACGGGACTAATAGGGAACTAGATCACCGACAAGAAGCCAGAAATGATGGATTGTGTTTGTGTCTAAATAGTAGAGATGACCGAACTTACAGTAAATTCGATTCGTCACGAACTTCTCGGCTCGGCAGTTGATTACTTATCCTGCATAAATTAGTTCAGCCTTCAGGTGCTACGTTGGGCTGGAAAAGGTGGATACAGTCCAAGGAAAGAGTCTCCTAGGACTGTATCCAAACTGTAAGTTTGCTCATCTCTACTAAATAGCATATAATAACATTTCTTTCATTCATTGACCTGAAATGCAAAAGACAAAGGCCAGTTGTAGATAAACATGGGTCTAACGATCCGTAAGCTGGGAGTTGTAGTTTTGCAACATCTGGAGGACCACAGTTTGAAGACCGCTGTCTTACCTGGAGCCTCCATGGCACCATTGTTGATTTCAGTTATTGCAGAAATAGGTGTTTGTCCTTTCAAAAAAATGTCTGTACCCTTTTAGAGTCGTGAATTTTAGTGTCCTTGCTGCTCTTACTGAGCCTATGACAGTCCCCTTCTTGGTGCACAGCTATTACTCATGTACTCTATTTCAGGAGGCAGGAGCAGAGCTGTTCAGTAGTGCTCACACAGTTCCTTCCTTCTCTTACATGTCTGGTCAGTCACAGCACAAAGGTAAGGAGAGCGCACAGTATATAAGATGGTAGTAAAACTAGAAATTCACATGTAAAGTACAAGGATATGGTACAAACAATAGACCAAATGTAAGAAGTACATAGCATGAAAACAGCAGTAACCTGTGGGTGCCAAACCATACCTATACCAGACCCCAACGACCGTTTCGCGGTAAAACTCGCTTCCTGGTGCTGTGCTATTTTGCTCTTTGTATGTTTTTACTATATTTTTCTAAATTGTTATTTGCTTAAATAAAGATTGTCTATATTTTGTCTATATTCTAGTTTCTGGTGAATTTTTCTGTAGATGTAGTAGTTTGATTTTTATGCACCCCACTTTCTACATATTTGGTAGAAATATTTTTTCGGTGATATAACAGATTAGGCCCAGCCTGAAGGCAGTATTGGCTGTACTGCCCTGATGGTGGCCCTGGCTCAATAGCATATACATTATACATAAATATAATCACATGCAAATTCTGGCTAATTAAAAAAAAAAGTGTAAGGCAGACAATAAAGATAATTGGGCCTTTGCTTCCATTGGCTCTGCATTTAACAAAAAATGGGGGGTCAGTGAATCCATTTATCTAGGGGGTGGGCCTAATGTGTTAGCCAATAAAAAAAAAAATAAGTTAGCAAATATATTGCAAAGGACAAAAATAACAAATAATCTTTAGGTGACTAGTCAGGTATCGGAGTTTTCGATGGAAGGGCTAATTTGGAAATGTCAGGGCTCAGATGTTTTAGAAAAGAAAACATCCTAGATTTGGCATTGTGATCTTTCTAGCAACAATAAGGTACTACAGGCTGACACAATCTGCAGCAATTCTGCTGACCGCAGAGAGAAGAAGAACTTTAAGTGCTGACAGGGAATACCCTTTGGAGCACTGAGACCACGGTGCAGGTTATGACTAGATACTAGATTCACTCATTTGACAAGTCTGGCAAAGAAATCAGCACCATTTGCAGACATGAGGCGTCCGCCTCAACTAAACCCTGACACAATCCCTCTGTGGCTAATCCGAACTTACGTTTGTTGCTGTACTGAATGCCAAAAACAGCTTTAGGGAAAGCTTGTCATAATATACCGTATATACTCGAGTATAAGCCGACCCAAATATAAGCCAAGGCCCCTAATCTTACCCCAAAAACCCAGGAAAAGTTATTGACTCAACTATAAGCCTAGGGTGGGAAATACATCATCCCCCCCCCCCCCATGTAATCATCCAGACCCCGTCATCATCCAAACCCCTGTCATCATCCCCCCCCCCCCCCGCCTTCATCATCACCGCCTGTCAATCCCTTCATCAGTGGTCTTCAACCTGCGGACCTCCAGATGTTGCAAAACTACAACTCCCAGCACGCCCGGACAGCCCCCCCCCTTTTGTTTTGTACTCACCTCCCCTTGGCGGGAAGGAAGGGTGAGCTGGTCCAGGCCATCTATGCTGCAGGGACCGTCCGGTGGGGAGGATTAGTCGTTGCGGGCTGTCCATTTTCACCGGGGGGGCCTCTTCTACGCGTTTTGGGTCCGGCCTCTTACTAGTTACGTTGCCTTGACGACGACGCACAGGGACGTTGCGCATGAACGTACATGTGCGTCGTCGTCAAGGCCACACCACACACCGGGCCTGAAGCATGGAGAAGAGGCCCCCCCCCCCCCTGGTGAAAATGGAAAGCCCGCAACGACTTATCCTCCTCACCGGACGGTCCCTGCAGCACAGATGGCCCAGACCAGCTCACCCTAACTTTCTGCCGAGGGGAGGGGAGTGCAAAACAAAAGGGGGGGCTGGATGATGACGAAGGCCGCAGTGGTCTTCAACCTGCGGACCTCCAGAGGTTTCAAAACTACAACACCCAGCATGCCCGGGCATGCTGGGAGTTGTAGTTTTGAAACCTCTAGAGGTCCGCAGGTTGAAGACCACTGATGAAGGGATTGACAGGCGGAGAGTTCACTCGAGTATAAGCCGAGGGGGGCGTTCTCAGCACGAAAAATCTTATGCTCGTGTATATACGGTATAAGAAGTGAGCGTTATACAAAATATAGATTATTTTCTACAAAATAGATTGGCTTAAAGGGTGCTGCCACCTTTGTACATTCATTTACATTAAGGTTTTTTGTTTAGGGGGCAGGGAGTAAACTGTGCGACTGCTAAGACTCATCAGGGCTCAAAGTCCTGTGACTAGGAATGGAAGGTTACTACAGGGGGCTTTATTGGGGCCGATCAGACTTTTAATGCAGGAGCTAAACAAAGACAGTAAGATTGGTTTGGCCATATTTAACCCATTTTACCCATTGAAAAGCCCCTTAAATCTACTAAAGACGTAACCAATTCATCTAAAATGAAGTCACAACTTTGCAACATATCTAAATAAATAAAAATGTTTTGTTCTGAATCTACAGTTCCCATGGAGGCTTGTGTAACCATGGTTACAGACTACTAAATACCCTGGGTAGTCGGATCCATCATACACTCTCCCATATATCCCCTACTTTTTGCTAACTTACTGAACATTAGGACAGATGAAAGGAGGTATGACTGATGGATCAGACGACACAGGGTTTATTTGTAGTCTGTCACCATGGAAACACATAGGTGTGTATGGAAACAGAAACCTAAACAATTGCGACGTTGCTTCATTTTAGATGCACCAAAAAAATTACACCGTATTTGATCCTTTGATAATGTGTATAAGGCTTAAAGGGGTTATCCAGGTAAAAAACTTTTTTTTATACATATCAACTGGCTCCAGAAAGTTAAACAGATTTGTAAATTACTTCTATTAAAAAATCTTAATCCTTCCAGTACTTATGAGCTGCTGAAGTTGAGCTGTTCTTTTCTGTCTAAGTGCTCTCTGATGACACGTGTCTTGGGAACCGCCCAGTTTAGAAGCAAATCCCCATAGAAAACCTCTTCTACGCTGCTCTCTGCTGACATCTCTGCTTGTCTCGGGAACTGCACACTGATGCCAGACAGAAAACAACAACTCAACTTCAGCAGTTGATAATTATTGAAAGGATTAAGATTTTTTAATAGAAGTAATTTACAAATCTGTTTAACTTTCTGGAGCCAGTTGATATATATAAAAAAAGTTTTTTCATGGAATACCCCTTTAATTTACATTGAGTTTTCTCATGTGCATTCCCCGTCGTAATCCATGTACTATGGAGGGGGGGTGTTTCTCCCTACGCCAATGCTGGGTGCGAAAGTCACCTTAGCAGAGAAGAGGCTGGGTCCCGTACGGGAGATTACAGGGGGTCCCAGATCGGACCCCCACGATCAAATACTTATGCCCTATCCTGAGGATAGGGGGTAAGTTGTCTTGCACTGGATTTCTTCTTTAACATGGCCACAATTCTGTTGTTATGGGAAACAGGCAACAAACTTTCTGACAGACAACCCCCCCCCCTAAAAGTGTAAAATTCCTATGATGTCGCTGCAGGTTTTTTTTGTAGAGCAGTAGTCTCCAACGTCTTGCAAAACTACAAAACTAGTTTTGCAGCAGCTGGAGTGCCACAGTTTGGAGACTACTGTTGTAGAGTAAAGTAGCCTAGATGTAACTGTGGTAGCTGCACCATCTATTCCTATTTTATTACCGTATATACTCGAGTATCAGCCCAGTTTTTCAGCACGATGATTCATGCTTAAAACGCCCCCCCCTCGGCTTATACTCGAGTGAACTCTCTGCCTGTCAATCCCTTCTCAGTGGTCTTCAACCTGCGGACCTCCAGAGGTTGCAAAACTACAACTCCCAGCATGCCCGGACAGCCATCGGCTGTCCGGGCATGCTGGGTGTTGTAGTTTTGAAACCTCTGGAGATCCGCAGGTTGAAGAGCACTGCGGCTTTCGTCATCATCCAGCCCCCCCCCCCCCTTTTTGTTTTGTACTCACCTCCCCTCGGCAGGAAGTTAGGGTAAGCTGGTCGGGGCCAACTGTGCTGCAGGGACCGTCTGGTGGGGAGGGTTAGTCGTTGCAGGCTGTCCATTTTCACCGGGGGGGCCTCTTCTCCGCGCTTCAGTCCCGGACTCGGACTAGTGACGTTGCCTTGACGAGGACGCACAGGGACGTTGCGCATGGACGAAAGCCGCAGTGGTCTTGAACCTGCGGACCTCCAGAGGTTTCAAAACTACAACTCCCAGCATGCCTGGACAGCATGCTGGGAGTTGTAGTTTTGCAACATCTGGAGGTCCGCAGGTTGAAGACCACTGATGAAGGGAATGACAGGCGGTGATGATGAAGTGGGGGGGGGGATGATGACGGGGGTCTGGATGATGACATGGGGGGATGATGTATTTCCCACCCTAGGCTTATAGTCGAGTCAATAACTTTTCCTGGGTTTTTGGGATGAAATTAGGGGCCTCGGCTTATACTCGAGTATATACGGTATATAATATTGCAGCATAAGAAATTCTCCTGGATCTGACTGGTACTCCTCATAATTTGACCATAAAGGAGGATTTTTATTGTACACCAATTGGATTAGAATTTGATCCATCATACAATGAGCCTCCTCTCCACAGCCATAGCCAATGTACCAGTAGATGCCAAGCAATAGTTTCTGTTAATAGCTTTAACAAGTGGAAATGAAGTTCTCCAAGCTGTCCATTATGCCCACACAGTCATCTGACCAAACACCTTCACAGCGTCAATCCTGGACCATTATACTAGTACGCAGAAGGCCACTCTCCTGTGTGTGATTCACTGCTATAACCATCATATTAAATGTAGAAGCAAACGCAAGACCATCTGTTATACCCATGGGGATTTCTTCAGGGCTTTTAACAGAAACCAGATCTGCAGATCCAGAACTTGCGCACAGAGCTCATTCTGACAGCTCTTTCCTTGTGGGTCTACATCCAACGCCATACACTGCAAAACCAAATGGGTTCATGTTTTTTCACTTGTCAATTTATTATTATCCATACAACTGGCTTAGAACACATTGATTAAAGGGGTTATCCAGGAAAAAACTTTTTATACATATCAACTGGCTCCAGAAAGTTAAACAGATTTGTAAATGACTTCTATTAAAAAATCTTAATCCTTTCAGTACTTATGAGCTGATGCAGTTGAGTTGTTCTTTTCTGTCTAAGTGCTCTCTGACGACACGTGTCTCGGGAACCGCCCAGTTTAGAAGCAAATCCCCATAGCAAACCTCTTCTACTCTGCTCTCTGCTGACATCTCTGCTTGTCTCGGGAACTGCACACTGTTGCCTCTTCTACTCTGTGCAGTTCCCAAGACAAGCAGAGATGTCAGCAGAGAGACAGAAAACAACAACTCAACTTCAGCAACTGATAAATATTGAAAGGATTAAGATTTTTTTTTAATAGAAGTAATCTACAAATCTGTTTAACTTTCTGGAACCAGTTGATATAAAAAAAAATAAAAAAATAAAAGTTTTTTTCCTGGAATACCTCTTTAAGGAAGACAGATATTTGTCTATACAGGCATATTTGCCATACTGGTGTACCCAGACCTTCCCGCTACGTTTTTTGACTACGAACCTTTGCCGCCTTTCTTGACCTTCTGCTACGTTGACTACGCCTCGGTCTCATCCTCCTGTACCTCGCCTTGCCCAGTTACCTGTGTGGCCGAGCCGTATTGGGGGTAGAGACCTGGGTGTCGCCTGCCGCAGCAAATCCATCCTGCTTTGCGGCGGGCTCTGGTGAAGACCAGTGGCACTTAGACTACGGTCCGAGTCATCAACCACACAGGTGGAGGATCCACATCCTGTTCCAGACCGCCCGCATCCAGGTGCGTGACGCAGACCCTTGTGAATAGTGACTGAGTAGTCTCTGCCATACATTGGTAAATAACCCACTGGGCTGATCCAGGGTGCTGGGTTCACACATAGTATGTTGGTCAACATGTTTAGTCAAAACCAAGGGTGGGTCTACAAAAAAGTTAAAAAAAAGGTGCAAATATTTTAATTATTTAGTTTTTACCTGGTTTATGGTAAAAAAAAAATAAAATACTGACCAAAATTAGGACCAAATGGTGGCCAACACGTGAACCTAGCTGAAGTGATATTTTGTAACTTGTCAGATACATTTATGGTATACAATGTAGGATAGTTCGTTGTTTTTTTCCCAGTGCCTTTATGAGCCAGTTGCCGACTTTATTCTGCCATGACCTGGATCACATGACCAGTGCTGAAGCTTGTAGTGCTTTTGTGTGCACGCTCTCTATTCCCCTCAACATGCTTCGATTTGCTTCTTTCAGGAGTGGGTGAAGAAAGTAACTTATACTGCAACATAACTCTCAGCAGTTTTGGGTGGGTCTGTTTCTCAAACGTGATCAAGAACTGCAACCAGTAACTGGCTCATAATAGCACCGGTAAGATACTACACTGCATTGTACACTAGTGAGGGCCACCTCATATAACTAATGATAAGAGATTCTTTAGGCAAGATGTCATGGGGCAAACTGCCACGATTTACATCTCTCTCCCCCCTGCTTGTAATGGAAATCTTTACTGGACATTTACAAGAAAAAGTAAAACCATAGGCATCGTGAAATACAAGTTCATAGAGTGGATATCCAGTAATTCTGCAGGTGGCCTATAGGGTTAGCTTTTCGTATTATTGATGTTTTTTTATGGAAAAATGTCTGAAAACATGTCAAAAAGTTATATATAAAAAAAAAACTACTAGAGATGAGCGAACTTACAGTAAATTTGGTTCGTCACAAACTTCTCGGCTCGGCAGTTGATGACTTATCCTGCATAAATTAGTTCAGCTTTCAGGTGCTCCGGTGGGCTGGAAAAGGTGGATACAGTCCTAGGAAAGAGTCTCCTAGGACTGTATCCACCTTTTCCAGCCCACCGGAGCACCTGAAGGCTGAACTAATTTATGCAGGATAAGTCATCAACTGCCGAGCCGAGAAGTTCGTGACGAATCGAATTTACTGTAAGTTCGCTCATCTCTAAAAACTACTTTTCTCCACACAGTTTTGACACTTTTTAAATAAAAAAAGGTGTGAATTTTTCACATTTTTGCACATAAAAACATACAAAAATGCATACACACAGCCTAATGCAGATGTCTTACATGACAGGATAATCAAACTTTTACTGATGTCCTGCAAAGAAGAACAGAACAAAAGTACAACAGAGTATTTGGAACAAACAATAAGTGACCTCATAGAAATATTAATCCTTATGGGGGAGGGGAGGGTGCACAACTCCCAATAGAGATCCTGGCTAAGGGTACGTTCCCACACGGCGTATTTTGCTGCGTATTTGGTGCTGCGTATTTTCCTACCCATTGACTTCAACAGAGAAAATAAAATACGCAGCAAAATACGCCGTGTGGGAATGTACCCTTAATGTATATGAGGTAGTTACTTAAATCAGGTCCCAATCATGAGCAAACCTGGAATAGAGAGAAATTGTCAGAATATGCTGTAAGGTGTTAAGAAAGAAAAAGAAACTTCTACGCCCATGGGAAGGAGTCAAACCATCTGGCAGTCCTAGTAGTAATTAGCAATCCATTTTAATTAACAGAGCAAGGTTAAACCTAAAAGGAAACAATACCCATGGAAATAAGTGGAGCTTAATTACCTTTACAAATCTGTTGCGTCTCTTGCCAATCTGCTGCCAGGTTCCTCCATGTAATCCTCATCCAGTTATGTGTTTACACCTCACATAAAACCAGGGAGTGCAGCCAGACTGAGGAACCCAAGCAAAAAGATGGAAGATTCCTTTTTTCTGGCTTACATTACTTACTAACGGGTCCTTAAAGGGGTACTCCACTGAAAAACATTATTATTATTATTTTTTATCAACTGGTGTCAGAAAGTTAAATAGATTTGTAAATTACTCCTATTAGAAAATCTGAATCCTTCCAGTACTTATCAGCTGCTGTATTCTGCACAGGAAGTTCTTTTCTTTTTGAATTTCCTTTCTGTCTTACCACAGTGCTCTCTGCTGACACCTCTGTCTATTTTAGGAACTGTCCAGAGTAGGAGAAACTCCCCTTAGCAAACCTCTCCTTCTCCGGACAGTTCCTGACACTGACAGAGGTGTCAGCAGAGAGCAATGTGGTCAGACAGAAAGAAAATTCAAAACGAATAGAACTTCCTTTCTAGTATACAGCAGCTGAAAAGTACTGGACGAATTAAGATTTTTTAAATAGTAGTAATTTACAAATCTGTTTCACTTTCTGGCACCAGTTTAAAAAAAAAGAATTGCAGCAGAGTACCCCTTTAAAGTATTACATCCTTGGAGTCTGGTTACATGATACAGTCCAATCACTGAAAAAGCTGGACTATCACATCCAATTTAGCTAGTTTCACAACCAAAAACAACCAAAATAGCTAAAATTTTACAATATTTATTAGAAAATTCCTAAAACCTTTAACAATGATATTCATAAAATCAGTAAACATACAGAGTAGGGGGTCTCTTACAAAGAGACTCTCCTAAGGGTCAATCCCCAAACTTCACCCAACGCGTTTCCCCGTATCATTAATACAATACGGTTCATCAGGGGTTTCTTAGTGTGTACCAAAAATAGAGTGGAGACAACAAGATACCACAGATTATTCCATTCTAGAGGGTAGACCTACAGATCAAGCAAAAATGTAGCATGTGGCAGACAAACATACAGCAATACATCAAATATAAATGAGCAATATTCTTATGATGGTGGTTCCCAGGAATAAGTTGCCATCAAATAGATCCTTGAAATGAATCCTTGATGAAATTCCTCAAGGGATTATCCTTGTTCTTTAGATAGAGCAATGGTACATGAGATTTTCCCTCACAGGATAGAGCAGGTAAACAGGGTAACATTATTCGTCTTTTCTTAATGGCCCCCACTGGCTGTCAGACCTCAAAAAAGATAATGCTGAAAATGCTGGGGACATCTAATAGCTCTACACCAAAAGAGACACAGGGTGGGACCTCTAAACACCCCGGACAGCAATATGTCATATGGTGTCAAAGGTAACTCCGTCCTGCCACTGTACAACCTTTTTATATCTCCACTCTATTCAGGTCACGATCCATGACCACTCCAGTCTCTGATCAAAGCTGGTGACACCATATGACATATTGCTGTCCGGGGTGTTTAGAGGTCCCACCCTGTGTCTCTTTTGGTGTAGAGCTATTAGATGTCCCCAGCATTTTCAGCATTATCTTTTTTGAGGCCTGACAGCCAGTGGGGGCCATTAAGAAAAGACGAATAATGTTACCCTGTTTACCTGCTCTATCCTGTGTGGGAAAATCTCATGTACCATTGCTCTATCTAAAGAACAAGGATAATCCCTTGAGGAAATTCATCAAGTTTCAAGGATCTATTTGATGGCAACTTATTCCTGGGAACCACCATCATAAGAATATTGCTCATTTATATTTGATGTACTGCTGTATGTTTGTCTGCCACATGCTACATTTTTGCTTGATCTGTATGTCTACCCTTTAGAATGGAATAATCTGTGGTATCCTGTTGTCTGCACTCTATTTTTAGTACACACTAAGAAACCCCTGATGAACCGTATTGTATTAATGATACGGGGAAACGCGTCGGGTGAAGTTTGGGGATTGACCCTTAGGAGAGTCTCTTTATAAGAGACCCCCTACTCTGTATGTTTACTGATTTTATGAATATCATTGTTATAGGTTTTAGGAATTTTCTAACAAAGATTGTAAAATTTAAGCTATTTTGTTTGTTTTTGGTTTTACATGATATAGTCAATAATCTGGATACATAAATGACTTGAGCATCCTGCAATATTTAACAGAGAGGGCATCTACCGATACAGAGAATGAGGAGGATAGAAGTTTACAACTTGGTGAGCTGAAAGATCAACACAGAAAGTCCAAAAATTTTAGGTGAATGGAATTTCTAGTAGCCACATGGATTACCATGCTACTCTCCAAATGTTATGGCACCTAAGACATATTCATTATGCATAGTGCACCAATAGTCTGTAAATAACTGTTTTAGGTACAGAATATTGTTGTCCCCACAGGACCAAATTACTAATTCTACTGTGCAGAATGAAAAAAAAACAACAACAAAAAAAAACATGATGGTCTATTCTTAGGTCATCAATATGTGATTGGTGGAGGTTCAACCCCAGGACTCCCAACTATTAGCCGAATATGGGGACTGTGACCTCTTCCATGGTGTTGAAGACCTACTAGCACATCTGTACATGTGGCTCTGCCTGACACATGCAGTTTGGTGGAGGTAAAAAGAGTGGGGACCCCAATGATCAAACTGCAATGATCAGGCATGGTTCATAATTTCTGAGCCTAATTCTACTTGCAATTCTGGTGCAGCAGAATCCCATTGCTGTTAATGGGATTACACTGCACTAGGGATGACCCGATATCGATACTGTATCAGTATCGGGGCCGATACTAGCCATTTGCATGGATACCATGCCCGATACCTGCTGCCGCTCCACTGTCCCGCTCTCCCGTCCTCCGGGCCGCATCATGTTGTCCTATGGAGGAGCATGTGACACACACGTCACTCCGCCTCCTTCCCTGCGCCCAGCGTAACACTACGGAGGAAGCAGAGTGACGTATATGTCACATGCTCCTCCATAGGATGACATGATGCGGCCCGGTGGACGGGAGAACGGGGCAGTGGAGCGGCAGCACCCGACAGAGGAGGTGAGCTGCCTGCAAGGAGGGGGGCTTTTACTAATGTCTACCAGGGGGGCCCTGCTGCTGTTTAAATGGGTGGGGGGCCTGCTGCTGTCTAAAGGGGGCCCCTGTTGCTGTCTAAAGGGGGGCCCTGCTGCTGTCTAAAGGGGGGCCCTGCTGCTGTCTAAAGGGGGGGGGGCCTGCTGCTGTCTAAAGGGGGGGGGGCCTGCTGCTGTCTAAAGGGGGGGCTGCTGCTGTCTAAAGGGGGGCCCTGCTGCTGTTTAAATGGGGGCCCACTATCTAAAGGGGGGCTGTGGTCTACAGGGGGGCAGCTGTCTACAAGGGGGCTGCTGCTAATGTCTGCAAGGGGATACTACCTACTATTAAAGACAATCTTACAGCAGAGTCACCTGCACTAACTTGAATTTATGGGTAGATAGGTCAGGTGACCCGGTTTCTGCCGCTGCTCACCATGTGGTCATTGTTCTCTCCGCCAATGCAAATTCCCTGTTCTGTCCAATGGAGAAGAGAAAAATCTTGGCTCATACTACAGCAGCCGCCTCCATTGTACACAACAAGGACCCACATATCAGCACGGTAAACAGCGCCAGAGACCGGGTCACCCTGGTGTCAGATTCCCTTTAAAATAGAAGTACTCGTACTTGGTATCGGCGAGTACAAGAATTAAAGTATCGGTACTCGTACTTGGTCTTAAAAAAATGGTATCGGGACATCCCTACACTGCACTCTTATTCTTTTTGGCTCCACCACCGAAATTCTGATCTTGTGGAATCTGAGGCACAGTCTGCAATGTCTTAGCGCAGATTCAGTCAGCACTGGGTGCTCTTGGAATCCCTGGCCAGAGATTCCTCAGTATGTATTTATGGGAAACCCTTTACAGATGAGATCTTATTTAGGGGTATTTATTACCCACACATAGCTGATGCTCCAATATTACAAGGTACAGTATTATTCTGTATATTTTTTTTTGCTGAGGGCCAGTGATATCACTAAAGAAGAAAATGTCTCATATATGCTCCAGATTCAGGTATGTTCTTTTTTTTAATTTCACGACCTGTTCGGTAAGAAGCATCAAGTGCACAGACAGATGACGATCCCTCTTCACCACCCATTTGATACAATAATCATCTAGTAGATCAGTTACATTGTTTCCACTCGTTATGTCTTTCTTGCTTGAATTTTGAAGGCCATGCATTATAATGTTTTATACAGTTAATATTCTTAGCAGACATTTGTTTATGAAAAATACTGTATTTAGAAAACATCACTAATAAGGAAGGATGCCAGCAGGTGGCAGCAGAGAGCTCCAACGTGACCTAAATTTGATAGGAATGTCTGGAATGAAATACTGTTCAGGTTTGATAAATGAGAGATCAGTTCATATCTATTTTATACATGTAGAACCAGATTATGTTGGTAATGAAAGATATTATTATAATTATGTTCCATGAACGCTGCTTCTCTGTGATATCTGGGCAGCCCTGGTAGTGGCCTTCATCAATGACTTCATCATCAGCTCGGCATGTGTACACAGGAAATGTATGGCCAACTTTACAGTCTCTATTAACATTTTAGCTACAACAAACTTTAAGAGGACTCTCTACTGTAAAGCCAGCCAGCCGTGCAATTCATATACTGGTTGGTCTAATGCTTGTTCATCCTACAGCTATATCTCCTGACCTCCACACCTATGCATGCCCAGGTAGGTGTCCACACTGGTCTGGTGGTGGCCATTGTTGTCGTGATGCTTTGTCTGTGGGGTGGTGTGGCCCGGAGCCGGGGGGTTGGTCGGGGTTGGTCAGAAGTGGGGCTGCCTGATCAATGGGTCATTCCCCCTATGGGCTTGGTGTCGCGGAGGCAGTGGTCACCGCCCAGCGCTACGCAATGTTAGGTTAGGGACCCCCTCTGACTAGGTGGCCTTGACATGAGTGGGCTTGAACTTTTTGATCAAAGTGTATACTAACAACCTGTTAGTGTTTGAAATTATGCTGAGAAGCAAGTAGATCAAAATACACATTGTGGATGTGCGGCTATGTTTCTGTTTCTCTATTTTTGTTGTACATGTGTTTTCAATTGGTAGAGGTAAGTAAGCCGCTGCCAGATATCTACCTGAGAAGTGAGAAATGGGGCATGTTGAAATCAAACAGCGGAAAAAATTCCTAAACATGGAAGAGTTAACCTTTTTTTTTTAGATAAAACACAGAAGAGGCTAGAGGGAAAGTATTACTAAGAAACTTTGTAATAATGCACATTTATAGCAGATTAGCTACCTACTGACTTTGTGGCATTGTCACTTCCTCTATGGGCCATAGAATAGACAGGAGCACATAGCACGCTAATGTTTACTGTAAAGGACCGGACTCTTGTCAAAATTACAGGAGATCCTGCTCTGAATGGGCTTTCCCACTTAAGAACAGAAGCCAGGAAGGAGGTAAGTGGCAGTGCTGTGCATCACCACTTGACTCTTTTGGGACAAAAAGCAGCAATCTCCCACTCCATGAGGTAAGTTGTCAATGCTCAACTCTTTGGGGGTCAGACAGTAAACAGTGTTCTATGCAGATCTATCAATCAAGGCTGGTGGGGTGGGTAGAAGCCACCAGAGACAGACCTAATGACTTGTGGTTCAAGCAGCATGAAAGTGATGACAGGTTCCCTTTAACACGTCATCCAGCCATACAAAATTGATTGCCCTTCCTGATGATAGGCCATCAAAATTAGGTCGGTGGGGCCAACCCTTGAGGATAACCCATCAGTTTTGTAAGGCGGAATAACCCTTTTAATAAACAGAGGAGTCGGTTATTACATTGGAAGTCCATTGTAGATTCATCTGTCTTGTGGTCCTAATGCCTGTATTGTAAGCACCACTGTGGAGGGAATATTATGGGGAATATGGCACTGTCTATATACCAAACACTGAGAAATAGCAAAAAGAAATGGCTTCCACAGAAACCATTAATACTCTGCTCCATTCCAGCACTGCTGATCCGCAGACAGTCAGCTTTTCTGTGGTCTGGTTTGTACACCGAGTCTATGTTCATAGTGACAAAATATGCCTTGAAAGTAACTGGACAATGTTGCAAATAAGACCTATCACACTTTAGATCCCACATTGCTAAGGTCTAATATATATCAACAGATTTACCAGCAGTATTTTAATAGTATTTACAATTTGTGACAGGTTGGTGTAGCTAGAAAGATTAGTCTCAAACAACATCTGTACAAGGGTTATATGAGATTAGAAATAAAGTTCTACTTTTATCTAAGAAACAGCTCCACCCTTGTTTATGGGCTGTGTCTGGTATTGCAGATGCAAGTGAAAGGGGCTTTACAGTGGTCCCTCAAGTTACAATATTAATTGGTTCCAGGACAACCATTGTATGTTGAATCCATTGTATGTTGAGACCATAACTCTATGGAAACCTGGTAATTGGTTCTGAAGCCACCAAAATGTCATCCAAAAATAGGAAAAAGTGAGGATTAAACAAAAATAAGTAGACGACTAATATAGATAAAGCAAATCCTTACATATAAAAGTAATAAAGTTCTGCTGGGAGCTGTAAATCACTGTCTATGTCAGTGTTTCCCAACAAGGGTGCCTCCAGCTGTTGCAAAACTACAACTCCCAACAGCTGGAGGCACCCTCTTTGGGAAACACTGGTCTATGTAGAGGACAGGAGCTTCTTCAGGGTCTTGGATAGTACACGCAATGTCCTAAAAAAAGTAACATGGAGTCGCCCTTACTTGGTGTCCAAAGGAGCAGCTAACCCTGGTACAGGTAAAGAGTACAGAACATGTAATACCTCCCTGTACTGTAGGGGGCGCTATCAGACACCAGTCAGTGCATGCACTTCAGTAATACAGGTAAATAATACAGAACATGTAATACCTCCCTGTACTGTAGGGGGCGCTACCAGACACCAGTCAGTGCATGCACTTCAGTAATACAGGTAAAGAGTACAGAACATGTAATACCTCCCTGTACTGTAGGGGGCGCTATCAGACACCAGTCAGTGCATGCACTTCAGTAATACAGGTAAATAGTACAGAACATGTAATACCTCCCTGTACTGTAGGGGGCGCTATCAGACACCAGTCAGTGCATGCACTTCAGTAATACAGGTAAATAGTACAGAACATGTAATACCTCCCTGTACTGTAGGGGGCGCTATCAGACACCAGTCAGTGCATGCACTTCAGTAATACAGGTAAATAGTACAGAACATGTAATACCTCCCTGTACTGTAGGGGGCGCTATCAGACACCAGTCAGTGCATGCACTTTAGTAATACAGGTAAATAGTACAGAACATGTAATACCTCCCTGTACTGTAGGGGGCGCTATCAGACACCAGTCAGTGCATGCACTTTAGGAATACATGGGGTTTTACCAGTGAAATGTCCATTCTGATTGGTCGGTTCTTACCGGCCCTTGACACTTTTTGCAGATTCCATAGCATTGTATGTTGAGTCTGGTTTCAAGTTACAATGGTCCAGAAAAGACCATTGTATGTTGAAACTATTGTATGTTGAGGCCATCGTAAGTTGAGGGATCACTGTATATGATAATACCAGACACAGCTGATACCCAAGAGGGGTAACTGATTCTGGAGAAAGCTGTGCATTTTGTGTTTATTAATTTCCTAATGAATTCCGTCCTAATTTGCAGCCTCTTCCAATACAAGGTTTCCTCACCACATGTGTATTGGCTCCTCTCTGGGGACAGTACATTAGCCTGAGTTCAATTATTTTACAAGCCTCCTAAGCAGCAGGAAGGTGAAAGGAAAGAATGAGAACCATAAATGTGAAGATCTAGTAGAGCGCAGTGGGTAGACGGGAGAAATGCTGCAGACAGGATTCTAGCCAGGAGCTATGGCAAAGCTTTCATACAGAGATGGAAAGAGACAGCGACATGTAACAGGGCCGACTCTGTTCACCAGGCAAAAACTCCTCTATGCTGTGGAAAAGCAAATGACTGGGTACCTGCATTTCTTATATTAGAGGCTACACAATCTCCCATAGACAACACATCCCTCTGAACACAGGGACACAAGCAATAGCCCCTCTATTCTGTGGTCTAATCACTACACATGACCAAAACCATAAATGTAGACCCCGGAGCTGGTGCAAATATGTAACTGTGGCATAAGACTAATGCCAGAATTCTATTTATACCTCTGCCTATGTCATGGTTATTGACGAAGGACTATAATAATATAGTTAAGATTTACCATATTATATATTTAGGACATATTTCAATGCAACATGAAAGCTTTTAGGTACAGTTTGACTTAAAGGGGTATTCCAGGCCAAAACTTTTTTTTATATATCAACTGGCTCCGGAAAGTAAAACAGATTTGTAAATTACTTCTATTAAAAAATCTTAATCCTTCCAATAGTTATTAGCTTCTGAAGTTTTCTGTCTAAGATTTTTTAATAGAAGTAATTTACAAATCTGTTTAACTTTCCGGAGCCAGTTGATCTATATATATATATATATATATATATATATACATATATATATATATATATATATATATATATATATATATATATATATATAAGGTTTTGCCTCGAATACCCCTTTAAGATATACAAAAACAATAAATGAGTCTACATTTCAAGTTTTGCTTTACCTGCAGGAAAGTAAGAGTTGAATTTGGAGATGTAGCAGATCTAAAATTGCATAAAAAAAATTGTATAGTCACAAAATCTACTGCATTGTGTTATATCAGAGCTATATGCACAAACCTCACTACTCTTAAAAGGGAATGTAAGCTCTACATCGTGCTCAGAGCTCAAGTGTCCAGGAGGCGGTGCTGGGCCGCAAGGTGTGGCATACAGGAATCGGTGCTGCAAGACCAGTCCTGTAGGTGACACAATCATGCTGGGCACAGAAGGGTGGGGGAGCGTAGAGGCATGAATCCTGCAGCTTAGCACTGCCTTCTTAACACCTGAGCTATGAGCATGGTCTAGAGCTGACAGATTCCTTTTAAGGAATCCATGCACATAACAGCTAAATTAATCCCCAAACACATCCGACTCTTCCCAACAGATGATGTCAGGAGAAAAGGAATCGGGAATGTTGAATTTCAACACCTGATACTTTTGTTCTCAAGGGAGATAAGCTGCCGCCAAAAGGTGTCTGACAGCAGCTTATTCCCGTCTCCCCACTGACAACACATACACACTTGTCCCAAGTTGAGCAAACATGTGTAGGGGGAGGAAAGGGGGAAATCAGCTGTCAGACAAATGAGTATTCAGATAACAGATATTGGAGATGTATGGCCACTATATATATATATATATATATATATATATATATATATATATATATTTAGATGCCCATTTTCCTATACAGCCAACTAGGATTAATCCAGTAGAGGAAAGTGCAGCAATGGCAATAAGCGTGAGTCACAAATTTAGATCTGGTTTGGATCTCCCATTTGAGCACAGGATTGAACATGTTAGCCTAAATTTCCACTTGTTTTTTTTTTCTGTCAGTTTTTGGATATCTGCCACTGCAGCTTTTGAGCCAAAGTCAGAAGTGGATCCATAAGGGAGGAGAAGTGGAAGTCCTTCCTTTATATGTCCTATTCCTTTTGAATACACTTCTGGCTTTGGCTCAAAAACTGCAGTGGCAGATATTCAAAAACTGCCAGAAAAAAAAAGTGGAAACTTAGCCTTAAAGGGGTACTCTGGTGAAAAAGTTTTTTTTTTTTTTTAATCAACTGGTGCCAGAAAGTTAAACAGATTTGTAAATTACTTCTATTAAAAAAAATCTTAATCCTTCTTGTACTTATTAGCTGCTGAATACTACAGTGGAAATTATTTTCCGTTTGAAACACAGAGCTGTCTGCTGACATCACTAGCACAGTGCTCTCTGCTGACATCTCTGTCCATTTTTAGGAACTGTCCAGGGTAAAAGGAAATCCCCATAGCAAACATATGCTGTTCTGGACAGTTCATAAAATGGACAGAGATGTCAGCAGAGAGCACTGTGCTCGTGATGTCAGCAGAGAGCTCTGTGTTTCAAACGGAAAAGAATTTCCACTGTAGTATTCAGCAGCTAATAAGTACAGGAAGGATTAAGATTTTTTTAATAGAAGTAATTTACAAATCTGTTTAACTTTCTGGCACCAGTTGATTTAAAAAAAAAAAAAAGTTTTTCACCGGAGTACCCCTTTAAAACCTGACAGGCCTGAGCTTTCTTTCCCCAAACAGCAGACCCCCCCATATGTAATAGATTGTGGGTGATTCCTGGTAATTTCTGCGACATCTGCAAAAATGATGTCATGTTCACCGTCCGCTTCAGTTATTTATGCATTATATGACGCAGCTCCTGGAAATTTACCGCCCAAAATGTTTTGTCCAGAGACTTCAGCAACCTTGATCTGACCTTGCCAGTCCAACATGGAACAACCAAGTATAGGATGCTATAGAGGCAAATACCTTATGATTAGAGATGAGCGAACTTACAGTAAATTCGATTCGTCACGAACTTCTCGGCTCGGCAGTTGATGACTTTTCCTGCATAAATTAGTTCAGCTTTCAGGTGCTCCGGTGGGCTGGAAAAGGTGGATACAGTCCTAGGAGACTCTTTCCTAGGACTGTATCCACCTTTTCCAGCCCACCGGAGCACCTGAAAGCTGAACTAATTTACGCAGGATAAGTCATCAACCGCCGAGCCGAGAAGTCCGTGACGAATCGAATTTACTGTAAGTTCGCTCATCTCTACTTATGATCTATCTGGAACCAGTTGCTACAAGTAGATGAAAACCAAAACAATATGAAATGGCAGCTTTTGCATGCAGATCTGTTAGAATAAAGGTGATATTTGGAATAGTACTAGCTATATCAGTGGTCTTCAAACTGTGGCCCTCCAGCTGTTGCAAAACTACAATTCCCAGCATGCCCGGACAGCCGTTGGCTGTCCGGGCATGCTGGGAGTTGTAGTTTTGCAACAGCTGGAGGGCCACAGTTTGAAGACCGCTGATCTATATACTATATCCAAAATGACAAACAGAGTGCACTTCGCTCTATTAGTATAAAGCAACCCCAAAAGACAAAAGGGATGTGTATATTCACCGTCTGCTTAGGAACTTTGCCATTACATGATTGCAGTGACGGTAATTGTTTTGGGACCTTGAATGAGCGTTCCTCTAGGGTATGTGCTATTTTTGTTATGCGGAGCTGTCATCACTAGTTACACCCATTCCACACTAGCATATACATGTATTGTACACAGGCAGTCAGGATGTTCTTTATAGTGTGTGATGCTGTAATTTAAAGATCATTTAGCGCTACATTTATTAATATAGTTGTGCAATCATCTGCTTTATTGTGCTTAATGATTCACTGTAAATGAGAAATCTGCAGAATGACTCTCTTTACCAGAAGCTATGCCATCGTGTCAAATGACATTTACTATTGTTATATAATCACGGTTCTTTATCTTTGCTCGTTAGATCTTTTATATATGTCATGATGATGGCTACAGTGCACAATGTATGTATGTATGTGGTTATTATAAGTGGTTCTTATCTAAAGGGGTACTCCGGTGAAAACCTTTTTTCTTGTAAATCAACTGGTGGCAGAAAGTTAAACATATTTGTAAATTACTTCTATAAAAAAAAATCTTAATCCTTCCTGTACTTATTAGCTGCTGAATACTACAGAGGAAATTCTTTTCTTTTTGGAATGCTCTCTGATGACATCACGAGCACAGTTCTCTCTGCTGACGTTATCATAATAATAATAATAATAATAATAATAATAATAACGCTTTATTTATTGTTGTCCTTAGTGGGATTTGAACCCAAGTCCCCAGCACTGCAAGGCAGCAGTGCTAACCACTGAGACACCATGCTGCCCTTAGCATACATCTGCTATGCATCTGCTATGCATGGTTGCTAAAATCGACAGAGATGTCAGCAGAGAGCACTGTGCTCGTGATGTCATCAGCGTTCCAAAAAGAAAGGAATTTCCTCTGTAGCATTCAGCAGCTAATAAGTACTGGAAGGATTAAGATTTTTTTAATAGACGTAATTTACAAATATGTTTAACTTTCTGCCACCAGTTGATTTAAAAGAAAGGTTTTCACCGGAGTACCCCTTTAATGTAATACATATAACAATTGAATTATTCAAGATAAGTGACATACTGTAATATTTATATAGAGTAGAAAGAATATAAGCTCTCCGAAAATCCTGTTGCACGTCACCTGGGGGGCTTTGTCCACCAGACCCCCAAACTAGAAAGACCAAGGCAAAGGGAAGTTTGGAGAGACAGCACAAAGAGAGCCAATAGATCCTCTCAAGTCTTTACTATCAAGCTTGATAAAGGCTGCGTATATAAGCCGAAAAACATTGTGGTTGCTGTGTTGCTATAAACACTTCAACATATCCATTGTAAGCAACATCCCCCAGCAATATCATCAGTTACTTGGGTTGGACTGGTCCACCATATAAAAGAGGGTCTCAAGATAAACTCTGTAGAGGAAGGAGAGACCGATACCGGCGCCTAGTGCATTACCCTAGGTAACAAGGCAGTGAAGTCAGATGATAGGCCCAAGGACCAAATAGATGGCTGCTCACCTTAGGTATGATGAAAAAAATGCCTATCATCCCAGCAAAAATGGGGTACTGAGAGTCAAAGTGGCCGCTGCTTGCCTCTTCGGGTTTCAGGATCCAGCTGCACTGCTGGCCTGGATGCGGAGTAGGAGAGACTTCGAGAAAAAAAAAAAACCCTTAAGTGATGGCGCTAGGGCTCCCTCCAAATGATGAAGATGGACAGAGAGATATTTTTAAGGTTCACGGTGGAACCACTTTTATTAGTAATATAAAATAACAAACATGAGATGACGCATTTTGGGAGGTACCCTCCCTTCCTCAGATCAGGATCCTGATCTGAGGAAGGGAGGGTACCTCCCAAAACGCAGGGGGGTACAAATTCAAATAGGGGAAAAAACCCTGTACAACAATCGAAAAGACGAAAAGAGGGAGGGAGGGCGGGGACCTTTCTCTGCTGGATACAGGTACAAAGGGCCTGAGGGGAGGAGGGAACCTCGTTTATAAAACTAAGTGGACAGGCCAACCCCTTTCTCCCATGTGACCCTTATCCCTCCTCTAACTGGCTAACCAGCCCTGGGAGCAACCAAGTTGGGGGGGGGGGGGGGGGAGGAAAAACCTTTAACCCTTCCCTCCCTAACCTATGCCCACAGTCAGTGGCCCCTAGTCCTAATTGGCCCGGCGCCACCTATACTGCAACGTACCCATGAAAGGCTCACTACCAAAGACAGTATACAAGTGACTATGTCAGATGAACCAATAGTGCCCTTCCCAAAAGAGGGTCAAAAACCAATTTACATGTAGGGGGTTAGGAAACACACAATAGATACACCTATAAGCGCACTAGGCGCACACAAATAACCCCAAATAAATGAATAAAATGTGAGATAAAATTCACACAAAGACAGAATAAAAACAGTATTGTATATATGTAAACATTATATAATATGTAATCGTAGGTGAGAGTCCTGTTATAGTATTAAATATATATGTTAATAAATGAAGGAACCGCTGCACGCTAAGATCTTAGACCTCAAAGTCCCAGGACTCGCACATAGCTATGCCTGATAACACACTGTAACAAAACAACTCTTTATGTTTTCTTGTACCAGATCTTAAACAAAATAACATAAAATCTTCCTCTAATAATGTGACCTAATTACTAGATCATTGACATTCCCGATCTGCGATGTGCATTAGATGACCTAAATCAATGTTATCAACAATTGGCAGCAAATGAGTCGCTTCATCTGCCATAATGCACGTATGGCGCTGTGCACACTCCTATTTTTTTCTGTTACTATAAATACATTACGTGCATTAAGCCTCTTCCCTACAGAGAGCTACAAGGAATAAAATAGCAGCTTCCATTTATTGCTAATGCAGAATACTTTTGTTACTTTAACTGGAGCTAAAGATAACCCGCTGTTCTCCTACAATATGTTATGCATCATAAAACATGACTCCTCTTCCCTAAAATAAAATAAAAAAAACAACCTTTCAATGTGTAAGTGTCTGCAGGTGGTAAAAATAGAAAGGCGCCATCAGTATCACTTCAGCAGCCTTGCTTTGCGCTCCCGTGCACACGTCAGAAGCTGCTATTATAACACTATTTGACATCCTGTTCATTACCACCTTGATTGTGTCCTCCTTGCTATAAGGTGAGAGATGGCGGTGAAGAGAAGTCTCCTTGTTACACATCAAACCAACGTAACATGGAGCTCATGAAGGTGCAGAGCCTTGGTACTGGGAAAGGGACATAAAACCCAGGCAGTCTGGCTTTAAAGCACAAAGACTAGTTATAGTTGGGAGCGTTAAATGGGCACTCTCATTAAAACATTTTTTTATTAAATACATTATGTAAAAAGAAAAATGTTTGTACCGTAATATATTTTATTTTTTAAAAAATCATGTTTTTTTTTACATTTGAAAACCTGGCCACTAGGTGTCACCCTATATGGCTCAGGATTCCGTTCGGACCAATGCTGGCTGCTGTCCATTTTAGGAACTGGAGAAAATCCCCATAGCAAACATATGCTTCTCTGGACAGTTCCTAAAATGGACAGCAGAGGTCAGCAGAGAGCACTGTGGTCAGGACATCACAGGAAATGCATTTCTTTTTTGGATTTCTCTTTAGTATACAGCCCCTAAAAAGTACTGGAAGGATTAAGATTTTTTTAATAGAAGTGATTTACAAATCTGTTTAACTTTCTGGCACCAGTTGATTTAAAAAAATAAAAAATAAAAAAAAGTTTTCCACGGTAGTAACCCTTTAATGCAAAATAAATGCATATATGAAAGAAATAGACTGAATATAGTCACTACTTGACTACATTTATCCATTAAACTCAATGGTCTGGTGCAGGTACGCAATGGTATATGTTGGCATAACTTTTTGACTGGTTGCCAACATATACTACTCTACTGTACTGGTAAAATGTCATAAGAATCCAGCCAAAACAGCCTACATACACTCTATGGCCATTTACTGAATTAGGGTACGTCCCCACATGGCGTATACACAGCGTGAAATATTTCACGCTGCGCAAAATTTACGGCAGCAGCGGGAAATATGCTGCGTATTCCTTGCTCACTATACATGCAGGGCTTTCCGGCGGCAGCCCTATGCGTGTAGTGAGTTTTGGAGGCGGGGCCGTGTGTCGGCGTGTCTGTGACGCGCAGCTCCGCCTCCAAAACTCACTGCACACATAGGGCTGCCGCCGGAAAGCCCTGCGTGTATAGTGAGCAAGGAAGACGTAGCGTATTTCCCACTGCTGTTGTAAATTTTGCGCAGCGTGAAATACGCTGCTTATACGCCGTGTGGGAACGCACCCTTATATTGCATATTTCTGCAGTGTGGAGAAAACCTAAATAAATATAGAAAAACTATATACAAACTCCATGGTCTTGGCATGCTGAAGATTTGTAGTTTTGCAACAAGGATTTGTTCTTATACATCTATCATTATGGTCACTACATACAGGTCTAATGTAGTGTTCCAATACAAGGAGTGATGTGATGGTCCCTCGACTTGCTTGTTAAAAGGATATTCCAGGAAAAAACTTATATATATATATATATATATCAACTGGCTCCAGAAAGTTAAACAGATTTGTAAATTACTTCTATTAAAAAATCTTAATCCTTTCAATAATTATCAGCTGCTGAAGTTGAGTTGTTGTTTTCTGTCTGGCAACAGTGCTCTCTGCTGACATCTCTGCTTGTCTCGGGAACTGCACAGAGTAGAAGAGGTTTGCCATTGGGAATTTGCTTCTAAACTGGGCGGTTCCCGAGACACGTGTCATCAGAGAGCACTTAGACAGAAAAGAACAACTCAACTTCATCATCTCATAAGTACTGAAAGGATTAAGATTTTTAATAGAAGTATTATACAAATCTGTTTAACTTTCTGGAGACAGTTGATATATATAAAAAAGTTTTTTTCCTGGATAACCCCTTTAAGGCCTATTACATGTTGCTAATTATTCTTTGGTGTAAATCCAACTGATAGGTCACGTATAAGTGACTAGTCCTTTTTCTTGGGGCATTCTGCTAAAATATGACCTTATTTTGGTGGGTATATTGGGCTGTAAATGAAATGAAAATATTTTTTGGCAAAAACTTTTTCTGTAAGCCAAAAAGCCATAACATATACAGCCTAAACATATTCAAAAATGATCAGTAAAAGGTTTAAAGGGGTACTCCGGTGAAAAAAAAATTGTTTTAATCAACTGGTGCCAGAAAGTAAAACAGATTTAGAAGTAAATAGAAGTAATTTACAAATCTGTTCAACTTTCTGTAGCCAGTTGATATATAAAACATATTTTTTTTTCCCTGGATAACCCCTTTAAGCTGGAAGAGTCACCAAGATGCCGGATAAGCAAGGCTAACCCCAGCATGGATCTCCAGAATAACGCCAAGAAATACATCCAGGCAAAGCTCAGATTAGAAGCTTTGTCCAGAATATTTCTTGAACTAATACTTCTGTAAATGTAGCTGTAAGCCGTTCTACCAAATATCCTTGACGGCTCTATTCATCACAATCTCTCTGGAAAAATGGCAACCCGCCGACTAATCCCTTCCAATTACCTCCTTTTTTTCCTTTTGCCTTACCAATAAAAGTGATTATCTATAGGTTATTATCTGAATATTATTCCCTAATTTTACACCCATAATAAGAGTTTAGGGAAACCACTATAGAGAAGATGAAAGTTTTTTTTACATTCTGCTTTTCTATCACTATTACTGCACTGCACCAAAAGTCTGTCAAATGCTACATATTGGGGGAGATTTAACAAAACCTGTGCAGAGGAAGAGTGGTGCAGTTGCCCATAGCAACCAATCAGATTGCTTCTTTCATTTTCCACAGGCCTCTAAAGAGGCCTGTGGAAAATGAAAGAAGCAATCTGATTGGTTGCTATGGGCAACTGCACCACTCTTCCTCCGCACAGGTTTTGATAAATCTCCCCCATTGAGATTGTATGTCAGGTTACAAAAAAAGTCCATCGCTGCTACGGATTATTCGCATTTCCGTGTGAATCCCGAAGATGGCAAATACAAAACCCTTCCAAGTAAGCAGCCAAGTTGTCTTCTGACAGAGACAAAAATCCCTTCAAAGAAAATCAATAAGTTCCCCAGATAAAACAATCTGACTTTAACCTATGACTACGATGAGATATCATTTTATGAAACTCATTTTAAGCCTCAAAAAATAAATAAAATAAAAAAAAAAAAAAACAGAAGAAGACAGAAGTGAGCCTTTTTATATTTTTTTTAAAGGGGTACTCCTGTGGAAAAATGTTTTTTTTTTTTTTTTTTTTTTTAAATCAACTGGTGCCAGAAAGTTAAACAGATTTGTAAATGACTTCTCTTAAAAAAAATCTTAATCCTTCCAGTACTTATTAGCTGCCGAATACTATAGAGGAAATTGTTTTCTTTTTGGAACACGGAGCTCTCTGCTGACATCCTGACCACAGTGCTCTCTGCTGACATCTCTGTCCATTTTAGGAACTGTCCAGAGCAGCATATGTTTTCTATGGGGATTTTTCTCCTACTCTGGACAGTTCTTAAAATGGACAGATGTGTCAGCAGAGAGCACTGTGGTCAGGATGTCAGCAGAGAGCTCTGGGTTCCAAAAAGAAAATAATTTCCTCTGTAGTATTCAGCAGCTAATATGTACTGGAAGGATTAAGATTTTTTTAATAGAAGTAATTGACAAATCTGTTGTACTTTCTGGCACCAGTTGATTAAACCAATTTTTTTTCACCGGAGTACCCCTTTAAACCTTTTACTGATCATTTTTGAATATGTTTAGGCTGTATATGTTATGGCTTTTTGGCTTACAGAAAAAGTTTTTGCCAAAAAATATTTTCATTTCATTTACAGCCCAATATACCCACCAAAATAAGGTCATATTTGAGCAGAATGGCCCAAGAAAAAGGACTAGTCACTTATACGTAACCTATCAGTTGGATTTACACCAAAGAATAATTAGCAACATGTAATAGGCCTTAAAGGGGTTATCCAGAAAAAAACTTTTTTTATATATATATCAACTGTCTCTAGAAAGTTAAACAGATTTGTATAATACTTCTATTAAAAATCTTAATCCTTTCAGTACTTATGAGCTTCTGAAGTGGAGTTGTTCTTTTCTGTCTAAGTGCTCTCTGATGACACGTGTCTCGGGAACCGCCCAGTTTAGAAGCAAATCCCCATAGCAAACCTCTTCTACTCTGTGCAGTTCCTGAGACAAGCAGAGATGTCAGCAGAGCACTTGTCACGATGCCGGCTGGCAGGTAGTGGATCCTCTGTGCCAGAGAGGGATGGCGAGGACCGCGCTAGTGGACCGGTTCTAAGCCACTACAGGTTTTCACCAGAGCCCGCCGCAAAGCGGGATGGTCTTGCTGCGGCGGTAGTGACCAGGTCGTATCCACTAGCAACGGCTCACCTCTCTGGCTGCTGAAGATACTGAAGATAGGCGAGGTACAAGGGAGTAGGCAGTAGCAAGGTCGGACGTAGCAGAAGGTCGGGGGCAGGCGGCAAGGTTCGTAGTCAGGGGAGATAGCAAAAGTACTGGTACACAGGCTATTAAACACACAATACGCTTTCACAAGGCACAAGGGCAACAAGATCCGGCAAGGGAGTGCAAGGGAGGAGACTAGATATAACCAGGGAACAGGTGGGAACCAATTAAGCTAATTGGGCCAGGCACCAATCATTGGTGCACTGGCCCTTTAAGTCTCAGGGAGCTGGCGCGCGCGCGCCCTAGAGAGCGGAGCCGCGCGCGCCAGCACATGACCGCAGGAGACGGGAACGGGTAAGTGACCTGGGATGCGATTCGCGAGCGGGCGCGTCCCGCTGTGCGAATCGCATCCCCAACGGCCATGGCAGAGCAGCGCTCCCGGTCAGCGCTGACCGGGGAGCTGCAGGGAGAAAGACGCCGTGAGCGCTCCGGGGAGGAGCGGGGACCCGGAGCGCTAGGCGTAACAGTACCCCCCCCCTTAGGTCTCCCCTTCTCTTTATCGGGTAACTGCCTCCCCTGGGATGAGGACACCGGGAAAGGATGGAGGGATTCCTCAACGGCAGGCAGAACCGCAGGAGTAGGAATGGGGAGAGAGGCAGAGGGCGAGACCTGGCACGGGGCAGTGTGACACCAGGACGAGGGCCATGAGGGGACACAGAAGCTTGCCTGATGGAACTGGGAGGGGGGGAGGGGCATTTCCTGTGGCAGGCAGAGTCCTTAATGACCTTAGGGGGACCGGATACAGGAGGAACCACAGAGTTACGGCAAGGGTTACTGGGAACCGGTTTTAGACAGTTCTTGGCACAAGAGGACCCCCAACTCTTGATCTCCCCGGTGGACCAATCCAGGGTTGGGGAATGAAGTTGAAGCCAGGGAAGTCCAAGGAGAATTTCCGAGGTGCAATTGGGGAGGACCAAAAGTTCAATCCTCTCGTGATGAGATCCGATGCTCATAAGAAGGGGCTCCGTGCGGAAACGTATGGTACAGTCCAACCTGGCTCCGTTGACCGCGGAAATGTGGAGTGGCTTGACAAGACGGGTCACCGGAATACGGAATTTATTCACAAAGGACTCCCGAATAAAATTCCCAGAAGCTCCAGAGTCCAGACAGGCCACGGCTGAGAGGGGAGAGCTGGCTGAAGTGGAAATCCGAACAGGTACCGTGAGACGTGGAGAAGCCGACTTGGCATCAAGAGACGCCACACCCACGAGAGCTGAGTGCGAGCGTGCGTTTCCCAGACGTGGAGGACGGATTGGGCAATCCACCAAAAAATGTTCAGTACTGGCACAGTACAGACAAAGATTCTCTTCCTTACGGCGATTCCTCTCTTCCAGGGTCAGGCGAGACCGATCCACTTGCATGGCCTCCTCGGCGGGAGGCCTAGGCGCAGATTGCAGTGGAGACTGTGGGAGAGGTGTCCAGAGATCTAAGTCTTTTTCCTGGCGGAGCTCTTGATGCCTCTCAGAAAAACGCATGTCAATGCGAGTGGCTAGATGAATGAGTTCATGCAGGTTAGCAGGAGTCTCTCGTGCGGCCAGAACATCTTTAATGTTGCTGGATAGGCCTTTTTTAAAGGTCGCGCAGAGAGCCTCATTATTCCAGGATAGTTCAGAAGCAAGAGTACGGAATTGTATGGCGTACTCGCCAACGGAGGAATTACCCTGGACCAGGTTCAGCAGGGCAGTCTCAGCAGAAGAGGCTCGGGCAGGTTCCTCAAAGACACTTCGAATTTCCGAGAAGAAGGAGTGAACAGAGGCAGTGACGGGGTCATTGCGGTCCCAGAGCGGTGTGGCCCATGACAGGGCTTTTCCAGACAGGAGGCTGACTACGAAAGCCACCTTAGACCTTTCAGTAGGAAACTGGTCCGACATCATCTCCAAGTGCAGAGAACATTGCGAAAGGAAGCCACGGCAAAACTTAGAGTCCCCATTAAATTTGTCCGGCAAAGACAGGCGGAGGCTAGGAGTGGCCACTCGCTGCGGAAGGGGTGCAGGAGCTGGCGGAGGAGATGGTTGTTGCTGCTGTAGCTGAGACTGAACTTGCTGTAGCTGTGACTGTTGCTGCTGTAGCTGCGACTGGAGTTGCTGTGTCATGGTGGTCAAGTACGACAGCTGGTGCTCTTGTCGGGCGACCAATGTAGGTAGGTCGGCGGCAGCTGGCAGAGGAACTTCAGCGGGATCCATGGCCGGATCTACTGTCACGATGCCGGCTGGCAGGTAGTGGATCCTCTGTGCCAGAGAGGGATGGCGAGGACCGCGCTAGTGGACCGGTTCTAAGCCACTACAGGTTTTCACCAGAGCCCGCCGCAAAGCGGGATGGTCTTGCTGCGGCGGTAGTGACCAGGTCGTATCCACTAGCAACGGCTCACCTCTCTGGCTGCTGAAGATACTGAAGATAGGCGAGGTACAAGGGAGTAGGCAGTAGCAAGGTCGGACGTAGCAGAAGGTCGGGGGCAGGCGGCAAGGTTCGTAGTCAGGGGAGATAGCAAAAGTACTGGTACACAGGCTATTAAACACACAATACGCTTTCACAAGGCACAAGGGCAACAAGATCCGGCAAGGGAGTGCAAGGGAGGAGACTAGATATAACCAGGGAACAGGTGGGAACCAATTAAGCTAATTGGGCCAGGCACCAATCATTGGTGCACTGGCCCTTTAAGTCTCAGGGAGCTGGCGCGCGCGCGCCCTAGAGAGCGGAGCCGCGCGCGCCAGCACATGACCGCAGGAGACGGGAACGGGTAAGTGACCTGGGATGCGATTCGCGAGCGGGCGCGTCCCGCTGTGCGAATCGCATCCCCAACGGCCATGGCAGAGCAGCGCTCCCGGTCAGCGCTGACCGGGGAGCTGCAGGGAGAAAGACGCCGTGAGCGCTCCGGGGAGGAGCGGGGACCCGGAGCGCTAGGCGTAACAGCACTGTTGCCAGACAGAAAACAACAACTCAACTTCAGCAGCTGATAATTATTGAAAGGATTAAGATTTTTTAATAGAAGTAATTTACAAATCTGTTTAACTTTCTGGAGCCAGTGGAAATATATATAAAAAGTTTTTTCCTGGATAACCCCTTTAATATAACATTTCCTACCATATGCGGATGTCATGTATAAATGTTCCAAAAAATACCTTTTTAATTGCCTGCACTGTAGGGACATTGGTCACAAGTAGTCATTCACAAGGCTACCGCTAGTCAGCATTTAATAGGTGTGATTACAGCTCGAGGCACCATGACTAGTTTTAGGCGGTCACCTCCTGGATGACAACTTGCATATAGAACGGGGCAATTATAAAAGTCTTGTTGGAACATTTATACCTGGGACTGCTGACATCTACCTATAGTAGGAAACATTATATTAAGGTCTATTACATGTTGCTGATTGTTATATAGAGTAAATTCAAGTGACAGGTCCCCTTAAATTTTTACAGCTGTAACAATAACGGACATAAAAACAATAGGTGTGAATAAAGGAGCTATTTTCCCTTTGTAAGGAAACAGCCTAAAAAAATTACAAAAACACATTTTGGAAACATGCCATCAAAGAAGACAGAGAGGAGGGGTGGCAGCTATCCCCCACTCAGTAAGCATGGACAAGGTCAGCATTAGCAACCCCCAGTGAGGAGGAAATAGACCCAAAGACACAATATTTCCAAGTGCCAATTGCTAAGTGTTTCCCATAAAATACCACAGGTCAGATTCCGAGTCCCCTGTCATGGAACAACCACAGTGAAGAGATTCAGTGGTGGCAAAGCACCTAGGCTGCTTCATTTAAAATCCATGGGATTGACATAAACCTTTTTACTTTTGGCTTTTAGATATAGTGAAGGTTTAAAGGGATACTCTGGTGGAAAACTTTTTTTTTTTTTTTTTAATAAACTGGTGCCAGAAAGTTAAACAGATTTGTAAATTACTTCTATTAAAAAATCTTTATCCTTCCTGTAATTATTAGCAGCTGTATTCTACAGATTAAATTCTTTGCTTTTTGAATTTCTTTTTTGTCTTGTCCATAGTGTTTTGTGCAAGGAGGAGCAGGATGAGCACTGCCAGAGCCCTGCAAAAATGATCTCCAGAATGCCACAAATGTGCATGTGTCCACTCAATCGGTCAGAAACAGACTCCATGAGGGTGGTATGAGGGTCCGACGTCCACAGGTGGGGGTTGTGCTTACAGCCCAACACCGTGCAGGATGTTTGGCATTTGCCAGAGAACACCAAGATTGGCAAAGTTGCCACTGGTGCCCTGTGCTCTTCCCAGATGAAAGCAGGCTCACACTGAGAACATGTGACAGACGCCGTGGAGAACATTCTGCTGCCTGCAACATCCTCCAGCATGACCGGTTTGGTGGTGGGTCAGTAATGGTGTGGGATGGTATTTCTTTGGGGGGCCGCAAAGCCCTCCATGTGCTTGCCAGAGGTAGCATGACTGCCATTAGGTACCGAAATGAGATCCTCAGACCCCTACTGAGACCATATGCTTGTGTTGTTTGCCCTGGGTTCCTCCTAATGCAAGACAATGCTAGACCTCATGTGGCTGGAGTGTGTCAGCAGTTCCTGCAAGAGGAAGGCTTTGATGCTATGGACTGGCCCGCCCGTTCCCCAGACCTGAATCCGATTGAGCACATCTGGGACATCATGTCTCGCTCCATCCACCAACGCCACGTTGCACCACAGACTGTCCAGGAGTTGGCAGATGCTTTAGTCCAAGTCTGGGAGGACATCCCTCAGGAGACCATCCGCCACCTCATCAGGAGCATGCCCAGGCATTGTAGGGAGGTCATACGGGCACGTGGAGGCCACACACACTACTGAGCCTCATTTTGACTTGTTTTAAGGACATTACATAAAGTTGGATCAGCCTGTAGTGGGGTTTTCCACTGTGATTTGGAGTGTGACTCCATATCCAGACCTCCATGGGTTGATAAATTTGATTTCCATTGATAATTTTTGTGTGATTTTGTTGTCAGCACATTCAACTATGTAAAGACGAAAGTATTTCATACGATTAGTTCATTCATTCAGATCTAGGATGTATTATCTTAGTGTTCCCTTTATTTTTTTGAGCAGTGTATATACTGTATATATATATACACACACACACACATATTTAATGCAGTAGCCCATTTTGCAATTATTTGTAGTTTCACAGACCTAGCACATGAATATGATGCCTTTAAGGATTTCATGCAAACTTAGATTTAATTCATGAAAGGGTTCTCCAAATTACATGAAACATTTATACGCTTAGTATCTGGGGACATCAAGACTAAAAGGTTTGTATTTTATTCATATCTGAGGTTTTGGTTGAATCTTTTATATTATTACTATATTCTATTATTTATGTTCTATTATTATACCATTTTATTATTCATAATGTGTTAACATACTTAGCAGCACTGTACAGGCGATTTATCAATTTCCACCTATTCTCGATCTTACAATCCAATGGTAGTAAATACGCACAAACACAAGGAGACATTTAGGTAGAGCAGGGGGTCCAGCTACATCAACTCTACAAACCACCATCACCAGCTGCTGTTTCTGTATGTCAATAATATTCTGTTCATACACAATAGACCTTTATAGAAAATGCTTGTTTCTACTTATGAACCCTTCTGACTGAGGAGACCCTGAGATACATAAGAATCCAGTATTATAAATAGAACAGCTAAAAGTCTTGGCCTGACCATGGGTGATGACCAGGTTGGTACTTGTGGCCATAATGGATTCAAAAATGTGTTAAACATCCTAGGCTTAAAGGGGTATTCCGGGCAAAAACATTTTATCCCCTATACAGGGGATAAGGGATAAGATGTCTGATCGCGGAGGGCCCGCCATGGAGACCCCGTGATCTCCCTGCAGGACCCACATTCTATGCGGGTGCTGAATCTCCAGTTTCGGAAACTTCCGGGACTGGGAACGTGACATCACGCCACGCCCCCTCCATTCATGTCTATAGGAGGGGGCGTGATGGCCGTCACGCCCCCTCCCATAGATATGAATGGAGGGGGCGTGGCATGACGTCACGTCCCCAGTCCGGGTAACCAGAGGTTTCCGAAACTGGAGATTCAGCACCCGCATAGAATGCGGGTGCTGCAGGGAGATCCCGCGGGGGGTCTCAGAAGCGGGCCCCCCGCGATCAGACATCTTATCCCCTATCCTCTGGATAGGGGATAAAATGTTTTTGCCCGAAATACCCCTTTAATTTATGCCTATTGTTTGTTGCCGGCTTTTACTACCAAAACGGCATGAGGATGTATAAGCCACAATCCATCATATTAATACTTTTTTTTAGGTTTTCTTCATTGTCTTCTGTATCTGTTGGATTAAATTTTTTTTTTTGGGGGGGGGGGTACAAAACAAAAACACTATTCTAACATTTAGGGGGTTTACTTTTACAATATTCATCAGTGGGAGACACTAAATCCTACTCTCAAGGGGTAATCAAGAAATAAAACCATTTCAATCTGTCTAATTGAATTAGTCTAATTATTGCACTACCTTTCTGTGGTCTTTTAAAGGAGAATGCTGATGAAAGTGATTTTTAATCCTATGTGCAAGGACTGCCAGAATAAAAATAATAAACTTTAAAGGGGTATTCCAGGCAAAAAACTTTTTTTTATATATCAACTGGCTCCGGAAAGTTAAACAGATTTGTAAATGACTTCTATTAAAAAATCTTAATCCTTCCAATAGTTATTAGCTTCTGAAGTTGAGTTGCTGTTTTCTGTCTAACTGCTTTCTGATGACTCACGTCCTGGGAGCTGTCCAGCTCCTATGGGGATATTCTCCCATCATGCACAGCTCCCGGGACGTGACATCATCATTGAGCAGTTAGACAGAAAACTTCAGAAGCTAATAACTATTGGAAGGATTAAGATTTTTTAATAGAAGTAATTTACAAATCTGTTTAACTTTCCGGAGCCAGTTGATATATAAAAAAAAGTTTTTGCCTGGAATACCCCTTTAACTTCCAACGACACAGGCGAAGGTAAGTCAAAATGTATTGTTTTTATTCCGGTTGCCTGGGCTTATAGGAGAAGAATAATTTTTGCTGGAGTTCTCCTACTTCTCCTCCTCTTCCTTCTAGCGGAAACTGCACGCTCTGTTGTCTTCATTGCCCTACTTCCTGTCTGGTGTACAATATCTAACAGGACTTCCTCTTCCTTCAGCCCACCCACCTCTATCTCCCTCCCACTATGTGCGAGGTTCCTGTAAGTGTAGTGTGGGGTGGGGTTATAGTCATTTGGATGATAGACAACCAGATACTTCCAATGGAAGGGGGGCTCAATCTGAAATATGCAGACAGGTGCTACCAACAGCGTAATAGGCTACATAATAGAACCAAGAGAAAGAAACGCTATTAGAGGGCACTAAGTACAAAATAAATCACACTCCCTCGTCACTTCCCCCTCGGGCTCAGTTTTTATTGCAGTGATCCTTATGCTTCGGGCCAGTCACATCAGGTTGCACTCACTCCCTATTAGGGATCGACAGATTATCGGTATTGCCGATATTATCGGCCGATAATTTCGATTTTGGGCATTATCGGTATCGGCAATTACCTTGCCGATAAGCCGATAATGCCCCGCCACTGCCACACCGTGACCGCCCCCCCCCCCAACCCGCCGCCCCGCACCGCGACCGCCCCCCCGACCCACCGCACCGCGTCGCACCCCCCACGGTATACCGTTTTTTTTTTCTCCCACGGTATGGATTTTTGCCCATACCGCTATACCGGTCGGGCCCCTCCCCCACCCTCCGGGTCAATAAAAAAAATTAAACTTACCTGTAATGGGGGTGGTCCGGGCCATCCATCCTTCCTGTAGTGTCCGGCGACATTCCGGGTGGAGGGTGAACCGGTCCGGGCTGTCCTTCTTCTCCGGGGGTCCTCTTCTCCACTCCGGGCAGGCTCCGGCCTAGTACGCTGCATAGACGCCGCTACGCCGTGACGTCAGGTGCGTCGCTGCGCAGCGGCGTCTATGCAGCGTTACTAGGCCGGAGCCTGCCCGGAGTGGAGAAGAAGGACAGCCCGCACCGGTTCACCCTCCACCCGGAATGTCGCCGGACACTACAGGAAGGATGGATGGCCCGGACCACCCTCCCCGAACGGTCCCTGCAGCAACTGGGAAGGTGAGTCAGGGTTCTGGGATGGACAGGGGTCTGTATAATATACTATACCTACAGTAGGCCCTCCAGCTGTTGAGGCCCTCCAGCTGTAGCAAAACTACAACTCCCAGCATGCCCGGACAGCCAACGGCTGTCCGGGCATGCTGGGAGTAGTAGTTTTGCAACAGCTGGAGGAACCCCTAGGCGCGGTGCGGCGCGGCTGGGGGAGTGGTGATAGGTCTCAGGACCCCCGGACAGGCAGGGGGAGAGAAGCGGGTGGCGGCGGCGGTCTATGGCACCGCAAAAGCCACTGCAGTGCATTGATTTAAATCAATGATCTGCAGCGGTGTCGCGGGGGGGATAAATAGCCGATAACTTTTACCGGAATATCAGTATAAGTTATCGGCTATCGGCCCTAACCTCCACAGAATATCGGTATCGGTATCGGCCCTCAAAAACCAATATCGGTCGATCCCTACTCCCTATGTTATTATTTTGGGTTTGACGCCTTATAGATTCTGATAAACCTTCATCCTGATCTCAATCTTGTTCCTATTTTTAGTCTCTACCTCTGAAGAGTTATCATTCCATGAGTTCATCAATAAGTAAATCAGGTATCAATTATGTATTCCTGTTATGAGTAAAAGTGCACATTGCTGCTATAAAGTACACACACTGGGGGGAGATTCTCAAAGAATTTTGAGCCCCAAAAAAATAATACATTTTTTAATAAAAATTTTGGCACGAAAATTATCGACCACATTTTCAAAGAGCTTTGTGCCGCGGTTTACACTGTTCCTGTCAGTTTTGTAAAAGTGGGCGTGTCCATGTACAGTGGTCCCTCAACATACGATGGTAATTCGTTCCAAACGACCCATCGTTTGTCGAATCCATCGTATGTTGAGGGATCCGTGCAATGTAAAGTATAGGAAGCTGTACTCACCTGTCCCCGCCGCTCCGGACCAGGTCCTCACCGCTCCCGCTGCTGTTCCAGGGGCTCCCGATGCTGTCCTGCTGCTCCGGTGTCTTCTTCGGGATCCTCCGGTGTCTTGCGCATCTTCTGCAGGGTCCGGGCATTGCTTTCTGGTGACGTTATTACGCTGCTGCGCCGGCGCGGCGTGCGTAGTGACGTAATAACGACGCCGGAAAGCAAGGCCCGGACCCTGGAGAAGATGCGCAAGACACCGGAGGATCGCGAAGTGGACCCGGAGCAGCGGGAATAGGTAAGTGAACCTGCTGGGGCACATTACACGGCTATCCGAGAGCAGCTTAAGCATTTTGCGCTGTCGGATAGCAGTTAATGCGATGGCCCCGACATATAAAAGCATCGTATGTCGATGCTGACATCAACATGCGATGGCCTCTGAGAGGCCATCGTATGCCGATTTTATCATATGTCGGGGCCATCGTAGGTCGGGGAGTTACTGTATATTGTCTGCTTTATATATTTTCAAAGGGGTGAGAGTCCAGTTTACATCAAAACTTTCACGCCAGCTTTTTGATAGTGTAGAAATCACAGAGATGGTTGTAATTTTATTTTTTTATTTTATTTAAAAAAAATTTTTTTGGGGGGGGGAGGTGTTATTTAAGTAATTATATAAAAAAAAGAATAATTATTATTGAAAAATTTTATTTAAAAAATATAATTTTTTTATTTTTTATTTTCTTGGTCACTGCACCTGCACTCACATTTAAGCTCAGAAATGATTTATTTATATAGTTATCGCTTGTCTGGGCATTAGTAACTAGAGATGAGTGAACTTACAGTAAATTCGATTTGTCACAAACTTCTCGGCTCGGCAGTTGATGGCTTATCCTGCATAAATTAGTTCAGCTTTCAGGTGCTCCTGTGGGCTCCGGCTCAGGTGGATACAGTCCTAGGAGACTCTTTCCTAGGACTGTATCCACCTTTTCCAGCCCACCGGAGCACTTGAAGGCTGATCTAATTTACGCAGGAAAAGTCATCAACTGCCGAGCCGAGAAGTTCGTGACGAATCGAATTTACTGTAAGTTCGCTCATCTCTATTAGTAACCATGGAATATTTCGTGAGATGTTTCTGCCAGAATTTTCTGGGATGTAAAATTTGGTGCAAAAATCTGCAAATTTTGGCACAAATATTGCTGATTTTGGCACCAAACTCAGCAAATTTTGGCGAAAAAAAAATACAATATGGCTGCAACAGAAAAAAATTTGAGGCGCGGAAAAAAACAAAAGTGTTGCGAAAATGAATTTTCACATATTTTCATATTTTTAAAGCAGAACAAGAGACCTTTGAAAATGTCAGGAGAACCTCCCCCATTGTGTAGGAGCCTCGAATGTTGTGTGCTAGTGATACTGACACCTCTCTAGCTCTATTACTGGTGTGCGAGTCTCCTGAAGACACCCACGAGTAGTGATCAAAGATGTCGTTGTCTTCTTCACTCTTATGACATATACCTTTCCGGTACGCCTGAGAGAGTTTATTTCAGCCGGTCAACAATTCAAGCAGAAGGAAGAAAATTTCTAGCAAGCAATGTGCAGCAGAACTGAAACTACTTACAGTGGGGATGTGCTTGAAATCCTTATAGATAAACAAGAAGTCCTAAAAAAAAATTCTGCCATATGTTTATAACTTGCACAATAAAATGTAAAACAAAAATAACCAATAGAGCGCTTCATTTATAAAACATTGCCCTGTGAGTAGTACAGTGACCCCTCGACCTACAATGGCCCCGACAGACGATCATTTCAACATACGATGGCCTTTCAGAGGCAGCATCAACATACGATGCTTTTGTATGCTGGGGCCATCGCATAAACGGCTATCCGACAGCACAGACTGCTTCAGCTGCCGCCGGATAGCCGTTTACGGTGCCCCGTGAGCTCCGGTGACGATCACTTACCTGTCCTCGGGGCTCCGGCGCGTCCTCTTCGGGATCCCCTGCATCGTCGGCGCTCTCCATCGACGTCATCACGTTGCTGCGCACGCCGTCCTGTCATCCAATAGGAGCGGCGTGCGTAACGATGTGATGGCGGCGACGGAGAGCGCGGATGCCGGGGAAGCAGAGGCCTTACCGGAGCGTCGGGGACACCCCAGGGACGCAGCGATGGACGGCGATATCCCGGGCAGCAATGACGGTCTGGAGCGGCGGGGACAGGTGAGTACAACTTCGTCTAACAGTGGTCTACAACCTGCGGACCTCCAGATGTTGCAAAACTACAACACCCAGCATGCCCGGACAGCCGTTGGCTGTCCGGGCATGCTGGGTGTTGTAGTTTTGCAACATCTGGAGGTCCGCAGGTTGTAGACCACTGTCCTATACTTTACATTGCACGGATCCCTCAACATACGATGGTTTCAACAAACGATGGTCCATCATACCATGTTATGTTGAGGGACCACTGTATAAGGGTATGTTCACACTGAGTAAATCAAGAGTAATTTACTGCCGGAAATTTTTTTTTTTTATTTCCGCGCGAAATTTGTGCGCAATTTGCAAAGAATTGCCCGTGGAATTGCAGGCGGAAATGGGGGAAAAAGAAGTGAAGGATTTTTCAGTCATTTCCGCATGAATTGTGCGTGAATTGTGCGCAAATTCCACGCGAAAACGATGTCGGGCAGAATTTTTTTTTACCATTGACTTCTATTGATTTCTGCTAGTGGAAAAAACATTAAAGTCAATGGGCAGAGGAAATGTGCATTAGTTTGGAGCGGAGAATTCAAGTGGAATTACTCGAGTAAATTCCTCTTGAATTACTCAGTGTGAACGGGGCCTAAGAGAGGGGATACAACCCTGCACCGTGCACACTGGGGGAGATTTATCAAAACCTGGGCAAAGGAAAAGTGGAGCAGTTGCCCATAGCAACCAATCAGATAGCTTCTCTAGTTTTTAAAATGGTCTCTGAAAAATAGAGGCAATCTGATTGGTTGCTATGGGCAACTGCTCCGATTTTCCTTTGCCCAAGTTTTGATAAATCTCCCCCACTGTCCTTATCGAAGAACTTGAAAGGCAGGGGGCAGTGAGTAGATCGGGGGTGGTCCCCAGTTAGATCCCATTGTTTGGAAAGACAGGTGGTTCTGAGGATTGTAGGGAAATGCAGGATCCCACCCAGGTTACCATGAATTTCCCTGTATCTGTATCCTTAGGACGTGGATACGAAATAATACCTACACACTTGGCTCCATGTGACTTTATTTATCGCTTTATTCTATGTCTGGCATTATATTATTCAGGAGGCACAGTGTGTTGCGATGTTGTTTTGGGGGGCACAATGTGGATCTAGTCTTAGTATAAAGGGGTTTTTATTAGTGAAATGCTAAAGATGTTTGGGTGGTAAACTCTGCAGAAACAAAAAAATTCTGGAAAAAGATGTAGAAGAAAAGTATAAACTCAAAAACAGAAAAGACCACATGTGAGTGGTCGAACATCATTGCGTATCGTGCTTTGGACTGTGCTATTGTCATTTTGGAAGCAATAGTTTCTCATGATGAAAACAACTTGTATGGAAGGGATTAACCTCACCTGAAAATTGTTATATCTGACTTGCATGTCATACATGCATAGGTTCTGGCAATAAGCAAATCCCCCATGGCCAATCACTTCTTCGGCAGACAATCTCAAATGATTTCTTGTGCATATTTTTGAACAATCATCAGCTTAGGCCCCTTGCAAAATGCTGTTGCTCGCCGTCGAGAACGGGCGTTAAAGTCTCTTTTTAATTTTTTTTTTATTTGTGACTTTAACGGCCGTTCTCGTGACGGGGAGCAACGGGTCCCGGCAGCTCCCATTTACTATTATGGGGGCCACTGAGTGCCTTTATTTTTTTCATGGGAATAGCGGGAGAAAAAGACAGCGCAAGCAGTCATTTTTCTCCCGCTATTTCCCAGGGCTCCCCCGGTAGTCGTCACACTGTCGTGCACTAACGGCAGTGTGAAAGAAGCCTTAATCTGCTAACTCCATTCTGCAGATATCTAAACCCACAACATCGGACATACAGGGCTGTATGCTAACATGACTGACTGTGGGATCATACGCTACTAAATAATACTGCAAGACATACGTCAATGTCACAGGCAAAAGCCAAGTGGTACTCCTACGTACTTCACTGTCCTTTCATTCTAAATATCAATAGTATGGACAATACACCCCAGGTAGCACTGTTGACATAACTCCCAGGCTTACTAATATCCTACAAAGGCCGTCTCCCGAGATTCTTTCTGGCGGATCCCAGATTGGTGGTGCCTAGAGACTGGAAGCAACCGTTACCCTTAGGGAATCGTATGTGGAACTGTTGGCTATCTTGTAGGCTGAAAAAGGGATAACGGCGGCACATGGAAGACATTAGGCGTATATACGGACATGGGGAGGGAGATTTATCAAAACCTGTGCAGAGGAAGAGTGGTGCAGATGCCCATAGCAACCAATCAGATTGCTTCTTTCATTTTCCACAGGCCTCTAAAGAGGCCTGTGGAAAATGAAAGAAGCAATCTGATTGGTTGCTATGGGCAACTGCACCACTCTTCCTCTGCACAGGTTTTGATAAATCTCCCCCATGGAGCAGTTGGATAGCTTTTAAGGAGACTCAGGAGTTTCTCCAGCTCTTGTAGAAAGTTGGCGACGAGGCCCTGAATGTTTCCTCCTTTTTCTCCTTGAAGGAAACCAATCATCAGATTTTACCCTATATAATGCTTGGAAAAGCATTATATAGGGTAAAATCTTTATCCTCACCATCCCCGGGGGACGTTCCTGCCTGCGGGGATGGTGAGGATATGAACTTATAAACTAGTCCCTGATGGCCCCGCAAATAGTACCCTGGGCGGGGCACCTCTCACCTAGTCCCGTTTCTTCAGCCAGCAGCGATGCCCCCTCGACTTGAATGACGGGCCACGACGCAGTATTGTTTTATTAGTATAAGAAGGGAAGCATTAGCTTTAGGTTAGGGAATCATCAAAGTGGGGGGGAAGATTTAGTGGGGCGGATGCCGAGTGGTGTAAGCAGAAGGTATTGTGCGAGGGAAATCAAGGCCTTGGGGAGGAATTGGGTTTGTTGTTGTGTTATTTACCCTTTTTGGCTTTTGTATATTAAGCCAACTAGTTTCTCTGTATATGAAAGGATTAAGTGCGAAATTCAATAAAATAAGCCTAAAACAAAATATGAGTAGGAGTGCCAGTTAATGGACCACTATTGAAGAAGTTTACATAAACCTGAAATATACTTTGATAGTTGGAGCTATTATTTTATGGTTTATCCCCAATACACCAATTCTTAAACAGTCGAGCCTAAGTACTAAATTATCGCTGACATTTTCCAAGGTGTTCTGAACAAGCTGAAGGAGAAGCTTTTGTTATCTTAGGTATAATAGGGGCCAATGTGTTCTTTAGCAGAAAACTGCAGCAGAAACCTGCTTGAAAGATAAAAACAATTAAAAGTCAAAAAAGCACTTCGAGGCAATCCTTGGCACGTGGGATATGATATACATGTTATAGAGGCCTGATGAATGTAGTAGCAAAATTCATTATGGAGTAGTGTTTAGAAATCTACTTGTGCTGGGAACAAAAAGGATCCCCAAGAGCTTTGTCCATGACTGTTTGGACAAGAGAAAAAAGTATTTCACATACAACAAGGAGTAGTCATCGATTAAAGGGCTTCTAAAAAAAAATGTTTTCAAATTAACTGGCACCAGAAAGCTTACTCCCCCCCCCTGCACTAACCAGCAGTACTGGCTGGTAGAGCGGGGGACGCTGATCAGTTTGATGCCTACCATGCCCGGATCCGCCCCGTCGTTTGGCCAAAATCTTTGATTTTCGGTATATGCTAATTAGGTGCTAACTGGCACAGGCCGGGCTAACTGGCACTCTGACATCAGCGTTTCTGGCTGCAGAACCGCCCAACTCATCAATATTCCTCCCCTCCCTCCGCCTCTCCCCCTTCTCCCCGCTCTGTAATGAAGAGGGAGAGGTGGAGGGAGGGGAGGAATATTAATGAGCTGGGCGGCGCTGACGTCAGAGTGCCAGTAAGCCCGGCCTGTGCCAGTTAGCACCTAATTAGTATATACTGAAAATTTAAGAATTCAGCCGAACGGCGGGGCGGATCCGGGCAGGGTAGGCATCAAACTGATCAGCTTCCTGCACTACCAGCAAGTACTGGTAGTTTCCTTTAAACAGATCTGTAAATTACTTCCATTTTAAAAATCTCAATCCTTCCAGTATTTATCAGCTGCTGTATGCTCCAGAGGAAGTTGTGTAGTTCTTTTCAGTCTGACCACAGTGCTCTCTACTGACACCTTTGTCTGTGTGAGGAACTGTCCATAGCAGGAGCAAATCTCCATAGCAAACCTTCTCCTGCTCTGGACAGTTCCTGACACAGACAGAGGTGGCAGCAGAGAACATCGTGGTCAGACTGGAAAGAACTACACAACCTCCTCTTGAGCATACAGCAGCTGATAAGTACTGGAAGGATTAAGATTTTTTTAAATAGAAGTCAAAATCTGTATAACTTTCTGGCACTTTACTGTGTACTTTATAGCCAAATTCTGCATATTACTGGGGGCTCTCCACTTTAGACAATCTATTACTTCCAGGGGACATAAGGAATGGACTGTTGGATTTTAACTGCTTAATCTAGTGTTTTCCAAACAATGTGTCCCCAGATGTTGCAAAACTACAACTCCCAGCATGCCTGGACAGCCGAAGGCTGGCCAGGCATGCTGGGTGTTGTAGTTTTGCAACAGCTGGAGACACACGGTTTGGACAACACTGGCTATATCCATTTGTTTTGGCTTCTGCGTTTGGGCATTGCTTTCTCTCCTCATTGATAATACATGCATATTTGACCAAGCATATGTATGGAAGTTATTGGCAGGATAGCTATCTAATGTATACGGCTAGCCAATCTGGGATAATCTGGGCTTCATACATTACCAGTGATGTTGTTAGGTTGAACATGAAGTTTAGGTGTCCATGCCTGTTTAGGCCATAAAAACCTAATAAGGGTGGGTTCACACCACGATTTTCTATACAGTTTTTGGATACGGTTTAAAAAAAAAAAAAAAAACGTATGCAACTGTACAGAAAACCGTGCCCATAGACTTTCCATTCAAAACCGTATGCACCATATTGCATACGGTTGTCTCCGTTTTTCACACCACATGGTTTTTTACTTTTTTTTTCTGGACAGAAAACCGTGGCCTACCACGGTTTTTTGTCCAGGTAAAAAAAAAAAAAACTTATACGGGTCTATACGATTTTTCAACATGGGAGTCAATGGGAACCGTACAGAACTGTATGTGTGTACAGTTCCATCCAGTTTTTACCATACGGTTTTTGACTTTGCACAGTTTTTTTTTCTTGGAATTTCAATCAAACAAGTGAAACTTTATTCATAATGGAGTGAAAAGTTCAAAACGTATGCAGTTTTTTTCTTAAAAAACGGATGCAACCGGACATCACTTTTCAAACCGTATACGGTTTTCAACCGTATACAGATAAAACTTTGTACACACGTTTTGATACAGTTTAGTCAGGTTTTGAGGAATCCGTTTTTTTATCAAAAACCTGAAAAAAAAAACTATATTGCAAAAACGTGGTGTGAACCCAGTGGTTCTGCTGGACTGAACACATCTACGCATTGGAATGGCGTGTAAATGTCCCAATGGGGGAGATTTATCAAAACCTGTCCAGAGGAAAAGTTGCCCAGTTGCCCATAGCAACCAATCAGCTTCCTTCTTTCATTATTAACAAGACCTCTGGAAAATTAAAGAAGAAATCTGGTTGCTATGGGCAACTTTTTCTTTGCACAGGTTTTGATGAATCTCCCCAAATACCCCTTCCTAAACATGGCTTCAATTGGCGAAAGCAGCTGATCACCAAGGGTAAGGCCCCTTTCACACTATAAAAAATAACTCTGTTATAAACGTCCGTCATAAAAATCTTGAAAATCGGCCATTAGAAAATCCCTAACGGCCTATTTTGTGACAGACGAATAAACGGAAGAAACTGAAGTACATGAACTATTTCTCCCATTACTATTGCCCATCACAAAATAACAAAATTATTAATAACGGGCGATAATGGGTTAAAACGGCTATTAGAAAAATCCCATAGGCTATAATGGGAATATCTAACGGCCGTTTAATGGCCGATTTTCCAGATTTTTATGACGGACGTTTATAACGGAGGTAGTTTTATAATGTGAAATGGGCCTAAGAGAGGGCCTACCAGTGGCCGACCATCGGTAAAAGGCGCAAAGGGGAAAATAAACACTAGAATTTCTGTAAATAAATTTGGTAAATCCACAAAGCCATTACCACAGATACAGTGAGTATTAATGTTATAGAAATATCCACTCTTTTGTTCTTGGGGACAGGGGGGTGGACGTGCACATAGAGAACACAAGTAAATAATTCTGTATATCGGCGCTGAATACACGTTATTGCTAGCACATGAGGTAAAAGACTATCACTTTAACAGAGAATGTTTTCTGACTTTACATAGTTTATTATTCATGCAGATCCAACGTTCATCTTGAAATATCATTTATATTTATTATTTGCTTTAAGTTTAATGCTTTCATCTCCATGTTATTCTCTGGGCATTTCATATTTACTTTGATGAGTTATTAATAAAGTAGTGAATTTCTCGCCGATGCTCAGTCAAAGGGATCATTGTAAATATTCACACAGGTATAAGGGAAAAAGCCCAGTACTGGATATTGGTTTCTTACATTCTATTTATCCCGTGATGGTTACATGTTGAATGGAGTGAACACAACAAGGTTTTAAGCGATAACCCAAACAACCTCATAAGTGGATACATTTTTTAAGGCATGGGCTTGCTAAACAATGTTCCCTTGAGGGGGCTTTTCGAAGAATTTGAATATTTACAGTAAATTTAAATAACCTGTATGGAGGAGCCCCTGCCCCACGCTTGTTCTCATTAGTAAGAGATCTGGGACATATCCTCACCAATCATGTAGCAATATAAAATGTACAAAACTCAAGTGTTTTTGAAGATAAAATATATATTTTTTCATTTCATGCAGTTAAAAATTCCATGTACAAGAAGTGATTTACAGTAACGCATTTCAAGCCAACAGCTCGTCCATCACATACAGGGCCGTCTTTAACGCAGGGCAAAAGGGGCAGTTGCCCTGGGCCCGGTCATTCCAGGGGCCCAAAGCAGCAAGCCCTTTAGCCCCACACTAATGCAGCTAGCCGCTCCATGGGCAGGCAGTGGCAGGCCAGTGCCTGGCTGCCCAATGCGGCAGCAGCGCGGCCTGGCCACAGTCTCACACTAGCATACAACCACAGAGTGGCAGAGCTGAGAGCTATAATCTCCCAGCTCCATCACTCGGTCCATTCACCGACGGCAAGGCTGCGCAGGACGTCCACGTCATGGCATGGGTCTGCCCCGGGTGCCACTCACAAGGGGGGTGCCAGGGGCGGACTGACCCGATGCAACCACTACTGAGAATCTGGGACACTGGGTGGGGAACAGTCAATAATCGATTTCTTTGTAAATAGCCGCCCATCAAAATGTTGCTATGATACCCCCAAGTAAGTGCCTCAGTAGCACCATTAAGTAGCCAATAACCTGCAAATCTTACTAATATGTAGTAGTTTTTTTCTGTATATCGTATATTTTTTATATAAACTCTTTGACTCAGCAATAATTGATTAAGTGTCAATTCCCACATACAGTGTCCAGTGCTAATTTGATGCTGCAGATTTCAATGTAAACTAAATGATTGAACACCGCTTCAAATCCTGTGCATCAAATATGTGCATGATACTGTGCATGTAAACAGACCCCCAAATGAACAAATTGCCATGGGATACATATAAAATGGTGTTTTTTCACCCAAATATTAGAAGTGCTTTAGTTTCCTTGAATAAAATTTGTTGGCCTTGTTCACACGAACAAAATCAGCATCACTTCTTCCAATAGTTCTGCCAATAAGCAACGTGGTTTTCTCCCCCAAATGACTTGTGCTTTACGTAGAAGATGTTGTGTGTATGCTTGCATGTTTTTTTGGGGGGCTGAACCTCATCTTTTTCTCAGCCCCCACCATGGCTCTGCAGGAGAAAACCGCACCATAAAAACGCTCCTATGTATACAAAAAAAAACTAGCTAACAAAGAAGCAAGTGAATATGCACTTTAAGCATTTTTCGGACTATGGACAATTCTTTTTTTTGTGTTCAATCACCTGCAGCTCCATCATAGGTAATATGAAGCATTATATGGCTGGTTGCTCAGTGGTTAGCACTCTTGCCTTGATCCTAGATTTAGATCCAGCCAAGAGTAAAATCTGCATTAGGGGACGTTCACACGTAATGTAATAATTAATGCAACCTGGGGCAGATAATCCTAAAAAGATTTCGATCCCATTGACGTCAATGGGTCTGCAGAAAATCTGCAAATCTGCCACTATTGAGGATGTTCTGCGGACCCATTGAAGTCAATGATATCAAAATCCACTGCTGAATAATTACCTTGAGTTTGTATGTTCCCTTGTGTTTGCTAAGGTTTCCTCCCAGGAGCCAACAATATACTGTGATCTATGATGTCAAAGAGATGTCTGGGTAGCGCAGAGACACACTGGGTCCTCCAGAGCAAAAGACGGTCTTTGTAGCCTCTCTTTGCACTGGTTTATAGATCGGGCTGGGTCCTGAAAAAGATTTTCCTAATAGGGTTTGAAATTTTTTTTTTTTTTTTTTTTTTTATACCAAGCAGGTTATTTTCATTGATTTGGTAGGTGTATGCATTTCTAACTCCCCACGGCTGGCAGGGAGAAAAAGAATAGTCGTCAAATGGTCAGGTGACCAAGCAAAATAAGCTGCTTCAATTTCCGTATATGTCACAAGGGAGATGAGCAAATATATAGCTGATATATAACTTTGAGAGAAATGTTTCTGTATAGAGTCATTATTAGGGATGAGCGAATCCAATCTGATTAATCCAAATTTGTTATGAATTTTAGGAAAAATTCGCTTTGCAACCAATCCGAATGTCACCATGATTCGATCGCACAAATCACTTCATTAAACTCCATTTAGTGTGGTCAAGGCTCCAGAGCAGCAAAGATGGCAGCCCCACATGTCAGGACATGGAAAGGCGGGAACATGGGTGACGTACAGACACAACTTGATGATGGTGAAGCCGATCGCACATGGGAGCCAGGTGCAGAAGGGGCTTCATCATCATCAGGAGAAGAGGGTTGCAGGTTGCCAGTGAGGCCGCAGCTGAGCCAGCAAAGTGGTAGCATGGTTGGCAGTCAGCATGGTGGCAGAAGTGGAAAGTCTGGAGCTAAACGTGCCCGGGGTAGACCACCTGCTTCTCGGAAGCCTACCTTCCTGGGAGGTAGTGGAACAAGAGTTCCTGGAGTCGGCGGCAGTAGCAGTCAATCAGTGTGGACTGTTGGGGGGGGGGGGGGGGGGATGGAATCAGCTACTTGACGGTGTGGCAGTTTTTCATCAAGCATTCGGAGGATGTTAACCTGGCCACATGCAAGATGTGTTGGCAGAAGGTGAAGCTTGGCCAGGGTCCCAATGTTGGCACCACGGCCTTGCATCATCATATGCAGCATCACCATAAAGTGGCCTGGTAGAACCGTGGCTCCGATGCGTTGGTCCAGCCTTCTGCATCACCCAGTGGCACGCCGCTCCCTCTTTCAGCCAGCCAAGGCTCCACCACCTCAGGCGAAGGAAGCTGTCTGTCATACTCCTCTTCTGTCGCTCCAGATGCTCCTGCTCCTCCTACTTTGAGTCAGTCATTCCGCCAACAATCCATTGGCGAAGCCATGTCCAAAAGACAACAGTATGCGCCCACTCATCCAACGGCGCAGAAGCTGAATGTGCTCCTGTCCAAGTTGCTGGTGCTGCAGTCCCTCCCTTTTCAAGTGGTGAACTCTGCACCTTTCAGAGAACTGATGGCTTGTGCCGAGCCGAGGTGAAGAGTCCCAAGCCGTCATTTCTTTGCAAAAAAGGCAATATCAGCCCTGCACAATTTTTTGGAACAGAAGGTGGGGCAGTCCTTGAGCCTGTCGGTGTCTACCAAAGTGCACGGCAACACCAACGTGTGGAACTATGGTCAGGGACAATACATGTTCCTTATGGCCCACTGGGTGAATGTGGTTCCTGCACAGCCACAACAGCAACTTGGACAGGTCACACCGCTTCCACCTTCACGCTCTCAGGACATTGGTCCTGTGACAGTGTGCGACTCCGCCTCCTCATCCTCCACCGTGTCCTCAGCCTCCACTCACTGCACTGGCAAGTTTCAGTGCCCCCCCCCCAGCATACCATGTGTGCAGGGCACGGCGGTGTCACGCTGTTCTTCACATGGTTTGCCTTGGCAAAAAGAGTCAGACAGGGGAGGAACTGCTAAAAGTCATTCATCAAGAAATCGAATCATGGCTTACTCCACGAAAACTGGAAATGGGAACCATGGTGACCGACAACGGGAAGAACATCTTGTCTGCGCTGCGACAAGAAAGCATGCGCCCTGCATGACAAACGTATTCAATCTGGTTTTCAAGCGGTTCCTGAAGTGTTACCCCCATCTGCAAGACATCCTTACAATGGGAATGAAACTTTTCATGCACTTCAGCCACTCGTACACCGCAAAGCACACCCTCCTTGAGCTGCAGTGTCAGAACGGTATCCCCCAACATAATCTGATTTGCGCTGTTTCCACACATTGGAGTTCCACCCTCCATATGTTGGACCGACTATACAAACAGAGACAAGCAATCACCGATTTCTTGATGATCCAAGCGGATAGGAGTACTCCCCTGTGTAACGTCAATGTGAACCAGTGGCAGCTCATATGTCACACCTGCTGTTTGCTCAGGCCCTTTGAGGAAGCCACATTATTAGTCAGTCACCAGGATTACAGGATGAATGACATCATTCCACTGCTTCATTTCCAACAACACGTGTTGGAAACGATGGCTAGTCAGGGCACTGGAGACATGGCGCCTACATCTCACAGCCACATGAGCCCTGTGGGGGCTTAACTGGAAGAGGAGGAGGGGAACAGTGGAGCACAGTTTAAGTTTCGCGAAATGGGAGGTTTTTATAGTCATCTGACAGGAGAGGAGGAGCAGGAGCAGGAGCAGCCAGAGGAGCTAGAGGGTTATGAGGAAGACGAGACAGAGAACCCATACACACTGTGGCAGTATGCAGTGGAGATGGAGGCAGGGAGTCCCTCCGAGACACTTGCACACATGGCATGATGCATGCTGACTTGCTTGCGTAGTGAACGCCGAACTGTCACCATTCGGCAGCGGGATGACTTCTGGCTCTCCACCTTATTGGACCCTCGCTACCGGCACAAAATGGGGCCTTATTTTTTACATCCACTGAGAGGGAGGACAAACTAACCTACTACAGAGACATCCTACGTAGTCAGTTGGGCGATGGCTATCTGCGCCATCATCCATACTCTCGCAGGTCTGACTCGGGGGGGCCCTCTGTGCTCGCCTTCCACTGCCATGGCTGCTGGGGAGGGATGGGGTGGCAGAAGCAGTACCAGCTCCATCAGCAGCAGCCTGAGTCTGCAGTCGCTGATTAGTAGCTTTCTTCACCTACATAGTGAAGCAACTCATTAACAGCAGATAGACCTGGAGTGGGACCTGAACTAGCAGGTGGTGGCATACCTTGACATGCTCATGCCAACACACCTTGAAGACCTGCTGGACTTCTGGCCAGCCAAACTTTATTTGTGGTCACAACTAGCAGAGTTTGCCTTTGAAAAGTTGTCCTGCCTGGCCAGTAGTGTGCCATCAGAGCGGGTGTTTAGTGCGGCAGGGCCATAGTAACCCCAAGGAGAACTCGTCTGTCCACGAAAAATGTGGAGAGACTGACCTTTGTGAAGATGAATCAGGCATGGATCATCCAGGATTTCCACCCACCAATGCCTGATGCAGCAGAGTAGATTGACCATGGTGCCACACCAACACTTCACAAATATGGATAGTGCAAAACATATTTAAGGTGCTGCTCCCCAGTTACAGAAATTCCTCCGCATCAGACCACAAATAAGTATTGAGGATATGCATTAGCTAAAACGTAACTTTTCTTAGGATCAAATATATGGACCCCAATTTTTTTTATATCTAAGAAAAGGAAAGGTGTACCCCGAAACAGCTGTCTGCAGATGGGTTCTCTTTCCTTCTGGAGAGAGTTCTGGCTTGGCATAAAATCCCAATCAGTTCTGAGACTTCTTAACTGGAGTCGGAGATGGTTGCAGGACACACTACCTGTATAGGGGGTGTGGTGAGCTCATTTGAATATTTTTTTCCCAGCTGCCCGTGGAGTGCAAATGGCCTCATAAATCTCCATCTCACGTCAGGAGTGGCGTCCTCTCCCCGAGGAAAATACTGATCCCGTATATATATATATATATATATATATATATATATATATATATATATGTATATGTATTCAATCATTCTCCTCCTGTTCTATAACATGATGCCTCTACATTAGACTGCATTTTCAATGTGACAGATTCACTTTTAGCACGAAAGCATGACCGTACAACATAAAGTACGAAGTACATCAAAAGCATCCAAAGCACATGTTAACTCTATTACTGGTAGCTTCAAGCTTTTCAGCAGGTCATTCTCATTCATACGGTCAGATTTAAATACATGATCACTGAAGGCCCACTGTGCGCAGCAACTATCCAAAGTTTAGCTTTGATTTTCTAAACTGCTTTGGAATAATGATCTATGGGATCTCCCTTTTAGCTACAAGCAATATAGTAACTTTTTTTCTGAGACATTTGTAATACATAAAGCTCCTAGGTTTAGCCCTATGAAAATGCATGAAGAATATACATACAGATGAAAGAAACCAAAGAACTGGCGAGACGGGTGAAGTCAGGAAGATATAAGTAGTTGAAAAGGAAAATCCAGAATGATTAAAAAAGGAAGAAAGTATCACCTGATTTCTATTTTTCTTTTAGCAAAGTAAAATTTTAACCAAATAAAGGAAAATGTAGTTACATTTATAGGACTGTGTGTATTGCCACTACGAGCAGGCACATGTAAAGCCACCATGCAGCGGTCCTTCAGCGGTGGATCCGTAGCGTAAAACACGCTGTGGGTACGCTCATGTGAACGTACCCTTGTATTGTAAGCATATTTGTAGAGTGAGAGGGTTTTTTGGCAGACGTCAATCCCCATCACTCCAGCCATTGATCCCATACAGAGGCCATACTTGTATGGGTAATCATGTCCCGGGAGTGCTGGAATGGCATGTTACGCCATTTCCGACTTGAACAATGTTTGTCATACAATAAAAAAAGATTTTACATGCAAACAATTTATGTTGAGTCCAATAAACTATGTTTATGCATTTATTTATTTTTGGCATAGATAACCTCTATACAACGTGTTAGAATATACCATAATATACAGAAGGGCATAAAACATAGATCATTCAAAGGGGTACTCCGGTGGAATTATTATTATTATTATTTTTTTTTTTTTAATCAACTGGTGCCAGAAAGTTAAACAGATTTGTAAATTACTTCCATTTAAAAATCGTAATCCTTCCAGTACTTATTAGATGCTGTATACTACAGAGGAAGTTTTTTTCTCTTTTAATTTCTTTCTGACCACAGTGCTCTCTGCTGACACCTCTGTCCATGTCAGGAACTGTTCAGAGCAGGAGAGGTTTGCTATGGGCATTTGCTCCTACTCTGGACAGTTCCTGACATGGACAGAGGTGTCAGCACAGAGCACTGTGGTCAGACAGAAATTAAATTGAAAGAGAAAAAAAAACTTCCTGTGGAGCATACAGCAGCTAATAAATACTAGAAGGATTAAAGGGATACTCTGGTGAAAAAGTTTTTTTTTAAATCAACTGGTGCCAAAAAGTTTAACAGATATGTAAATTACTTCTATTAAAAAATCTTAATCCTTGCAGTACTTATTAGCTGCTGAATACTACAGAGGAAATTCTGTTCTTTTTGGAACAAAGTGCTCTCAGCTGTCATCACGAGCACAGTGCTCTCTGCTCACCTCTGCTGTCCATTTTAGGAACTGTCCAGAGCAGCATATGTTTGTTATGGGAATTTTCTCCTACTCTGGACAGTATCTAATGTGTGTTGGTGTACCAACTATATTCTAACAGCAGATGCTAGGAGATAGGGTAAATGGCTGATCTCCCAGGAGAATGACTACCGGGATAATTGTGTATCTTTTACATTTCGTTTTCTTTTAATATATTTACTGCTTGAGTTTCCAGGTTTAAATGGGTACTCTGCCCCTAGACATCTTATCCCCTATCCAAAGGATAGGGAATAAGATGTCAGATCACCGGGGTCCCGCTGCTGGGGAACCCGGGGATCGCTGCTGCAGCATCCCGCTTTCATTACTGCGCAAAGCGAGATCGCTCTGCACGTAATGATGGGCAATATAGGGGCCGGAGCATCGTTACATCACGGCTCCGCTCCTCGTGACGTCACGGCCCGCCCCTGTCAATACAAGTCTATGAGAAGGGGGCGTGGCAGTCGTCACGCCCCCTGCCATAGACTTGCATTAAGGGGGCGGGCCGTGATGTCATGAGGGGCAGAGCCATGATGTCGCGCTGCTCCGGCCCCTGTATCGCCCGTCATTACGCACAGAGCAAACTCGCTCTGTGCAGTAATGATGGCAGGGTGCTGCAGCGGCGATCGCCGGGGGCCCCAGCAGCAAAAAAAAAAAAAAAAAAGAGGATGTACTCTAATATGTTGTGTCCTAGTGACTACTCTACAATGTTTAAAACTAATAGTCACTAATGTTCACAAAGTAGATGTAACTGATGTCCCCTTATACACAAATCAGACACATTCATATCTGTGGCAACACATCAAACTTTCCATATGCATTCATTCATAAATTGTAATTCTACCCATGTTATCTATTCAGCCATTTGCCTAATTTGTAAATTACAGTACATTGGGTGTACATCAAGGAAATTGAAACGTCGCATATATGAACACCTCCATGCAACCTCTGACATTAACAACAAAGGCATGTCTGGGTTAGGCTGGGTTCGCACTACGGTTTGTAACTACGGTTCCCGTATACGGCTGGGAGGAGGGGTGGGCGGGGCTTAATCGCGGCGCCCGCACTCAGCCGTAGTTAATGTATGTCTATGAGCCGACCGGAGTGAACCGCAGCCTCCAGTCGGCTGCGTTTTCGGCCGTATGCGGTTTCCCAACCGCATGCAAAAACGTGATGTGAACCCAGCCTTAGACAGACACATCATGGAGGTACACCAGGGAGACAGTTCATGCATATCCATCATGGGCATTGAAAAAGTCTCTTGTCCCGTACGAGGGGGGAATTGGTATCACAAAGTATTAATGCGAGAAGCATATTGGATCATGAGATTACAGTCACGCTCTCCTCTAGGATTAAATTATCGTCAGGATTTATACTACATTTATTAGTTGTACTTATTTTTGTATTTTTTGCATTTTTGCTTTTTTGTTTTTGTTGGAATCATTATCTGTGGCACGACTAAGAGCCAGTATAGGCTCGAAACACGTCGGTTTACCTTTCTTTTTATTTTCTATCATGGATATCCTTCGTTTTTAAACATGCTACATTAAAGGTGAAGTTTTAATTTTCTAATTGGACTTTTTGGAGCAGCTGGAGGCCCCCCTGCACGTGTGCTTTCTTCTTCCAGTATATATAGGATGCATGTAGCTTATTTTATTATGCCATGATTAAGAACAATATGGTTCGAAACGCGTCGGCGTTTCTGCTATGCTTTTATCCCGTTTTGGTTTTCACCTATTTTTTAAACATGTAAATTAAATTTTGGACTTTTAACTTTTCTTTTTGGGAGCTGGATCCTGTTCTTTTTTGTCAAGCATTGTTCACTCCAAGTATTTGGTTGGACTTCAAATCCGTGCTTCCTTTAAACATCTGAAGTCTCCTTATACAAGTTTACATATGGCGGTGAGCTGGTTTTTCCTACATTGACTTTTTTTGTTTCTCTAATAATGATGGTATATAGACCAATACTTACCCCTACTCCATGTCCACCAAACCAAAGATGTTCACATAAATACATGCAATTCCCCCCAGCATCAAGCTTTCAGAATCATTTAACATGGTAATTACATGAGCAAAAATAGGGCTGGTGGGAGGTAGAATGGTAAAGACGGATGACACAGCTAGTAAGTCACTTAACATTGTTATATCATACGCTGGCATCAATTACCACTAGAGATGAGCGAACTTACAGTAAATTCGATTTGTCACGAACTTCTCGGCTCGGCAGTTGATGACTTATCCTGCATAAATGAGTTCAGCTTTCAGGTGCTCCGGTGGGCTGGAAAAGGTGGATACAGTCCTAGGAAAGAAAGAGTCTCCTAGGACTGTATCCACCTTTTCCAGCCCACCGGAGCACCTGAAAGCTGAACTCCTTTATGCAGGATAAGTCATCAACTGCCGAGCCGAGAAGTTTGTGACGAATCGAATTTACTGTAAGTTCGCTCATCTCTAATTACCACAGTAGATTCTTTTCGGCATACAGTTTATTGTTAAATGACTATTAATCTTCTCAATGACATGATCAGTGTTATATTTACATCCTCAGCAGCTACTAGAAGTATCTGTGCAGGGAATTCTAACATCTACAACAAGCACCTTTACAATGGTCATCCAGTTGGATGTATTGGGGGTCAAAAAGATATTGAAAAATTAAAGGGGTATTCCAGGCAAAACCTTTTTTAATATATATATATATATATTAACTGGCTCCGGAAAGTTAAACAGATTTGTAAATTACTTCTATAAAAAAATCTTAATCCTTCCAATAGTTATTAGCTTCTGAAGTTTTCTGTCTAACTGCTCAATGATGATGTCACGTCCCGGGAGCTGTGTTTGATGGGAGAATATCCCCATAGGAACTGCACAGCTCCCGGGACGTGAGTCATCAGAGAGCAGTTAGACAGAAAAGAACAACTCAACTTCAGAAGCTAATAACTATTGGAAGGATTAAGATTTTTTAATAGAAGTAATTTACAATTCTGTTTAACTTTCCGGAGCCAGTTGATATATATATATATATATATATATATATATATATATATATATATAAAGTTTTGGCCTGGAATACCCCTTTAAAGGAAACCATCACAGGTTGAAAATGTAGTTCAGTCTGCAGGCACCATGGGGGGTATTTATCAATTTTGCCTGTTGACAGTTTCTTTTTACCCTTTTTTTTTCCACTTGTTGTTAGTAATTTTGGCTCAAATGTTGAAATCAGCTGTTCACAGCGCCTTTTACACAGAACTTACCGCCACAGAGGACGTGTATTTTACCCCTTGTGCAGCCATTTCGGAGTCCCTCCTGCAGGATATCAGCAAGCGACCTGAGTTATTTTTCTTTTGTGGGGTTTATAGCCACCATGTGAAATGGATTTTATTTTCAACTTGGGTATTTTTTTTTTTTAGCTACTTTAGTGCAGTGGTCTTCAACCTGCGGACCTCCAGATGTGGCAAAACTACAATTCCCAGCATGCCCGGACAGTCGTTGGCTGTCTGGGCATGCTGGGAGTTGTAGTTTTGCAACATCTGGAGGTCCGCAGGTTGGAGACCACTGCTTTAGTGCTTACCTTTCCTGAACCTGTGTGGCCATGTCCAATGCTGGCTCAACGGAGGGTGAAGGTCCCTCAGAGACAACTATGTCGCAGGATAGTATTGCGCAGCCCCGGAGGCGTCGCTGCTTTCTCAAAAAAAAATGTTTTATGTATTTTGACGCCTTTACATTTTCTGACATTGCTAAGTGTGTTTTCCATGTGCAAAATTTCATGGCGGGGATTTGCGCCAAAATTGCGCCAAAGATCGATTGGCTCAAATGATGAATTACTGACTAAAGTTAAAATCACACACAGGACCGTGTGATTTTGAGAAAGTTGTAAAAATGACAGAGGAGAAGATGCGCCAAACTTTGGCGCAAAAAGACACTGCGCCAAAGTATTGCGCCAAAGTTACGTGAAGAAAAAAAAAACACATAAATCCTTTGATAAATACCCCCCCCCCCCATGTCTTTGCTTTAATGAACCAAATGATGTTTAAGGCTATATTCACACAGTATAAAACCTAGCTGCGTGTTTTATTTTATGTGAGCATTTCTAGCCGTAAAAAAAATATATATATATATATATATATAAATATATATATATATGTAAAAAAAAAAAAGACGGCCACAGTTTTTGCCAATTACAGCCAAAAATATATGCAAAAAATTTAAATGTGCCACTAAATTTTACACTGTGTGAACATAGAAATTAACTAAACAAAGTTACTATTAGGCTAAGCATATATCGTTTTATATGGGACTTAAAAGTGAAGGTGGCCATGCCTTTTAAAGGGGTACTCCGGTGAAAACCTTTTTTCTTTTAAATCAACTGGTGCCAGAAAGTTAAACATATTTGTAAATTACTTCTATTAACCCCTTAAGGACCGGGGTTTTTTCCGTTTTTGCATTTTCGTTTTTTGCTCCTTGCCTTTAAAAAATCATAACTCTTTCAAATTTACACCTAAAAATCCATATGATTGCTTATTTTTTGCGCCACCAAATCTACTTTGTAATGACGTCATTCATTTTGCCCAAGAATCTATGGTGAAGCGGGAAAAAAAATCATTGTGCGACAAAATTGAAAAAAAAACGCTGTTTTGTAACTTTTGGTGGCTTCCGTTTCTACGTAGTACATTTTTCGGTAAAAATGACACCTGATATGTATTCTGTAGGTCCATACGATTAAAATGATACCCTACTTATATAGGTTTGGTTTTGTCGGACTTCTGGAAAAAATCATAACTACATGCAGGAAAATTAATACGTTTAAAATTGTCATCTTCTGACCCCTATAACTTTTTTATTTTTCCGTGTATGGGGCGGTATGAGGGCTAATTTTTTGCACCGTGATCTGAAGTTTTTAACGGTACCATTTTTGCATTGATAGGACTTATTGATCACTTTTTATTCATTTTTAAATGATATAAAAAGTGACCAAAAATGCACTATTTTGGACTTTGGAATTTTTTTGCGCGCACGCCATTGACCGAGCGGTTTAATTAATGATATATTTTTATAATTCGGACATTTCCGCACGCGGTGATACCACATGTGTTTATTTTTATTTTTATTTACACTGTGTTTTTTTTTTTATTGGAAAAGGGGGGTGATTCAAACTTTTAATAGGGGAGGAGTTAAATGATCTTTGTTCACTTTTTTTTTTCACTTTTTTTTTTGCAGTGTTATAGGTCCCATAGGGACCTATAACACTGCACACACTGATCTTCTATGTTGATCACTGGTTTCTCATAAGAAACCAGTGATCAACGATTCTGCCGCATGACTGCTCATGCCTGGATCTCAGGCACTGAGCAGTCATTCGGCGATCGGACAGCGAGGAGGCAGGAAGGGGCCCTCCCGCTGTCCTGTCAGCTGTTCGGGATGCCGCGATTAGCCGCGGCTATCCCGAACAGCTCGACTGAGCTAGTCGGGAACTTTCACTTTCACTTTTAGCCTCGCGGCTCAGCTCTGAGCGCGCGGCTAAAGGGTTAATAGCGCGCGGCGCCGCGATCGGCGCTGCGCGCTATTAGAGGCGGGTCCCAGCTTCACTATGACGCCGGGCCCGCCGTGATATGACGCGGGGTTACTGTGTAACCCCGCGTTATATCAGAAGAGCAGGACCAAGGACGTACCGGTACGTCCTTGGTCCTTAAGGGGTTAAAAAATCTTAATCCTTCCAGTACTTATTAGCTGCTGAATGCTACAGAGGAAATTCCTTTCTTTTTGGAACACTGATGACATCACGACCACAGTGCTCTCTGCTGACATCTCGGTCCATTTTAGCAACCATGCAGAGCAGATGTATTCTAAGGTCAGCATGGTGTCTCAGTGGTTAGCACTGCTGCCTTACAGTGCTGGGGCTTTGGGTTCAAATCCCACTAAGGACAACAATAAATAAAGAGTTCTTATTATTATTATTATAATGACGTCAGCAAAGAGCACTATGCTCATGATGTCACCAGAGAGAATTCCAAAAAGAAAATAATTTCCTCTGTAGTATTCAGCAGCTAATAAGTACAGGAAGGATTAAGATTTTTTAATAGAAGTAATTTACAAATCTGTTTAACTTTCTGGCACCAGTTGATTTCAAAGAAAAAAAGGTTTTCAACGGAGTACCCCTTTAAGTATAGGCTCAAAAACAGCCTGAAAATAGTTACCGGTAAATGGCACTCGGTCCAGCACAGGTACGCTGCAGTATACAATGGCATACCCTTCTACCAATGTGCTGATGTTTTCCCCAAATGTAGGCTAGCTACAGGATTTACCGTAACCTAGCCTATATTTTCTTATAGACCAGATATAAATTCTATGGGGGAGATTTATCAAAACCCGTCCAGAGGAAAAGATGCCCAGTTGCCCATAGCAACCAATCAGATGGCTTCTTTCATTTTGCTTCTTTCTTGTTAAAAATGAAAGAAGCAATCTGATTGGTTGCTATGGGCAACTGGGCATCTTTTCCTCTGGACGGGTTTTGATAAATCTCCTCCTATATGTGTTGCTCTGACTTTTCAGCACTATTATTGGGCATCTGCAGGTTATTTACCAGGACGTAAGCAAAGTCTATGAGGGGTGAATTTTGGATTCAGTTTGCGCATGCAATTCCCCTTTAAATTATGCAATTCCCACAACAGACTTGTTATTTTTGCTTTTTAATTTGTATCTTGTCATAGAAGCCAAGATTTTTGAGTGGATTGGGAAATGCTGTTTCCCCAAACATCTGCACAGGGCTGTTCAAAGGGAAAGGGTTAAAGGACTTTTCTAAAACTCGTGCTCCATAGACAAGACAGATCAGCTCGGCTCATCTATTCCAAGACACTTGCTGATGCTCTGGGAATACTTTCCTCTCAGCAGAAATGAGATCAGACCAGCCAGGTGCTCTGTCACTTCAGCAAACAGGACAGGACTGCAAGGAATGAGAAGACATTCCAAGGGTGCACTAGAATTGGGGGGGGGGGGGGGTCAGGATGGTTACTCGCTCACTTTATTTTTGTATGACATTCACCACAATAAGAAAATATCAGAAAGTGTACGGTACAGGTAGTCTACTACAGTGGTCCCTCAAGTTACAATATTAATCGGTGCCAGGACGACCATTGTATGTTGAAACCATTGTGGGGGAGATTTATCAAAACCTGTGCAAAGGAAAAGTTGCCCAGTTGCCCATAGCAACCAATCAGATCGCTCCTTTCATTTTGCAGAGGCCTGGTTAAAAATGAAAGAAGCAAGCTGATTGGTTGCTATGGGCAACTGGGCAACTTTTCATCTGCTCAGGTTTTGATCAATCTCCCCATGTATGTTGAGACCAGAACTCTATGGAAACCTGGTAATTGGTTCTGAAGCCACCAAAATGTCCTCCAAAAATAGGAAAAAGTGAGGATTAAAGATAAATAAGTAGATAAGTAATATAGATAAAGCAAATCCTTACATATAAAAGTAAGAAAGATCTGCCGGGAGCTGTAAATCACTGTCTATTTCAGCGTTTCCCAACCAGAGTGCCTCCAGCTGTTGCAAAACTACAACTCCCAGCATGCCCGGACAGCCAAAGGCTGTCCGGGCATGCTGGGAGTTGTAGTTTTGCAACAGCTGGAGGCAACCTCTTTGGGAAACACTGGTCTATGTAGAGGACAGGAGCTTCTTCAGGGTCCTGTACAGAACACGCAATGTAAAATAAAAAAGGAAAATGGAGCCGCCCTCACCTGATGTCCAAAGGAGCAGCTAACTCTGGAACAGGTAAAGAGTACAGAACATGTAATACCTCCCTGTACTGTAGGGGGCGCTACCAGACATCAGTCAGTGCATACACTTCAGTAATACAGGTAAAGAGTAGTACAGAACATGTAATACCTCCCTGTACTGTAGGGGGGCGCTACCAGACACCAGTCAGTGCATGTACTTCAGTAATACAGGTAAAGAGTACAGAACATGTAATACCTCCCTGTACTGTAGGGGGCGCTACCAGTCAGTGCACGCACTTTAGGAATACAGGGGTTTTGCCAGTGAAATATCCATTCTGATTGGTCGGTTCTTCCAGCCATTGACACGTTTCGCAGATTCCAAAGCATTGTATGTTGAGTCTGGTTTCAAGTTACAATGGTCCAGAAAAGACCATTGTATGTTGAAACTATTGTATGTTGAGGCCATTGTAAGTTGAGGGATCACTGTACAGAGTAACACTGGGTAAGATCATTGCACTTAAAGGTAGTCTACCACCAGTTTTGGCAAAATAAAATTGCTGGTATTACATATTTTTGGTCACTTTTTATTTCATGAATTATTATTATATTTTTTTTTTAAACAATCAAAAAGTCCGATCAATACAAAAATGGTACCTCTAAAAACTTCAGATCACGGCGCAAAAAACTGAGCACTCATACCATCCCCCCCCCCCCCCCCACACACGCAGAAAAGTGGCCCATATGCAGAAAAATAATAGTTATAGGGGTCAGAAGAGAACAATTTTAAACGTATTATGTAGCTATGATTTTTTTTCCAGAAGTACGACAAAATCAAACCTATATACGTAGGGTATCATTTTAATCGCATGGACCTACAGAATAAAGAGAAGGTGTCATTTTTACTGAAAAATGTACTGCGTAGAAACGGAAGCCCCCAAAATTTACAAAACAGCGTTTTTTCTTTTGTATTTTGTCGCACAATGATTTTTTTTTCCGTTTCACCGTAGATTTATGGGTACAATTACTAATGTCATTACAAAGTAGAATTGGTGGCGCAAAAAATAAGCCATCATATGGATTTTTAGGTGGAAAACTAAAAGGGGGGGGGGGGTTAAGCAATACAAGTGGTTTAAATTTACCAAAACTGATGCTACTTTACTTTCTGTGCTAACAGAACTTTAGAAAAGCTTGGAAATCTGAAAATTCCATTTTTGTTTTATGTACAGAGTAAGATTAGCTGCTGAATACTACAAAGGAAATTATTTTCTTTTTGGAATGCTCTCTGATGACATCACGAGCACAGTTCTCTCTGCTGATGTTATAATAATAATAATAATAATAATAACAACGCTTTATTTATTTTTGTCCTTAGTGGGATTTGAACCCAAGTCCCCAGCACTGCAAGGCAGCAGTGCTAACAACTGAGCCACCATGCTGCCCTTAGCATACATCTGCTATGTATGGTTGCTAAAATGGACAGAGATGTCAGCAGAGAGCACTGTGGTCGTGATGTCATCAGGGTTCCAAAAAGAAAGGAATTTCCTCTGTAGCATTCAGCAGCTAATAAGTACTGGAAGGATTAAGATTTTTTAATCGAAGTAATTTACAAATATGTTTAACTTTCTGCCACCAGTTGATTTAAAAGAAAAAAGGTTTTCACCGGAGTACCCCTTTAACACAGGCCTAATGTTCTTTAAGGGGTTTTCTCATAATCTTCCTTTCAGGTATTAAAGTTTATTGTTATTGTTGTCCAAAAAACAGTGGGGCCAGTGCTGCAGTCAACTTGTCCAAATTATCCTATTGGCTTTACAATTTATTTTGTAGTCTCCAATAATTGTTTACTATACTGTGTATGAGCCAATTTTCATATTACAAGGCATTTGGGTGCATACAGATTATGTTTTCAGCTGCCAACCCAACTTGTAAAGAATACAACTGGGAAGGGATATTAAGACTACAGGTTTCGCTGAGTACAATGGTTCCCTGAAGTAAAGCATCTCTGCTGAGAAATAAAAGATTTCCGTGTTATTAAGAACAAATCTTAATTATGAATATATCTAAATTATAGTCTAAGAAAATCCTCTATTATGCTAAGGCACAGTCTGTCAAATGTATACAGCAGTATGTCTAATCTGACTCACGTGAGAATGGAAGCCACTGTAGCTCAATGTATACTGGGAAAATGTATACCAAAAGTGCACTACTTTGGCTACAGAACATGCACCTCAACTGAACAGTCAACCTCATTCAATGAGGACCAAGGATGAGAATATAGGAATGTTTGATTATAAGAACACCAACCAACCATTAAAAAGATTTTCAAGTAGTACTAATTTGCCACCAGCTAAGTTTCATTTATTTCAGTACAGTGGTCGCTCAACCTATCGCCGGCCGAGTCGGGACTTCACTGCGGCCGGTGATTGGCTGAGCGCAGTAAGACTCTCCGACCACCGGCAACCAGGAAGAGGATCACGGCGGTGACCAGAGCCAGTTACCGGAGGCCCCGGGGGAGCGGAGGAAGGTATGTACATTTATCAAACACCTGTGGGGTGTTAAGGCTTACTGTACTGCTTGTTACGTGCCTTGAGGGGTGTAGTTTCCAAAATAGTATGCAATGTTGATTTTTGTTTGCTGCTTTGGCACCATAGGGGCTTCCTAAATGCGACATGCCCCCAAAAACCATTTCAGCTAAATTTTCTCTCCAAAAGCCAAATGTGGCTCTTTCTCTTCTGAGCACTGTAGTTTGCCCGCAGAGCATTTTATGTCCACACATGGGGTATCTCCATACTCCAAAGAAATGGGGTTACAAATTTTGTGGGGCATTTTCTCCCATTACGCCTTGTAAAATTCACTTTCTAAAATCCCACTGACGCTCCTTCCCTTCTGAGTCCTCTAGTGCACATACAGAGCACTTTACATCCACATATGAAGTATTTCCTTACTCGAGAGAAATTGGGTTACAGATTTCGGGGTCTTTTTCTCCTATTTCTCCTTTTAAAAAATCTAAACTGGGTCTACAAGAACATGCGAGTGTAAGAAATGAAGATTTTGAATGTTCTCCTTCAATTTGCTGCTATTCGTGTGAAACACCTAAATGGTTAACGCACTTTCTGAATGTCATTTTGAATACTTTGAGGGGTGCAGTTTTATAATGAGGTCATTTATGGGGTATTTCTAATATGAAGGCCCTTCAAATCCACTTCAAAACTGAACTGGTTCCTGAAAAATTCTGATTTTGAAAGTTTTGTGAAAAATTAGAAAATTGCTGCTGAACTTTGAAGCCCTCTGATGCAAACATAAAGTAGACATATTGTATATGTGAATCAATATAACATTTATTTGGAATGTCGATTTTCCTTACAAGCAGAGCTTCAAAGTTAGAAAAATTCAAAATTTTGAAATTTTTCATGACATTTTTATGCAAGTATTGACGGAAATTTACCACTAACATAAAGTAGAATATGTCACGAAAAAACAATCTCGGAATCAGAATGATTAGGAAAAGCATCCCAGGGTTATTAATGCTTAAAATGTCAGTGTTCAGATGTGCAAAAAATGCTTTGGTCCTTAACCCCTTAACGACGCAGGACATAAATGTACGTCCTGGTGATGTGGTACTTAACGCATCAGGACGTACATTTATGTCCTGAGCATAACCGCGGGCATCGGAGCGATGCCGACATCATGCGCCGCAGGTCCCGGCTGTGGATCGCAGCCAGGGACCCGCAGGTAATGGCGGACACCCACGATCCTGCGGATGTCTGCCATTAACCCCTCAGATGCCGTGATCAATACAGATCACGGCATCTGCAGCATCGCGGTCACTTAACAGGATTATCCGATCGGCCGCAGCGCTGCCGCGGCGATCCGATCATCCTGCACGGCAGACGGAGGTCCCCTCCCCTGGCTCCGCTGCCTTCCGGGAGTCTTCTGCTCTGATCTGCCTTCTCGCAGACCAGAGCAGAAGATAACCGATAATGCTGATCAGTGCTGTGTCCTATACATAGCACTGAAAAGCATTAGCAATTGAATGGTTGCTATAAATAGTCCCCTATGGGGACTATAAGAGTGTAAAAAATTAAAGCAAAAAAAATAAAGTATAAAAAATTAGAAAAACCCCCTCCCCTAATAAAAACGTAAATTGTCCCATTTTCCCTATTTTACCCCAAAAAGTGTAAAAAATTATTTTATATACATATTTGGTATCGCCGTGTGCGTAAATATCCGAACTATGAAAATAAAATGTAAATGATCCTGTACGGTGAATGGCGTGAACGTAAAAAAAAAAAAAAGTCCAAAATGGCTGCTTTTTTATAACATTTTATTCCCCAAAAAATTTATAAAAAATGTAATAAAAGTTTTGTATAAGCAAATATGGTATTAATAAAAAGTAAAGATCACGGCGCAAAAAATGAGCCCTCATACCACCGCTTATACGGAAAAATGAAAAAGTTATAGGTCTTCAAAATAGGGGGATTTTAAAAGTACTAATTTGGTTAAAAAGTTTGTGATTTTTTTTAAGCACAACAGTAATAGAAAAGTGTATAATCATGGGTATCACTTTAATCGTATTGACCCAGAGAATAAAAAACACATGTCATTTTTACCATAAATTGTACGGCGTGAAAACAAAACCTTCCAAAATTTGCTAAATTGCGGTTTTCTTTTTAATTTCCCCACACAAATAGTATTTTTTTGGTTGCGCCATACATTTTATGGTAAAGTGAGTGATGACATTACAACGGACAATTGGTCGCGCAAAAAACAAGCCCTCATACTAGTCTGTGGATGAAAATATAAAAGAGTTATGATTTTTTGAAGGGGAGGAGGAAAAAACGAAAATGTAAAAATAAAATTGTCTGAGTCCTTAAGGTCCAAATGAGTCCTTAAGGGGTTAAAGGGGTACTACACTGGAAAAAAAAAAAAAATTTAAATCAACTGGTGCCAGAAATTTGATTTATAAATTACTTCTATTAAAAAATCTTAATCCTTCCAGTACTTATCAGCTGCTGTTATGATCCACAGCAAGTTCTTTTCTTTTTGAATTTCCTTTATGCCTGACCAAAGTGATTTCTGCTGACACCCCTGTCCATTTTAGGAACTGTCCAGAGTAGGATAGGTTTTCTATGGGGATTTGCGCCTACTCTGGACAGTTCCTAAAATGGATAGCGGTGTCAGCAAAGAACACTGTGGTCAGGCAGAAAGGAAACTCATAAAGAAAAGAACTTCCTGTGGATCATAACAGCAGCTGATAAGTACTGTAAGGATTAAGATTTTTCAATAGAAGCCATTTACAAATCAGTTTTTTTATTTATTTTTAAATCAATTGGTTCCAGAAAGATAATGTTTTCCAGTGGAGTATCCCTTTAAGGTCATAATGGGCTGTGTCCTTAAGGGGTTAAGGAGCTTCAGTCTAAGCAGCAGGTATAAAGTGTATTATTATGTGTGTAAGTAGCTATACTATTCCTATAAAATGAGCACAAATCTGTGTTTTTTTTTGTTAGCATCCAACTAGAGTCACAGAACAAGGAAACAGCATATAAATCATAAATAATTCAAACAAGTAAATCTGTCACTTACAATAAAATCAGAGAAATGCAAGAAGAACATGAAGAACTACATATACATGTTCCAAGAAGTGAAGTGTATAGTTGTATGTCTAATGAATCCATGTACCTTATTGCTATAAAATGTATGTTATGTGAAAATAAAAGCAAACTACCGTATATACTCCAGTATAAGCCGAGTTTTTCAGCACGAAAACGCCCCCCTCGGCTTATACTCGAGTGAACTCTCTGCCTGTCAATCCCTTCTCAGTGGTCTTCAACCTGCGGACCTCCAGATGTTGCAAAACTACAACTCCCAGCATGCCCGGACAGCCTTAAACCACTGCAGCCTTCGTCATCATCCAGCCCCCCCCCCCCCTTTTGTTTTGTACTCCCCTCCCCTCGGTGGGAAGTTAGGGTGAGCTGGTCCGGGCCATCTATGCTGCAGGGACCGTCCGGTGAGGATGGTTAGTCGTTGCGGGCTGTCCATTTTCACCGGGGGGGGGGGGGGCCCTCTTCTCCGTGCTCCAGGCCCGGCCCCGAAGTAGTGAAGTTGCCTTGACGATGACGCACAGGGACGTTGCGCATGAACATCCCTGTGTGTTATCGTCAAGGCAACGTCACTAGTCCTGGGCCGGGCCCGAAGTGTGGAGAAGAGGGCCCCCCGGTGAAAATGGACAGCCCACAACGACTAACCATCCCCACCGGACAGTCCCTGCAGCATAGATGGCCTGGACCAGCTCATCCCAACTTCCCGCCGAGGGGAGGTGAGTACAAAACAAAAGGGGGGGGGGGCTGGATGATGACGAAGGCAGCAGTGGTCTTCAACGTGCGGATCTCCAGAGGTTTCAAAACTACATATCCCAGCATGCCCGGACAGCCATCGAGTTGTAGTTTTGTAACATCTGAAGGTCCGCAGGTTGAAGATCACTGTTGGGTTCAGAATCCTTTTTTTTCTAGGTTTTGCACCTTTAAAATTGGGTGCGTCTTATATGCCGGTGCGTCCTATAGGGCGAAAAATACGGTACATCTAAGGAGTGGGATCCTACTTGAGCATCAATACTTAGGGGAGCCAAATGATTTTTTTTTACAATTTATGGAAAAACCAGATTATACTGACGTGTCTGCAGAGGAGCTGTATACCCAAAATGGTGGAATTTTGCTTATCAAGGCAAGTTGGAAAGTCGATACACTTTTTTTTAAATGAAAAATCTGAAATTAGTTGCAAAGATTATCGTACCTTTTAATCTAGTATCATTAAAAAAAAAAAAACATCTAAAAGCATATAGTCATACCTTTACTTATGTTTCCATTAGTTTGTTATTTTAGAGCTTAGTAAATAGAACCACTATAAAATGGTGTTTATATGATCCCTTTCACAAGCTATTGTTACGCTTTGTTAATATTGGAGTATAGAAGAATGCATTGTTCTCCTTTATTATGCTATTTTCTAAGGAGCACATTTTTACTGATGGATGTACATTCATTGATATGCTGAGTTTTTTTCTTCTGCACTTGTCATTTTCACAAAGGCTTTCAATTATAACCCAGTTTTGCTGAAAATATTGTACTAGGAAATCTGCAACTAGCAATTTAATGTTCTGGAATTAATCAAAAGCCCATAATACCATAACACGTGTCTCCATCTTAATAATTTGCAATAGGCATCCCTATATTAAAGGGGAACTCCAGCACTAAGACATCTTATCCCCTATCCAAAGGATAGTGGATAAGATGCCTGATCGCCGGGGTCCCGCCACTGAGGGCCCCCATGATCTTGCACGCAGCACCCCGTTAGAATCAGTCCACGAAGCGTGTTCGCTCCGGGTCTGATTACTGGCGATCACGGGGACGGAGCAGTGTGAAGTCATGACTCCGCCCCTGTGTGACGTCACGCTCCGCCCCCTCAATGCAAGCCTATGGGAGGGGGCGTCACACTGCTCCGTCCCCGTGATCGCCAGTAATCAGACCCGGAGCGAACACGCTTCGGGGACTGATTCTAACGGGGTGCTGCGTGCAGGATCATGGGGTCCCCAGCGGCGGGACCCTGGCGATCAGACATCTTATGCCCTATCCTTTGGATAGGAGATAAGATGTCTTAGCGCCGGAGTACCCCTTTAAATTAATATGCTAGCGCTATGCTAGTCATAGTAGCCAGGTACCCAGTACGCACTGGTCTTCAACCTAAAAAGTGCTGGCTGTTTTCAGGGCTCTACCGCCCCTACCCTATTTGACTTTGTCAATGACTTTCTGATCCTCTACCAATGTTGCCCTGGACACCTCTAGGCACAAGGGCCACTGAGTTATGCAACCAGGAAGTTCAGTGGGATCTATAGACAAATCTCATGGAACTATAATTGGCTTGCACCTTGTAAGTGGTCCCCTGGAGCCTCCACTCTGTGGTTACCAAACTTAAACAGCAGCCAGAGCATTGCTTGTCCCCCCAAGTGTGTTCCAGCTACCGATCCCAGAATATTTGGTTGTTGCATTATTAGTACAAATATGTTTTATTGTAGAAATGTATGTTTCCTTTGTCTAACATTGTGTAATGATTTGCACAAGTCACACGTTTTGCACAAGGCACAAGATAGGGAGAGCTAATTACCTTTACTGAACATCCCCTCCCCCCCACCCCCACCCCCGGGGATGTTCCTTCCTATGAAAAGAGACACTTGTCCCTTAATAAAGGAGATTGATTTTTTTTACACATGAAGACTGGTGTTGCCTGGTTCTTTGGGTACGGGGATGCGATATTCTCTAGTTCTGCCTATCGACATTGCCTGTGGTATATTGGGGATTGTCGCCTGGAGGGAAAAGTCATTCTTGGCAGAGGGGGACTCGGAGAGGTACCTGGTCAGTCCGTCACATTATAGATCTCTGGTTCATGGGAAATAAAAAAAAAGTCCCAGCATGACCAGGCAGCTATAGGTTCAAGAGCGAGAGCTGCCGGATGTGGACCCGCACAGAAAGTGTATACAATCATGAAAAGGACCGAATATAGTCACAATTGGGGCATTTTAACCTGTTTAACCTAATTTTTGGTGCAAAAAAAGCGCAGATTTCCAAAAACCAAAAAAAGCCAATTACTACAGAATACAGAAGCTCAGAATTCCCTACTACAGTGTTTCCCAGTCCGGACATGCTTGAAGTTGGAGTTTTGCAACAGCTTGAGGCAAACTGCTTGGTAAATACTGCCTGGCTGGGGAATACTATCAGGGCAAGTGCAGAAAAAGGACAGGGGCTCAAGTCCCGTATTATGTCTGTGTGTGCACGTCCCTGGTAGAGAGAAATGACCAGAGAGAATCATCTGCATGCTGATAGATGACGGGACTCCTGGTTCCACTTCTTCTGCAGCTTAAAGTTGTCTTGATGGCAACATATGTGAATGAATGAAACCAAATTACTTTTAATGAATTAATCAGCCTTTTAGCATCTCTCCAACCTGAGCTTTCGGTTCCCCATACAGAAGCTGCAGGCAGCAACTGCAAGCAACATATGTTCTGTCTCTCTATTATTACCGTCTACATGGCAGAAAGAAAGCAGCTTAATTGAAGCAAAGAAGTCAGCCATGTGCTCTACCATTAAAAATTGTCTAAAGTACCAACAACATTAGAGAACACAACACATAAGGCTATATATCTGAATTTTCCTACAAAGTTACATAGTTGGTACTCAAAGTGATTCCACTTATCTAAATCCCAGATACAAAGTATAAGCCCCTTGAGTGAGATCAGCATACTACTGATAAATGTATGGAAGGACAGAGGAGAAATCTAATAGCGAGTCCATGCTAGTGGCCATAGAAAAACCTGCTTATACTGGACGTGCATTTCTTCTCTGAGCGGTTGTCCAGCTTAAGAAACAACCTGTGTATGGTGTCAAAAAGTATAATAAAGCAACTTACTACTATAATGTTTTTACTCATACCGCATAGATCTTCCATTATCAACTAAGCTGTCTAGCTTTTATTTTTGACATCACACCCTCTGAAAACAGAGCTCCCCTCCCTCCTACCCTCCTGTCTGCTCAGAACAAGATCATTGATGTTAAGAGGGGGAAGCTCATATCACTGCTTACTAGATTTTAAAGGCAGCAGGAAACCACTCTCAGGGCAACAGTGAGCCTGTTCTGAAAGAAACTACTAAAAAGACTGAGAAAGGCTTCCTGATGCCTTAAAATCTAATGAGTAGTATAACAAGCTCCCCTCTTCACATCAATGGCCCTGTCCTGAGCAGACAGGAGGGGAAGGGGTAGCACGGATGGGGGCTCAGCTTTTAGAAAGTTTGATCGGATGTGACATGATTATATCATCCTTCATATAAGATAGGGCCAGAGATTATTGATAGTATTCAGAATATTGGGAAGACTAGATGGGCCAAATGGTTCTTATCTGCCGACACATTCTATGATTCTATGTCAAAGCTTTGTAGCCAGACAGCTCAGCTATTACGGAGAGATCTGTGCAGTATGGCTAACAACGTTATATTAGTAAACTGCTTTATTATACTTTTTACATCATACACAGGTTGTTTCTTTTGCTGGACAACCCCTTTAAGGGCAAGTTCAAACAGAGGAAATTCAGTGCAGGTAACCAAACTCCCACAGATTTTAATAGGATTTTAGCAAATCTTCTCCAACAGCAACATTTTTACAGAAGATCTGGATTTTGCCTAAAAAATACATGTTTATTGTTCCACTTGAACCCGCAAGTAAAATCTCATGAATTATTGTATTTCCATGCCGAATTACGCTTTAAATTCTGCACCAAATAAATGTCAATTCTGCATAATTTCTGCTTCGTTTTACCACATGGAGCAGAAAAAAGGATTTCAGGAAGGAAATTTTCCTCGCCATTTCCTCAGGAGATATTCAAAAAAGAGAGGAGTTGCTCATGGCATCTAAGAAAGTTGCAGTTTTAATTTTCTACAACCTCTATAATCTTTATGGATGATATAAAAGAACATCATTGGGGGTGGCTCAGAACATCCCACCAATACAGATCTTATGCATCCATGGAAAGCTTAGGGAGAAGCCAGATCCATGGCATTTGGCCACCTTCATTTTACAAAGGGGATTGTCTTAGTGAGACCACCTCTTTAAAAGAATTTAATTTTAATCCTTGTATAACTATTTACCTCTATATTATATACCTTCCTGTTCAGATGCAACTTACCCCGATCTTTCGAAATAGGGTTTATATTTCTGCTGTTATAATTTTTTCTTTTTATATAGCTTACCTGGAAACTCAGTTCCTATGTTATATAATGGCCCTCATTTACTAAGAGTGTTGTGCAGGTTTCTTTGTGGGTTTTAATTCCCTACAATTTATTTTCCACGGTATTTACTAAGGTTTCCCTACATTTTCCACTTTCCCTACACTTTGCTTTTTTTACACAAGCTCTGATTTGTCTGGTTTTCCTCAGCTCAAATCCACCACATTTTCTGTGGAAACCTTAGTAAATATGTTGGTTTTTTGTGAAAATGTTGGGAACACGCCCCCTTTCGGAGACCACGCCCCCTTTCCACGGCAGCCACGCCCCTTTTTGGGTTTTCATAGCAAAATGGAGAGTTAGTTGGGGTTTCTTCAATTCTGGTGCAAATTCTGGGCGCAGATTCTGGCGGAGACAGAATTTCTGGCGCAATGCGACAGAATCTGGCGCACAACCCGACAAAACATGTCGGGTTTGCAATAGTAAATGAGGGCCAATGTCTTGTTATTCTTTATATGTGTATTGTTTATGGTCCATGTGTAAATCATACCTATTAGTTGTTGCTATATACATCCATATATATATTTTATTGTGATATGTAAATTGAGAACTCATTTTGGATGTTTTTATTAAAGACATGGTATTTTTCTTTACTTTGTTATGTTTTTCTTAACTTAATAAAATATTTTAATAAAAAATCATTGCATAATGAAAATTACTTCTAACTTACTGATTTGCCTTGTGATTAATTTCCTCGCGGCTTTCCAGAGCTCTGCTTTCTGTCAGTGAATCAAAACAGTCTTGTTTATTCAGAGGCTAAAAACCCATACAGACCTCAAAATTCTCATGGTTAGCATATCCTGCAGACATTATGGTGTGCCTTTTGACATTAATAATTAACAGACCAAATGGGGTCTATGAGTGACTATTTTTTTTCCTTTGCATGACTCATCAAAAACATAGTTGACTATGTATTAAGACAAAAAAAAAGGATACATTTTGGAAACAGACCAAACAAAGTCTTTAGTAGACCACATTGGGTCTACTCAAGTTCAGGGCTGCCATCAGAAATTTCGGGGCCCCTTACGCAGCTCAAGGCCTGGCTCCCCCCCCCCCCCCCCTTCCACCACGTGGCCATCCCCCCGTGGGACTCACAATTACGCCTTTTCTGATCAGCGGCGTCCTCTTTCCTTTTCTTCCCCATCCGGATAAGACCGCCATGTGGATCTCTTAACATCTGCAGTACAAACATATCAGACTCTGCATTTTTCCAGTGCCCTCCCCTCCTGTACACAAGCTTTCCCTCTATAGGCCCACAAACTGTAATAATGCCCTCCTTGGTGTCCTGCACAGTAAAAGGGCAGGTAGGTAGGTAGCCAGGTAAATAGGTAACTAGGTAGGTAGATCAAGAAGCCAGATATGTAGGTAACAAGCCAGGTAGGTAGGTATGGGGCTAGCTAGGCAGCCATGTATGAAAGCCAGGTACATAGTTAGATAGCTGGGTATGTAGGTAAGTAGTTAGGCATCCAGCAGCGCATCTGGCCGGCGCAATGTGCTGCTGAAAGAATACTTGTCATTCATAGCACTGCAGCGACATCTGTATGTAGATGCGCTGCAGGGGTCAGACAGCGCTTCTTTAATCAAATGCCGCAGCGCTATGAATGAAAAGTATTCCTTTCAGCAGGACATCGCGCCTGCCCGATGCGCTGCCTTTAGACTACTTTTCATTCATGCGCGATGCGCTGCGGGGGGAACATATATATGAGCTGTGGGGGGGATCATATATAAATGCGATGCGGGGGGCAAGATATATAGAAGCACTGTGGGGGCCACATATATTCCCCCCAGCAATTCTATATATCTTTCCCTACTGCAGCGCTTCAATTTGAAAACCCTGCTGGGAGCCCTGAATTGCTCCTCAGTACTGACCATTCAGGGCTCCCGGCAGGGAATTTAGAAATGAAAGTAAATACATCGTACATCGCAGGGGAGTAGAGCATGCCACCTGCTCCCCTGTTTAATAACTTCTAATCGCATCGGGTCTCAGAAGTGAGACCTGGTGCGATCAATCCTGCAACCCCTGTACTACAACCGCCATCATGGAACAGAGTCTGTTCCATGATGGGGGTTGTAGTACAAACACTAATGTAGCCTTCCCAGCCACCGGCAGACTCCCGCAGCCGGGGAATTACTACTTCCATCTTGGAAACAAGTCTGTTCCATGTTGGGAGTAGTAAAAGTCCCTCAGCACTGCAGGAGTCTGCTGATGTCACCTCTTCTGAGCATGCTCAGATGTAATAACAGATATTATAAACCAGGTGCAAACGGATGACATAAAGGCTCATCTGTTTGCCATAGACTTCAATGTTAAAAATAACGGCCGTTAATTACACGTTTCTTGTGACGGAAGAAAAATTTATGCATGTGCTGTTATTTCTCCCGTCACAACTAACGACCATTATTCATGACCGGCTATAACGGGTCATAACGGATATTCCAAAAATCCCATAGACATGAATGGGATTGTGTAACGGCCGTTTAACATGGCTTTTCTAACGGACATTTGTAACAGATTTTTTTAACAGAACTTTATAGTGTGAAAGGGACTTTAGAGGATAATGCCTGTAGCTGTGCAGAAATGTAATATTTTGGTTACACAACGATAACATATGAGGTAGGGTGTTTACAATGTCACACATGTTTATACAAAGGTTTTTTTGTTGTTAACTTGCACACACGTGCCTTGTACCTTTTGACTCAATAGGAAAGTCTATGTGGTGCGCCACAGTCCTGTAAATAGGCAAAATTAATTGTTTATTGATCTGAGCAACAGAGAGCTTGAGTCAAGAGGAGCGGGTGACAGACAATTACATTGACTGTCTCACCAAAATGGGATCCTACAGTTCTCAGTCACTGAGGGACATTGATCCAAAAGTAAAAAAAACAACCATAACCCATATCAACCTATAACCTTTCAACCAACCAATCAACTGACACCTATGAAATGGCAAAAAAAACAAATAATCTTTTTTAATCTTTTTGTTACATTTTTTTTTTTTTTTTAGATTGTGATCATTTTTAATTACTACAATTTATAAATAGCAATACAAAGGTGAACCTGCTCCCATTTCCCACTTAGTCACATTTAATGTGGTAATGGGCTAAATTTGTATTTATCGGGTGGATGTCCTATACACATACTACTTACATTTTTAAAGGGACAACCCCTTTTTTTTTTTATACAAGACTCTCGCAATGATGAGCAAATCAGCTATACGGTAGGTGGCATAATGCTTAACCTGGTCCAGTTACCTGAAACCAAGCGTGGACTTCGAAAACAATTTTAAAAATCTGCAAGGTTTTGCTATATTAAATCTTGACGTAACAAAGTGATTTTGGGATTTTCCTGTTATTATTGAGCTCCTGAGAATCCGCTCCATGGTGCACAGTAATTTCTCATTCTCTCCATTTCAGAGGGGTGGACCAGAGCTGGGCTGTTTGCCAGTAGAACACACAAAAACACTTCCTTTCCCTTACTTGTCTACTTGTACATCTTAGCTTATGCTGAAGAAAGTGCAGTGCTTACCAAGTGGCACCATGTTAGGAGAGGATATGCAGTTGATGTGGGGGGAGAAGGGCATAATTGATGTGCTGGGTTTACAAGATGCTATGCTATATCACTAGAGCGGCTCTGGTCTAAGAAGAAGTGAACTGATAAAGATGATTACTAAAGGGGAGAGGATTACATTTAGGAGGGACAGTTATGTGGTAAGCCTGTGGTAAGGGAAACCTTGATTTGACATGTGGTACACCATTACCTGTGTCAGATTACTACTTTTTCCCCTGTATGCCTATTTTTGATATTGCATGTGTGTTTTGCTTGAGTAACATATATTTTTATATTTACATATATTTTTTTCATCACGTAGTGGTAGCTATTTTCTTAACTACAACTTTTCTTTTTTGCTTTTGGTGTTAAGTCTATAAAATGGTGATAATTCAGTTCATTATATGCAGTGTGCAAGCGTATAATTTTATACGATATATAATTATTAATATATAATTATTACAATTTATTATTTTATATTACATATTGTTTATACTATTTAGAGTATGTAGATCAGATCTATAAACCTTGACTAAGGACATTTTGTACACACAAAAGTACGCACTGCCCTGGGCTCAATGACAAAAATAAATTTAGCCACCAATTGTGCATTAAAACTTTCCAATAAAATGTTCATGAGGGAATAAGGAAGTGATGCCGAGGACGTCAGGCTTGTGGCATGTGACATGTAATGGTCCACTGTTAACAGTAGACAAGCCGTCATTCCATCCTGGATTTTGCTCATTCCAGAGGGAACACTACAGTCCAGCACTGGTCTATCTGCCCGATCCTGTCATGGGAGTATGGGATTAACATTCTATCTTCAGACCAGTTCCTGCAAGTGTATTACATTTCAGCCTTGTCTTATCCAACCAGACGACACATCTCTGGAAAGGGTTATTCATTTGTAAGAAGGAGCAGACACCCACATCCATCATTCGCCTTTATAAATGAAGAAGATATTGCAGGCTGATTCTGCTTATTGAACCAAATCAAGATACTTCTGATTGATAATACAAGTAATGGGGTGGCTTATGTGTTGTCACTATGGCTATGTTCAGCTAGTGGAGGCATCCGAGATGCAATGTTCTTCAGAATTTCACAATGTCTGTGTGAATTGAGGCAATTAATTGATCTGAGCAAACAATGCAGGCACCAGTGATTATCTATATATAAATGTATGCTAATGGTAAGCTTGGCACTGGTCAACAGATTCCTCGACAGATGTCCATTGAACTAAAAGCCCCACTTGCTGCTTTTTTATAGTAGAGCGGAGTTGGACAGTTTGTAGAACTCATGCTGATATCACAAAGTGTTATGTGTAGTTTTGCATAGGTAATCTACAAAAAATGAATTGAAAACTAATTTTTTTTAATGAAAGAGAGGTGTTTAAAGAGTGCCTGTCATCAATCTAACTATCCTAAACCAACTCCCACTATGCTCCCTAACTACACCAAACACCACTCCCCCCCCCCCCGCCCGCCCGTAAATTATATATTTTTTGAGCCTTAAAAAGCTCTGTTTCTAAGCCTTCTCCTTCTTCTTTTGAAATTTTCTAAATGCATTACCCCATCTGTTGCGAATGTAGAGTGTTGTCCATCTAACAAATATATACTTGGTTTAAGACATGTTATTTACTACTTTGGTTCATTTGGAAGGAATGTTGAGAAGTTGTTGGTATTATGGAACATGTACAAAGTTGTAAGAAGCTTAAAGGGGTACTCCGCTGCTCAGCGTTTGGAACAAAATGTTCCGAACACTTAGAGCCGGCGCCGGGAGCTCGTGTCGTCATAGCCCCGCCCCCTCATAACATCACATCCCGCCCCTTCAATGCAAGTCTATGGGCGGGGGCATGACAGCCATCACGCCCCCTCCGATAGACTTGCATTGAGGGGGCGGGGCGTGACATCATGAGGGGGCATGGCTATGACATCACAAGCTCCCGGAGCCGGCTCAAAGCGTTTGTTCCAAATGTTAAGCAGCGGAGTACCCCTTTAAGTTAATTGTTTCCACAATTATGCAAAATTTGCATTCTTACTTTTGTACATGTTCAGATAAGGCTCTTATACATCACTGTTATTTGTGTTATATATTGGCTTATTTCTGTGTTCCCTTTAGCTAAGAAATGGCATCAATCAGCCCATACATGACATACTATGTATACAATGTAATTTGGACACAGCTGTGTGAGCAATGGATTGCCAGATCGTGTAGTGTAATTCAGATGCTGCATTTTCTATGTCTATTCAATATCTCTGATTAATCATTCATATTAGTTGTGTCCTATATGAGGCATATACCTACCCAGTCTGGGACCTATCCGTGATCATCCCTCTTTCTTCTCGTACGAACACTGTGAGTCTGTTCAATTTTATATATTTTTATATACTTTTTACTATGGTTATATATCCACCCTTTGTCCTTATATAGGCTCATTATGTCTGTCTATGATAGTAGATATTTATGCATTACATGAGGTACAGAGCCGACGTCCATGCCTTGTTTTACTGGTGGCTCTTCTACCTCCTCAGCCGAAATTATTGTCACACACGCCAGCCTGACCGGATGGGAATACTCTAGTAATTAACTCAGTTGTATCTTGGATATATGAGTGAGCACTGTCTTATGATTTTTTTGCCATGACTAAGGGCTTGTACTAAGCCAGAAACGCGTCAGCGTGTATGTTTTTATCCCTTGGATCCTACCACTGTTTTAATAGGAATCATTAAAGCTTGATTTTTAACAGAATATCCGCTTGGAAGCTGGACCTAGCACTTTTTGCTTTAAGAAATATAGTATGACTTGAATCGGGTTGTGCAGTAATACTAGACATAGGCAATGAACTGGAGTGGGTACATGTTGCCTGCATGAAATAAGCGACCTGTTACTTATTGATGTAGATTTCAAATACACTGCAGATAAAAACTGCGCCACAGATTTTGTCTGAACATGGACAAACTGATATCAACTCTTTTGTCTGTATGGAGATTGCTTTCCAAACCTAAAATCTCTTAAAAACTCTAGTATGCTTTCTTGGGCTTCAGTACATGCACCCCAAAACCAAACCTGAGTTTATATAATTTACCTAAATGGGTATTCCAACTTTTAAAGTCATCCCCTATTCACACTATAAGGGGTAAAAAGTTGATCAGTTGGGGTCCAACCGGTGGGACCCCACCAATAAAACGGAGTAAAACTGCACCCCCCAAATGAATAGAGCATTCAGCATTTGCATAGACAATGGTTGGACTCCCTCCAAATACCTATCCTATGGTTAGTTGATAAGTTCCAATCTTGGGATCTCTGACCTGTCTTAAAGGAAATCTGTCATCACTTTCATGGTATCTGAACCACAAAAGAGAAGACCACTCTCTTATTCAGACCAGATTTCATGGGAAAAATTTTCAGTCCAACATCCATTATGCATCGTGACCATTTTCTTTGACCACCTTCACAGAAAAACCCCTTTTCAATTCAAGTTGAAGTGGTCTTCTCAAAGATGTTTCACTGTATATTATACAAATGTTAAAAGGTGATAGATAAAGTGGTAGAATGTTTAAAAGGTCAGATAGTCAAGTTCTTGGCATCCAGTATGTAACAATATAAAAATTTATATAAAAGTATTATGTGTTTTCACAAAAAGGATACATACAATGTTAACAAAAGCCAAGGCAGTTCTTCAGCCAGGCACATAATGCACAAAATAGAATGTAACCAAAGGGGTTATAGGGATGACAAGTTTCATTAAGATCTGAACTTTTCTTTTCCAAAAGCTGCGACTGATCCAAATGATAGATTACACACTGAATGCTCTGATGAATCCTAATCAAAGCATTCACTCCAGACATCATTTAGCTGCTCCTGGCAGGCACCACAGTCTTTTTTGGCAATGCTTTGTGTTCAATATTTAGTTTGTCATGACACAAGGCAAATACTAATACGTGTTGGGGAACAAAACAACAGAACTTGCTAAGGATGGACACATACCAGTCAACTAGCTGAGCGTCACCTATGGTAGTCACCTGGGCTTCTTTATACATATAGGGGGAGAGTTATAAAAACCTGTGTAGAGGAAGAGTGGTGCAGTTGCCCATAGCAACCAATCAGATTGCTTCTTTCACTTTTCACAGGTTGTAAAGAAGCAATCTTATTGGTTGCCATGGGCAACTCCACCACTCTTCCTCTGCACAGTTATTGATAAATCTCCCCATAGTATATAAAACTAACTGAAAACATCACTACAACAAACGAACTCCTACCTTATGTTTTTCTCATTGCCATATAGATACTAACAGAACAAAAATATTCCTACCCCCAAATCACCTTATCAGCCCCCAAATAAAGGTTGCGGGGGATCCCTCTGGTTTAGATCCTCATTTCTTGGATATAGTGGAGAACAGCTACAAGTAGTGTCTTCCACTCTAAAGGACTCATCTACTATACAGACAACTCGCTAATTCAAGCGGAAACTTGGTGATCAGCTCGTAGTCAAGAGACCCTTTTAATAAAAAAATATATATATACAAACGGTAAACAAATGCGTAGTTCACTTCCAAATTTTCTTCTCCCCATAACTAAACCCTTACATCGCCATTGCTTAATGTTCAGTGCCCCATGCAAAAAAATACACATTAAGGGTAGGGCCACACGTAGCGCATCCGCAGCATATTTCACACTGGGGATGCCCCAATTCCAGCCACTAGAGCGAGTTCCCTGCTGCGGCCAGGTAGCCCTGAGTGTCTTCTCGTAAAAGTGGATTTTCTGCTGAAGATCTGCTACGAGCAGACATCCTGCCACAGAAGGGAGTCGCTCTAGTGATTGGCATTGGCGCATCTACAGCATGAAATACACAGCAGATGCGCTGTGTGTGACCCTCCAAAAAGAAGTTTTCTGGTCTTTTAAAATTTCCCAGAGGCAGGGAAAAGGAGGACAAATAAAGAAAAAGACTATACTCACCCTTGGCCTCAGCAGTAAGTGCACTAGTCCTTGCATGTGACATGTGAAGCCAGTGATTGACTGGGGTGTCCATTGTATGGGGACATCATTGTGCACTCCTATATAGAAACCCCAGAGTGAAGCAGCATGGTGGGTAAGCTATAATATTTTTATTTTGTTGTTTGTCCTCGCGTTCCTTGCCCCTGGGTAACTTTTCTAGAAGGAAACCCGATGAAAAATAAAAGTTCTACACAATATATAACACACACACATGTCCGTCAATGTGTTCACAGCTGCGCACAGTGTGGGGACTTGGTAGTCCTAAAATGGATAAATATTCAAGTGGGTGCTCAGCTCCAGGACCCGACCCAGCATCCCAAAATGTAATGCAAAAAATCAGATGGGTGAATAAATCTACTTGTTTGCTTGGACATTTTGGAGTGCCGCTTCCTTTTTGGATTTTTTGTAACACACACATAATGTCACATATTGCAGTATCATTTTACTGTCTTTGATGTGACCGCAGGAAACCATTTTGTCCCTCTGAACCAAACTTTGGAATTCAATGTTGATTTATGTTCTATAGAACCACCAAGGGTGTTCCTGGTCTTGCAGTCAAAATACAGACATGAAATAATATATAAAAAATAGACAAAATGTAGCTTCATTACGGCCATCAGAAACCAGCATAAATTTGCTGCATTTCACATTCCAATTTTGGGATTATTGACTTAGGCATATGTTCAGGGCCCCCGAGGCTGCTAATCAAACATTTACTTGGATTGATGGCACATAACTTATTGAAGACCGGTCGTGCGCTTTGTTACTAAATCAACATATGGAATAAATCCATAGTCCTTAGTGCAATGATCACAGAATGTACTAAATTCTATTTATAGCAGATGCCAGAAAGGCGAATTGGCAGACAGAAATTTACTGCACAATCAGACAAGCATCCAATGGTTGCAATGGATTCACTCTGTAATAAAGTATCATTTATTTAAAAAACACAGAGATCTATGGGGATCTCATGATGGGTAGTGAAAAGATGTTTTTGAAGGATCCACAAAGACTGGCCAAAGACCTGACAATCAGGGACAAGTTTTATCCTTCCTGATACTAAATTTTCAAGATATACCATAAGTGCTAAGAAGACACCAACAATTCTTAGATTATTGCTATGACCATTGCACCTAAACTCAAAATTAAGGCATGAAATTGGCTGTGTGTCTCAAACCATGTATTGTAACCCTGTATGTCCAGGGATGCTGGGCAGAATGTCAATGGAACCAGTAATAAGCAAAAAGTACAGAGGACTAGGAGCCATCAGAACAGCTGCAGGGTAAAGGAGCAAGTATTTTCTTTTTTTTTTTATTAGTCCTTTCTAAAAGAAAAATGTGTCCCTGGACAAGCCTTCTAAATGACGGCTTTGCATCTAATCATACTCATATAGAACTGAATACATTTTTGGTGCATTGCAGGACTGGAATAAACATGGCTGCTTCCTTCCAAAAGGCCCTCGATATAACAGCCCAACTGCAAAACCCAATAAAGCCATAGACAGGTATAACACGGTTTTTGTAAGATAGCAGCAATGTATTCTTTATTTCTTTAAAACTGCTTTAAAAGTACAGTATATAAAATAATTTCTATATATAGATAGTAGAGTAGAGTAGAGTTTAATTTGTCACTATAGCTTTTTTGCATCAATGAAAAGTAGTTTAGGTTATTTTAGCCTAAAATAAAGATCATAGATCACCGACGATAACTGCATAGAGGAGCAATATTTCCCATCAGCTGTAAAGGGCTTCAATACTTGTGCCCCTTAAAAACTGATATTAATAACATATGATACATTAGGTGGAACATTGTGTTTTCTGGAAGCGGCCATTTTTGTATTTAAGATGGGTAAATGTAGAAACTTAAAAGTATTCCAGATTTCAGTGACCTTTAACAAATACTCTTCAGTTGTACACTGAATATAATCCAACACAACAAAACGCGTGTCTGATAAAAACAGTATTATTGCTAAAAAAAAAAGACAATGAACACCTGACACGTCTGTATATAATATACTCTTGAATAATATCCGCACTCACCGCCAGAAACGGTAATAGTTGCTCCTAAATGGCCTCCTCAGGAGGCCGGATGAAGCGCTAATGCGCGAAATAACCGGTTGTAGCCTCTGAGCGCACTGAACGTCACTGCAGTCCTGGTCCGGCTATGATGGCCATTTAGGAGCAATTATTACCGTTTCTGGTGGTGAGTGCGGATAATATTCTTTTCTTTTGCTACACACGATTAGTTAAGTTGTTCTATATATTTGTTCCAGCACCTCCACCCGGCTTATCTGTTGACCTCGCTTTTTGCTATATTATCTCGCTGGCATTATTAACTCCTGAGAAGCTGTATACATTTGGTGCTTTCCTCACTCCTTCATCCACACCTATACTCTTGAATAGGTTTACAATTTTTGACCATCACCATCACATCATTTTCAAAAAAGTTGTCTATAGGAAACCTGCCAGCAGATTCACTTGGAGTATGAAATACCATGAGGGAGAGACCTGTCAATCATGGAAGTCTGACAGAGAAAACCCAGAGGGGAGCCGTCCACAAGACGATTCACCCTTTGCCCAACTATTTCTAAATCTGTGTCTCTATGAAAAGCTGCTGTGTTTTAGAGCAAAACATAGTTCAATGTAATGAGGGAGCTTGTTAGTATTTCATGTTGCCCTTGGTTAGGACAGCAGGATTCTGCTGACAGGTCTCTATTATCTGCTACTCCTTTGGTAACATCCACCATTAAAGTTTTATATTTGTAGAAATAATGTACAAACAAACATTCTAAGAAATTTAAGAAAAAAATATGACTTACACAGTTTCATCATTCTTAAATTCCAGTTCACCATACGCATCTTCAAAATCTTCTCCGCCACCTTTTGCAGTTCCTTCAATTGTCCTAAAAGGGACAATGACAGTGCCCCTAGCTCCAGATGTCCTATGAACTTTAACTTCCATCACGCCAATACTTTCACTGACACGAATGATGTCACATTCAAAAGTAAAAATCCCAGCATGATCATCATCCAGGATTGTAACGGAGGCCACATAGGGAGAGACTAAAACTGCTTTTGGGTAGGTAAAGGTATTGGGTTCCACTGGCTCTGGAGCGTCAGCTATTCGTAAGTTACTGAGTCTCACAAAGAAATGTTCATCTTCTTCAAAGATGTCATCATCAATAATCCCAACTGAGAACTCCTTCTGAGTTTCTCCAGATTTGAACACTACAGTTCCTTCTGTGAACTCATAATCGGCTCCTGCATTTGCAGATCCGTCTTCCGTTTTATAGTCCACTATCAGTGTCTTGGAGATATCGCCGCCTTTTCTCACAACGGTCAACAAGACAGCACCACAGTTTTCCAGGCATTGGTAGGAGCATGGATCAAAGTAGATCTTAGACACAAATTCTTCAGATTCGTCCAAACATATGTCTTGCAAGCTGGTGCATCTCTTTGACTGCTCAGCAGCATGCTTCTTTAGGATGTTACCTGCTCCCGTCATCATTCTGGTGGCTTGGATTCGGTAAAAAGCTCTGCTCTTCTGCTGGTGTGACAAGGCATAATAGTTTGCCATTTCTACTAACTGATCTAAGTCCTTCTCTGGGTGTTTTTGCTTTAAATCCTTTAGGATTCTTATCATGTCTCTGCGAGATTCATCTACTTCTTTTCCATCCATGTTTAAGAGATTTCCATCTAGAAAATGAGAATTCATGACTTTACCATCCATCTCAATCCCTTTAGGGTGCTCTGCCTCAGTCTCAATCATAATTCCTCTGTGTTTGTCAGTCCGATACTTTTTGTGCATATATTTGTAGAAGAGAAGACGTCGATCTGCCACCCAGGCAAGGACAACACACACAGGGAAGAAGAACAAAGTGAGCAAACCTTCCCACACTTGCACCACTCCAGGAGAGAACACAGCAAGGATCATATATAACCATATATATGCAAAGATGCTCCAGGCTGCAGTCACGAAAAATACTCGAAGATGTTTGATCTTTCGAACTTCACCATCAGGTATGACATAGACACAAATTGCAATAATGATAAACATGTTAAATGCTGCACTCCCAACAATGGTTGATGGGCCAAGATCTCCAGCAACAAAATTATGACCACATACTTCAATCAATGACAAGAGAATTTCGGGGGCAGAAGAACCAAGTGCCATGAGGGTTAGATTGGAAACAGTTTCATTCCATACTCGAATAGTTGTTGTGGAGGTCTCACCATTGGGTTTTTTAATAATGATTTCCCGCTCTTGTGATGTTATGACTTCTATAGATGCCATAAAACGATCTGCAATGATTGACACACCGAGAAACATGTAGATCATTGCCACAAAATACACGATAACTCTGGCAATTTTATCCCCCAGTGACGGGTTTTCTGGGTACCATATTGGCAAGATAACGCCTGCCTTACAGTCAAAAGAACCAGTGCAGTTGTTTGGTTTTTGTGCAGCACTTGGGGGATGTCCTGTAGAAACAGCATGAACCTGAAGACTTTGAAGAAGCAAGATGAAAGTGACAAGTCCAAAGTGAAGGAAGGCCGATGCATGAGGCCGCAACTTTAACCAAGCCATACATAAATGTGTTTTGGGAGCTTTAATTCCAAGTAATCCTCCTCAATGACCACTCAGGAATCTACAAGATAAGAAACAAATATCATGTTAGTTATTGGCTCCAATAAATCAATAAATTGGTCAGCATTAAGTACGGTATATTAAATACCAAATAGAATCAATGAGTCTAGTTTAAAAACCTGCACAAGATTACTGGTAAACTAAAAAGGCACTTTCACAATCAGTCAAGAAATACATTTTTGTATTGCTGTCAATAAATAATAAAAAAAAAAACTAAGTTATGAATATGGTATTATTCGCAAATTGATCTAAGGGTCCTCTTACATGTCAGAAAACTTCCCAATAGGAATGATAATCCAATATATACACATCATGTAGTGCATGTATTGTGTATTGAAAGGACCCTTTACACAGATCAGTCATTGGAACTGCTACAAGAACGATCATCGGATAAGACATGTAGCAGTTCTTCCATCTGTTGGCAGAATGTCTCCAATAATCGCCCCTGTGTAAAAGGGCCTTATGCCAGCGATAGCGATAATACAGCCATATAATTCGCTTTAAACCACAGATCTCACACATACAAGCAAATAACAGATTTCTACAAGTCCATTGGATGCATTTATTGTATGTTGTAGAGAATGCAACTCCATTAAAAGCTTAGTATCTTGTGAAGAATAAAGTCATAACACAGTGCAGCATGGAGGCAGCATACAGCAGCTGTACCGACTATTTTCACCATACATGGCCATCTAAAATGAATAAAATAAATGCACTCAGGCTTTATCACAGTGATGCTAAATGTATCACTTATTTGATAAAATACTTTATGCCTTATTTCCCCCCCCCCCATATTTTAGCTCCCATTTAGCAACAATTTATGTCATTGAATTTCTCCCAATAATCTGTTAAACATGCCTCCTTTCTGTTTTTGATGAAAGCCTACCCTCTTGGGGTCAATGACAAGCAATTAATGCTACTAAGCAATCTAATTCAACTTCAATGAGCGGCATCTTCTTCTCTGCACCCAGCGGCTTTGACAGTCAATTATTGTAGTAATGGACAATAGTATTGATTAGTTAACCAACTAATTGAATAAAACATCGCAGGCAGCTTTATTCCATTTTCCTATAAGTCATTTTATATATACAAACTGGTAAGCAAGGCTAGCAGAGTGCATTGTTATCTAGCATTTATATACTTATTACTTTACGGGTGGCTGTGTACAGAAATGATTTATGATATATTCACCACTAAATGAAACATGGCAGGAAAAAATCATTGAAGAGATTGTCCCAACTTGTCCCATCATGTGCCCTTAAAGGTTTTTTAAGGGCACATGGCGGTTATTGATGGAGGTCTTAGGTTCAGAACCCTCATCAATAGCCAGAGCAGCTCTTGGCTGACTTTATGTACCAAATGGTTACATGGTCGTTCATATATTGAATAGATACAATGTAATACAACATTTTGCCTCAAGTGTTCAACTCGGCTTCCCCTTAAAGTAAAAGTTGATCAGCGGATTTTAGTAGGTAGACTGAGGAAGGGGTTTAAGGTCAACTAGTTAACTTTGATTTTCCCATAAAGGACATTTATCACCTATCTGCTGGATACGTGATCAGTGTCTGATTGATAGGGGTCAGTGGGGGAACCACGTCCTGACTAAATGATGTAGAAGTCAGAAATGCGTGGGTTGCATAAAGATGAGTGCTTAAAACGGATATGTCCAACTGCCACCCCATACAAACAAGGAAACATGGGACCCGTGAGCTCGAGATTAGTGGGGGCCCCCTGTTATCAAACACTTTTCACCTTTCTGATGTCCTCAGTTGGAAAACCCCTTTAATGAATGAACATAGCTAAGGTCATTCCCGCTGTGAGATGTTTAGTCTACACTATCCAAAATGATTACCCATCTTGTACAATTTGTGAATTGTTGCTCAATTGGGTTTTGAACAAACTTCCAAAAACATACTGATAGGTTATCTAGCTTCCTAAAACTGGCCTTACTTTGTGTTTCCCAAACAGGGAAATTTAGTTGTAAGTCCTACTGGAAAATTATTAATATTAATGATTAATATTAATATTATAGAGATACAAAATATGTAGGTGCAATGTGGGCAACATAAATATAGATGAATGAAGAAATACTTGTTCATTTTTTTTCTGTTTCATTTATATGTTTTATACTCATTGTCAGTCCTCTCTCTATACGGAACAAAAAGGAAATGCTGTTGACAGATATTTTTTTTTTATGTGTCGTCCATATGGCACAAGTTGTCAGCCATAGTATTTCTTTTATATAATCCCTGTATTTAGGTTTCCTAGTTTACCAGTTCTTTAAAGTGACTATTCCCAGATGAATTAAAATTCTTCATAGATTTTGTAGTCTATCTAGATCATCTCGACAGTTCAGAACAATCTGACAGATGACACTTTTAAGACACTGGGGTGGCAAATATATAATTCAAGTGTTCTTACAGTAACATTGACATCCTGCAAGACAGAATGAGCAGACAGAGGATAATAGTGTAATTGCCTACATGAAAGAAGCTGAGCTGCCTACAGTGAGTGGAAGTAATTGTGATATACATAGAACAGTGAGAGAAATATGACAGGTATCATAGCAAGTATTGTTACAAGGCAGAATACCAAGAAACCAACTAAGGCAGCTTTAAAGTAAAGATTTCACCAAACAAAAAAACAGCCGGCAAGGTTACAGGTTGTTGTGCAATTTAGTATATTTCGGCAAAAGTTTTGCAAAAGAAACAACACCCCAAACTAAACACTTATAGTATATTTTTTTTTTTTTTACATTGTGTAATATGGAGTTAACGGATATGTCCATCTTTGCAGCCAATGTTTTGTATCATTTCATATTCTTTAGTAAGCAGGCTACTCTTTTTTTTTTGTCTGAGGCTACAAAGAACTCTTTGCTGTATCTATGGTTACAGACTACAAACAAACCGCCTAGTCAGATATTTTCACACATGTTATTAAAGGGGTATTCCGGGCAAAAACATCTTATCCCCTATCCAAAGGATAAGACGCCTGATCGCAGGGGGCCCACCACTGTGACCTCCCGTGATCTCGCTGCAGCACCAGCATTCTATGCGGGGCTTCTTCTCCAGTTTTGGAAACCTCAAGGTTTCCGGGACTGTAGACATCATGCCACGCGTGACGTCACAGGGGGGCGTGGTGTCCAGAGATTTCCGAATGCCGATGCTGCAGGGAGATCGGGGGGGGGGGGGCTAGGGGGGTCCCAGCGATCACACATCTTATCCCCTATCCTTAGGGGATAAGATGTTTAAGCCTGGAATACCCCGTTAAAGGATATATCCATCTCCAACAAAAGGACTGTCATTAAAAATGTAACCAATTTAGGGATAACAATTAAGACAACATTGGTTACTACCCAGAAAACTCATTGCACACTAAAGTACTGGATATAAAATAAATGAAGATACACTGGCTACAATGGTCTAAGGCTAACAGATCAGTGCAAGACTCTAGTCTCCAACATAAAGCTGAACTATTTTGATACTGCAAAAGGTGGATCCCCCCCCCCCCCCCCCCCCGTTTAACAATGCATCTAGTTCCTGCATCAACCTTTGTAGATAAAGTACTAAGGGCATAAATGTGTTCAGAAGAGCAGAGAAGAACTGCCACAGTGTCACTGTTTATAAAAGGGTCTGGGGATCCACAATGTAGGGACCATTACACACGTCGCCATTATATAAGCAACATGAAGCAATCACATCGGATAACAAAATGATGATATGAGTCACAATATGAATCATTGGTGTTTAAAATAGCTGCGCCGAATTCCTAAACACTGCAGAAAATGGATACTTTTTACATAAGTGACTCGCGAGTCAGCAGATCATTAGCTTCTGCTTTCAACATCTCACTTCAAACCACTTGGTTTTGGAATAAAACATTACAGGTACTACTACGAATTTTTTTTCAACTTTCTTGTTGAAATAAAGTGCACTTCACATCAAGTTTCTGATGTATGTTTAACACATATACTGGGCAAGCTCCCCATGTACAGGTTAAACATGTCAATAGCATGACATAGCTCAAATAAGGCCAAAATAATCTAAAAAAGTATAGCATCAGTCACAGGCATCTGTTAAAAGGATAACGCAGCAGTTTCTAGATTCCCGGAGACATAAGATGGCTACTTGTGTCTTGCCATGTATTTCTTTTATTCCGGCATTCACGGCTGCCTTTTCTCCATGAAAATGCGATTGACCTCCTAAAGTGGGATTGCACCTGATGCCAAGGATTATCGTGATTATTGGCGGACGTCTACCTCAATTTTTTTATATGCCTGTAATAATAGCATTGGGGAGATTTATCAAAACCTGTGCAGAGGCAAAGTTGCCCAGTTGCCCATAGCAACCAATCAGATCGCTTCTTTCATTTTTCAGATGCCTTGTTAAGAATGTAAGAAGCGATCTGATTGGTTGCTATGGCCAACTGGGAAACTTTGCCTCTGCACAAGTTTTGATAAATCTCCCCCATTGTGCCTATACACACACAATACCACAACCAACCACGGTGAACCTCTTAAGTCCACCTGATCATTGTTTTGGAGATACCTATAGTGGACCCTTTGGTGATTCTCTGCTTCCTAGTTTAGTTGTACTATATTCCATAAAGCAGATATGTAGCAAATAGAAAAGTATCCCAGCTCACTTCCTCAAAATCCAACGCGCAAGGACTGGCGTGGGCTACGCCTGGTATGGATAGCTGAAGAAGGTAGAATGTCCAGAGCAAATAGATCCAAACAGAGCAATTTATTGAAAAGTAAAACCTCAGTACACGGACAACATGGACACAAGTGACGCGTTTCGGCCCACCTAATGGTTGCATATTTGAATACAAGCCTTTTATACTGAACAGGACACACGTGGCTCTCCCCCAGGGAGGGAAAGAGGGCGGAACCAGGTGCGTGCCTGTTACGCTGAGCACTCCGGGCACCCTGCTTACCTCGGTGCGCTCACAGCGTGTGTCCCCAGGCAGCGCTCCGGTCACCTGGTCTCGGCGTGCGCGTCCCCGCTCTTAAATTTAAAGGGCCAGTGCACCGGTGATTGGTGCCTGGTCCAAAGTGGTTAATCTAGGGTTAAAGGTTCTGCTTTGACTTAATTAGGCCTGCACCTGTGCACTGCCTATAAGTACCATCTCCTCCCACAGCTTCCTGAGGGATCTTTGTTGCCTTAGTGCCCCAGAGAAAGCGTTTGTGTGTATTCCCTGCCTGTTGCTGAACCTGTTGCTATTGACTACCGCCTGAGAACCGTTGCTGCCTGCCCTGACCTTTTGCTACATCTGACCTCGCCTCTGCCTGATCCTCTTGTACCTTGCCTCATCTCAGCAGCCAGAGAGGTTGAGTCGCTACTGGGTGGAACGACCTGGGGGTTACCTGCCGCAGCAAGACCATCCTGCTTTGCGGCGGGCTCTGGTGAAAACCAGTAACTCCTTAGACTCCGTTCCCCTGGTACGGCCCACGTCATCTCCTCTCTGGCACAGCGGATCCACCTCCAGCTCCTGCTAGCTCCTGCCAGTCCGGATCCTGACAGTGCTGTCCTCCCAGTTTGCACAGGTGAGAAAGGGGCAATAGATAAACGGCCCTTACATAACCCTGCAAAGAAGGGGAGAACATAACACATTATATAAAATGATAACAGTAAAACAACCTGACCATATATCAGAACACATATAAAGAAAAAGGTATACTAACAAATCATTTTATTAACTTATCCAAAAATACTAAAATTAAATGTGTACTTCATGCTATGTGGTCAATGTAGGAGCTTGTCGCTCTGTTACTGATGTGCCAAGCGGAAGCGGTATAAATACACTATACAAGAATGTAATACATGTACCTAATTCATGTGTAAACCGTAATTCGCTTGGCTGACTTGTAAAAACAAAAAGAAAAAACTGAAAATATGTCTGGAGGTTATGTAAATGTACAAATATAGGTACATGATGTTAAAATGAATACTACATGTACAAAGACCAGGGGGATGAAAAAATGTTGTTGTGATGTAGGACTACTTATGACAAAGAGGAAAATAAAAATAATAATAAATGGGAAATGATAATAGAAAAGCGGACAGTGTATATTGATATGGAAAAATATCATAATCAAATTCAAGTTAATAATGTAAAATGGTGTTCATTCTTTTATTGAGTCCTTTGGGAACATGACTGTCCAATCTCAAGATCCAATAGACCTCTCGGTCCAGGAGCTTGCGTCTTGTATTGCCATCTCCAGGTTGGGATATTACCCGTTCTAACCCCTGTAATTAAAGATGATGTGTTACCATGGTGTACTTCGGCACAATATTGGGATATCATAGACACATGCCTCGAGTTGACGTGCCGCACATCTGAAATATGTGTACGGATGCAGACTTTTAAAGGGGTGGTCGTACAACCGACATATTGCACCTCACACTCTTTGCATGTGAAAACATACACCACATTGAACGTGTTGCAATTAATTATATTGGCCAATATTGTGTGTGTTTCGTGTAGATGTGGACACAATAGAGTTAGAATTTAACATGTATTTGCAACATATGCATTTTGTGTGTCCACACCTATAGGAACCCACATGCCTCGTAATAATGGGCATATACTTGTGTATAATTTGACAAATCTGATGAAGTTCGTTGCTATACCGAGTAGAGAAAACAACAGGTGAGTCTTTCTCCCTACCATACGATTTAATTGTACGAATGCTGGTGGGAGAAATGAGTCTATTGCGATTTTCATGTGTATCAAAAGTTTTACCTCGCGTAATATCTCATTCGGGATGGCCCCAAAGTAAGAGGCGCTGCTGTATATCTGATGCCTCTCTCAAAGTCGAGTCCACGGAGCAATTCCTGGGGGCTCTGACCATTTCTCCTACCGGTAAATTTCTGGTGACGTGTAGAGGATGGCATTATGTGGCGTGTAGGAGTTTATTGCTGTTTTTTCTATAAGTACAAGTACTGATCTGTCCATTTTCTCTACATCTCGTAAGGCGGAGGTCCAGAAAATTAACTGTTTGTTCCTCATGTGACACTGTAAATTTCAAGTGATTCAAATAATGGTTGAGGTCTGGTATGGTCGCCACCCCCCATCCCCAAATAAACAGGAGATTGTCTATGTAGCGACCATTCCAGACCACAGACGATGAAAAGGGGTTCGATGAGGAGAAGATTGTCCCCCTCTCCCACCAACACATATATATGTTGGCGAGAGAGGGGGAGAACTTCGCCCCCATCGAAGCTCCGGTGACTTGTAGATAGAATTGTTGATTGAACATAAAAAAATTATGATGCAATAGGAAGTCCACAGCTTGAAGAATGTATTCCTGTAGGGTGGGTGAGTAATGTTGTCCGGTATGGTCGCTACATAGATGATCTCCTGTTCATTTGGGGATCGGGGTTGGCGACCATACCAGACCTCAACCATTATTTGAACGATAATGTCCACAACTTGAAATTTAGTGTGTCACACGGGGAACAAACCTCATGTTAAATTCTAACTCTATTGTGTCCACATCTACAGGAAACACACACAATATTGGCCAATATATTAATTGCAACACTTCCAATGTGGTGTATGTTTTCACATGCAAAGAGTGTGAGGTGCAATATGTCGGTTGTACGACCACCCCTTTAAAAGTCTGCATCCGTAAACATATTTCAGATGTGCGGCACTTCAACTCGAGGCATGTGTCTATGATATCCCAACATTGTGCCGAAGTACACCATGGTAACACATCATCTTTAATATTACAGGGGTTAGAACGGGTAATACCCCCACCTAGATGTGGCAATACAAGACACAAGCTCCTGGACCGAGAGGTCTATTGCATCTTGAGATTGGACAGTCATGTTCCCAAAGGACTCAATAAAAGAATGAACACCATTTTACATTATTAACTTGAATTTGATTATGATATTTTACCATATCAATATACACTGTCCGCTTTTCTATTATCATTTTCCATTTATTATTATTTTTATATTCCTGTGTCATAAGTAGTCCTACCATCATAGTACATCACAACAACATTTTATCATCCCCCTGGTCTTTGTACAAGTAGTATTCATTTTAACATCATGTACCAATATTTGTACATTTACATAACCTCCAGACATATTTTCAGTTTTTTCTTTTTGTTTTTACAAGTCAGCCAAGCGAATTACGGTTTACACATGAATTAAGTATTACATTCTTGTATAGTGTATTTATACCGCTTCCGCTTGGCACATCAGTAACAGAGCGACAAGCTCCTACATTGACCACATAGCATGAAGTACACATTTAATTTTAGTATGTTTGGATATGTTAATAAAAGGATTTGTTAGTATCCCTTTCTCTTTATATGTGTTCTGATAAATGGTCAGGGCCGTTTATCTATTGGCCCGTTCTCACCTGTGCAAACGGGGAGGACGGCACGCACCTGGTTCCGCCCCCTTTCCCTCCCTGGGGGAGAGCCACTGCTTTCCTCTCAGTACACTCTATATATTTGTGGTAGAACCAATTTTAGAGATGAGCGAACCTACAGTAATTCGATTAGTTACAAACTGCTGAGCCGAGAAGTTTGTGACGAATCAAATTACTGTAAGTTCGCTCATCTCTAAGAACAATGGTTGCCATCATCCTATCAGTTTTTCTTTTTTCATTAATTTTTTAATGGTATGACCATGATGACTATGATACAGTTCACGCTGTCATCACGAACAAGCCCTTAAAGGGTTACTCCACTTGCCAGCGTTCAAAACTTAATGTTCTGAACGCTGTTTTCGCGCTGCAGGGGTCGGCCACACCCCTCGTGGTGTCACGGCCATGCCCCCTCAATGTAAGTCAATGGGAGGGGGCTAGACTTGCATTGAGGGGGCATGGCTGTGACCTCACGAGGGGTGTGGCGGACCCTCGCAGCACGAAAACAGCATTCGGAACATTCAGTTCCGAACGCTGGCCAGTGGAGTACCCCTTTAATGTTCCCATTTTTCATGGACTGTCCATAAAAAAACAGACAGGCTTGAAATCCTGAGTGAAGGAAGTTTTAGCTTTGTAGCAGTGCCAGGGTGTTACAGAAATGGAGACTGTGCTGGCAAGTGTGGCACTATGATTTTTTAATAAGGGAAGACTACAGTAGCTTTTTTCTCATACCAAACACAATAAGTACACATGAATGTCTACGGAAATGTGCAAACAATAAAGGGGTACTCCCGTGGAAAACTTTTTTTTTTATTTAATCAACTGGTGCCAGAAAGTTAAACAGATTTGTAAATCACTTCTATTAAAAAATCTTAATCCTTCCAGTACTTTTTAGGGGCTGTATACTACAGAGGAAATGTTTTTAATTTTGGATTTCTCGTATTTCACAACCACGGTGCTCTCTACTGACTTCTGCTGTCCATTTTAGGAATTATCCAGAGCAGCATATGTTTGTTATGGGGATTTTCTCCTGCTCTGGACAGTTCCTAAAATGGACAGCAGAGAGCACTGTGGTTGTGAAATAAGAGAAATCCAAAATTAAAAACATTTCCTCTGTAGTATAATACAGCCCCTAAAAAGTACTGGAAGGATTAAGATTGTTTAACAGAAATAATTTGCAAATCTGTTTAACTTTCCGGCACCAGTTGATGTAAAAAAAAAAAAAAAAAAGATTTCCACGGGAGTACCCCTTTAACTCAGAGAACACGATATAGCGCAGGATCATCAAAGTTAAAGGGGTTATCCAGGAAAAAAACTTTTTTTTTTCATATATCAACTGGCTCCAGAAAGTTAAACAGATTTGTAAATGACTTCTATAAAAAAAATAAAATCTTAATCCTTTCAGTACTTATGAGCTTCTGAAGTTGAGTTGTTCTTTTCGGTCTAAGTGCTCTCTGATGACAGAAATCCCCATAGCAAACCTCTTCTAAACTGGGCGGTTCCCGAGACACGTGTCATCAGAGAGCACTTAGACAGAAAAGAACAACGCAACTTCAGAAGCTCATAAGTACTGAAAGGATTAATATTTTTTTTTATAGAAGTAATTTACAAATCTGTTTAACTTTCTGGAGCCAGATGATTTATATATATATTATATATATATATATATATATATATATATATATATATATATATATATATATATATATATAAAGTTTTTTCCTGGATAACCCCTTTAAATAATGAAGAGCAATTTATCAAGTTGCATACATTTTTTTGCAGGTAAGTGCAAGGCTTTGTTGAGAAAGCTATTTTATTTACCTCCATTAGATATTTCTGGTGCAATTCACACCAGTAAACTGGGGAACATACCTTGCACCACAATTACGTATTATGTGTTTTAGACACTTTTGAGCCTTGCTTGACATAGGGATGTAATTTAGACTAGACCAGTGGTCTCCAACCTGCGGACCTCCAGATGTTGCAAAACTACAACTCCCAGCGTGCCCGGACAGCCGAAGGCCCGCAGGTTGGAGACCACTGGACTAGACTGTCTAGAGCAGCGGTCTTCAAACTGTGGCCCTCCAGATGTTGCAAAACTACAACTCCCAGCATGCCCGGACAGCCAACAGCTGTCCGGGCATGCTGGGAATTGTAGTTTTGCAACATCTGGAGGGCCACAGTTTGAAGACCACTGGTCTAGAGATATGCCAAAAGGTATCAAACAGCATACCTCACTGTGATAAATTTGGTATATTTTTAGACTGTCTAGACTGAGTTTACATTGTCTCAGTATTGGGGTATGTTCACATGCATCGTATACGCTGCAGATTTTATGTTGTGTTGAACTAGTCAACTATTATTTTTATTGATCTACGCAGCATAAAATCCACAGCCTTATTGGGAGGAATTTATCAATTCTTGGGCAACAAACGGACCAATTTTTGTGCAACACTCAATCTAACTTTTCAAAAGTGAAAATTACAGGGTTTTTTTTCCTTTTTTTTTTTTTTGGGGGGGGGGGGAGGGGGGTGTTTATCAGAAGCTCTGCAGCACAATCCCGAGGTCCTGATCAGATAAAGGGATGGAGGTTTAGGAAGATGAATGTTTAGGAAAGGTGATGTCAGTGGCAAACTGACCAACACCTTCATAAATTCACACCACAATGTCCCCAATCAGAATATTGACATTATATTAGTTGTGATTTTACGTCCGACCACTCAAGGGGGGGGGGGGAGATTTATCAAAACCTGTGCAGAGGAAAACTTGCCCAGTTCCCCATAGCAACTAGAGATGAGCGAACTTACAGTAAATTCGATTCGTCACGAACTTCTCGGCTCGGCAGTTGATGACTTATCCTGCGTAAATTAGTTCAGCCTTCAGGTGCTCCGGTGGGCTGGAAAAGGTGGATACATTCCTAGGAAAGAGTCTCCTAGGACTGTATCCACCTTTTCCAGCCCACCGGAGCACCGGAAAGCTGAACTAATTTATGCAGGAAAAGCCATCAACTGCCGAGCCGAGAAGTTTGTGACGAATCGAATTTACTGTAAGTTCGCTCATCTCTAATAGCAACCAATCAGCTTGCTGCTTTCGTTTTTATGAAGGCCTGTGAAAAATGAAAGAAGCAATCTGATTGGTTGCTATGGGCAACCGGGCAAGTTTTCCTCTGCACAGGTTTTGATAAATCTTCCCCCCAAGGAAACTATGACATTTCTACCTGTCCTAACATGCACTTTAATCTCCTAGATCAGCATTTGTTTACTGAACCTATGCAAAGCTTGATTTGCTGGCATTTTTATCCTAATTCTTCAATAGGAATAGGAATCCACACGTCACATGAATCAAAAACAGAAACGAAAAAAATGTCTATACTAATAGACATTTTGGGGAGATTTATCAAAACCTGTGCAGAGGAAGAGTGGTGTAGTTGCCCATAGCAACCAATCAGATTGCTTCTTTCATTTTCCACAGGCCTCTAAAGAGGCCTGTGGAAAATGAAAGAAGCAATCTGATTGGTTGCTATGGGCAACTGCACCACTCTTCCTCTGCACAGGTTTGGATAAATCTCCCCCTTTGTTCTTGAAAAGCAGCCTCAAGGAGGAGAAAAAAAAGGGGCAGATTTATTTTTTTGTGTGTGGGGGCACATAAAAGCCACACAAAAATTGTGTACATTTGTCTGTTCGTAGTCTAAATCTGGTATGTAATGAGACCGTTCCCCCTTTCATTCTATGTCACATTCACATTGTCACAGCCAGGGTAAAAACAAAAAAAAGGTCACTGCTGCTGCTCTCAGATCTTTCGGTCCCCACTGTGGTCCCATTTTTTTCGCCTTCCGCTGACATTTCTTTGTTTCTGCACTGGGGTGGCAAATAAAGTATTTTTTTTCCCCAAACAAGCCTTTTAGGTAGAGGATATCTGTATGTACACTGCTCAAAAAAAATAAAGGGAACACTTAAAAAACACAATGTAACTCCAGGTCAATGGCACTTCTGTGAAATCACACTGTCCACTCAGGAAGAACACTGATTGACAATCAATTTCACATGCTGTTGCGCAAATGGAACAGACAACAGGTGGAAATTATAGGCAATTTGCAAGACACCCCCAATAAAGGAGTGGTTCTGCAGCTGGTGACTACAGACCATTTCTCAGTTCCTATGCTTACTGGCCAGAAACAGACTCCATGGGGGAGGTATGAGGGCCCGACATCCACAGGTGGGGGTTGTGCTTACAGCCCAACACTGTGCAAGATGTTTGGCATTTGCCAGAGAAAACAAAGATTGTCAAATTCGCCACTGGCGCCGTGTGCTCTTCACAGATGAAAGCAGGTTCACACTGAGCACATGTGACAGACGTGACAGTGTCTGGAGACATCGTGTAGAATGTTCTGCTGCCTGCAACATCCTCCAGAATGGCCGGTTTGGTGCTGGGTCAGTAATGTGTGGGGTGGCATTTCTTTTGGGGGCTGCACAGCCCTCCATGTGCTTGCCAGAGGTAGCCTGACTGCAATTAGGTATCGAGATGAGATCCTCAGACCCCTTGTGAGACCATATGCTGGTGCGGTTGGCCCTGGGTTCCTCCTAATGCAAGACAATGCTAGACCTCATGTGGCTGGAGTGTGTCAGCAGTTCCTGCAAGAGGAAGGCTTTGATGCTATGGACTGGCCCGCCCATTCCCCAGACCTGAATCCGATTGAGCACATCTGGGACATAATGTCTTGCTCCATCCACCAACACCACGTTGCACCACAGACTGTCCAGGAGTTGGCGGATGCTTTAGTCCAGGTCTGGGAGGACATCCCTCAGGAGACCATCCGCCACCTCATCAGGAGCATGCCCAGGCATTGTAGGGAGGTCATACGGGCACGTGGAGGCCACACACACTACTGAGCCTCATTGTGACTTGTTTTAAGGACATTACATAAAGTTGGATCAGCCTGTAGTGTGATTTTCCACTTTGATTCTGAGTGTGACTCCATATCCAGACCTCCATGGGCTGATAAATTTGATTTCCATTGATAATTTTTGAGTGATTTTGTTGTCAGCGCATTCAACTATGTAAAGACGAAAGTATTTCATACGATGAGTTCATTCATTCAGATCTAGGATGTGTTCTCTTCGTATTCCCTTTATTTTTTTGAGCAGTGTATAAGGCGGTGGGTAACACTTAATGGTTTATAGCAGACAACACTTTCAGATGGCATCATAGTACATGAAGAGCATAAACTGTGTGCAAGAAACCTTAAGTAATAGTGAATTACCACATGGGAGCCAACCTTGGGGAGTGAAAAAATATTTATGGTACGCTAAATGAAAAGTGCATTACTTGCTCCATTCTGCCCGGCTGAAAAATGACCACAGTACAAGATACAGCAGTATGAATAAACCCTTCCAAGCAGCCTCAAGCTTTCCCTGATTGAACAGAAAGCAAAGACATTCATTATCATGACTGGTCGGATATTATAGTTGCTGACCCAGAATGGCCCCTAACCCTTTTCCTGGTGCCGGAAAAGAAAAGACAATTGTAGAAGGACTTCTTATTGGTTATTTATGTTACTCAACCAGCAAAATATAGCATTTTGGGATAAGCATACGATAGCACTCTGTCTTATGTGACAGCTACAGGAGTGTTGCCCTTTCCCATATGGTATATTTAATTCCCATAGAGCAAAGTGTTGTTCTAGTTTTTTCCTTTTCACCACAGATAACACAAGGCTCATCAGCAAGACGAAAGGAAACAACTAAATCAATTCAATTTAATAAGACTAATTGATCTGTGGTCCAAGGGAATTCGGTTTTCAAGAAGAACAGTTTTTTTTTTTATGTCTGGAAAGTATTCAGGATACATTATGTTCCTGTGGATTACAATAAAGATTATTTGGATCCATTATATTGATTTTAGGCTTAATTTTAAAGGAGTCAGTTCACTAAGAGAAGTTCTGAGAAACTGGTGTTACCTCTGCGGCAAAATTTGTCAACAAAGATGTATTAGAACATATATAGAATAAATAATAGTCCATGGGCATTTCTTCAACAGGAACATTCAAGTCTAAGGGTCTGTTCACACTGAGGAATTCTGCTCGCTTATTCCTCTCCAATTCAGTCAGCAGTGAAAATAGAGTTTAAAGGGGTATTCCAGGAAAAAACTTTTTTTTTATATATCAACTGACTCCAGAAAGTTAAACAGATTTGTAAATTACGTCTATTAAAAAAATCTTAATCCTTTCAGTACTTAAAACAAATATTGTGCTAAAACATGTTGCTATTACTGGGTGGAGTTATGGATTAGATTAGTGAATTCAAGTAGAAAAAAAGACATGGTCGCACATCTACATATTGCATTTTGATCTAATTGCTTCTAAGTATACATTTTGTTGTTAGTATACATTTTTATCAAAAGGTTCAAGCCCACTCGCCACTTCACCGCCACCTATTTAGAGTGGGTCCCTAATGTCCCTAGCATAAAATGGCGTAGCACTGGGCGGCGACCGCCACCGCCGCAGCACCAGTGCCCACAGGGGGAACGACCCACTGGCAGAGCGGACCCTCAAACCAGTCTCTGGGTCGCACCTTCCTACAGACACAGCGCCACAGCAGCAACGGACGCCGCACAGCACCACACCAGTGTGAACAGGGTGTAAAAGCTCACTCACCATGAGCTCCCAGTCAGACTGGGAGACTGCTAGGTGGTGGTGGTGGCGGTCACAGCCCAGTGCTACGCCATTTAATGCTAGGGACGTTAGGGACCCACTCTAAATAGGTGGCCGTGAAGTGGCGAGTGGGCTTGTACCTTTTGATCAAAATGTATACTTACAACCTGTCAGTTTTTGAATTTATGCTGAGAAACAATTAGATCAAAATGCAATATGTAGATGTGCGACCATGTCTTTTTTTTCTACTTGAATTCACAACGGATTAGATTAGTACTTAAAATAAAAACAAAAATATTTGTGCAATTTTTTTTTGCAGTGGGGAACGGAACATCTGTGAAATAATCTGAAACTGTCCTAAAAGATAAGGTAAATGTGTTCCGTTTATCTGGCCATTAACACAATTATTTTGATCATGATCTGCTACTTATCCCCAGAGTTTCTTTCCACAAAGCTAAAGCTGAATTGGCAACCACCGACAACTAAGTGGTTTGCACCTTCATGCAAACCGATTGGCATTCATTCCAGCAAGTCAGCTTTCATTGGCTCTGTCCACAAAAGCTCATTGTGAAATCTGATGGAGTGTATTGACCATTTTTGCTCTAAACTGCCAAATCACATTAAAGAAACAAAGTAGAAGCTGCCCGGACAGTCCTTACTGCATTATTAAAAAGGGCAAGAAGACAGCGCATGCAGATAGTGTAAGCAAATGAAGCACAGCCGAGGTGAGCACTCATTATGATGGTTTGTTATTTTAGGTGTCAGTTTCAATGATGGCCTATAAAGAAGATCCCTTCCATTTTTGCATAAGTAGAATATATGACTTCATAATCAAAAATCTAATTTTAATAACTCCGTTCGTCCAAGAATGTAGCGTACAAACGTTGTCTAATACTGTGTAAGAAAATACCAACTTTATCACAGTCTCACAATTTGAATGTTTTGACACAGTCTTCTATACCACACCAATTGGTTGGTTTATTTTACGCCAATACCTTGCACCAATCGTTTGCCTCACAATACTGCATCTAGGGCCTTGACCCTTCTTTTTTAAGCCATGACAAGGCATTAAAAGGCATCTAAAACACTAGCAAGGCATGTAGTCCAGTTTCTGTGGTACATCTCAAGAAGGGCTTGGCGGTATACCGGTTCATACCGAATACCGACATTTTTGTGCTGCACGATATGAATTTTAACCCATACCGCAATACCGGTTTGGCCCCTCCCCCTCGGGAATGAATGAATTAACAGCCCAGTGCTGCGCTGTCCCCACATCGGGGAACTAATCATTTGTGATCCGCGAGCGCTGTTCTGCCCCCCCCCCCAATTAATTATCAGCCCAGCGCTGCTACTCACACATATCACCCGCAAGCGCTGCCCTCCTGGTCCTCCTGTTTGTTGGGGCCGCCGGCGCTGACACTCTATACCAGTGGTCTTCAACCTCCAGATGTTGCAAAACTACAAATCTCAGCATGCCCGGACAGCCGTTGGCTGTCCGGGCACGCTGGGAGTTGTAGTTTTGCAACATCTGGAGGTCCGCAGATTGCAAATCACTGCTCTATACTGTATCCCTATGCCCGGGCTGCAAAAGGTAAACAAAATAAACTTGGTCGGTCCGGACTTGCTTCCCAGGGAATGGAACGTCGGAGAGCACTCAGTCTACCACTGGCCGCAGCGATGTTCCGCCTTGGCCGGTGATAGGCCGAGCCCACTGTCATGTTAGAAGCCGGCCAGAGCTTCTTACATGACAGTGGGCTCAGCCTATCACCGGCAGAGGCAGAACATCGCTGCGGCCAGTGGTAGGCTGATGGCTGTCCGACATTCCCGTCCCCAGCGTAAGGCCGACGTCGGAACATGCGTTAGTTTATTTTATTTACCTTTTGCAGCCCGGGCATAGGGATACCGCACAGTATAGAGAGTGCCAGCACCGGCGGCCGCAACAAACAAGAGGACCAGGAGGAAGCACTTGTGGGTGACGTGAGTATTTTCCCTGATGGGGACAGCGTAGCGCTGGGCTAATAATTAATTTTGGGGGAGGGGGGGGGGAATACCGTTATTTACCGTGGAACCACCATAAATTACAAAAATACCGTAAAAATATAATGTTGGTGTATTAAGCCTATAAAATCTGTATCAATACATTTATAAAAAGTTGCCAATGTTTACACATGTATCATTTCTATAGGCTTTCCTCTTAATGCCCAGTATAATTTTTTTTAATAAAGTCCATGACAGAAAGGGCAACCATGTTTGTTATACTTTTGCACAGCACTAGCTTTCTTTTTTAAAGTCATGTTCTGCTAGATATGCACATATATATAGATGCCTGAGTAACATTTCCTAATGTGGTGTCCCGGTACTGTATTTCATACTGTACCTTGTGTGCTGGGTCCCCAAAGTCAGAGCTTGTTCGTACCGTTGGGGTCCGCTTGCTGAGATAACCCCTAGTCGCCTCTTCGCTCCTTAATTTTGTGTGTTACATGTATATAATTAGAGTAATGTATTGATTTATATAGTGTCTGCAGGACCTTAGGTGACATGACTAATGTTTCTACTGTGATGGTATGCTAAAGGACCTTCCAGGTCACGTGAGTAGTCACATGTTCTACCATAATCCTTTGTGTAAAGGACTGACAGTTGGGATGAACCAATGAGCTCAAGGCCAGCCCTTGCCCATATAAGGGAGCTGCCAACCAATCCTCTCTCTCTTTCTCCTGATCATCTCTAGAGAAAGCATCACTCTGTACAATTCTGCAAGAGGACTTAGGCCTGAAGCCTACCAATTCAGCAGCATACTAACCATGAGTTACTAAATCAAATCCCCAGAGTAAATCAATCTCCAGAGCTTATACTCACAAGGTCCCAACCAACTGTCAGGATCCTCATAGACTGTGCATATGTAAAGACTGTTCCTGTTTTACCTCTGCATAAAATCTGCAGTAAAGTTTCCTACCATTTTGTGAATCTTCGGTTATGGACAATCATTTATTCCTCCCTATCGTTCTTGGGACGGGTGACGATAGGACAAGTACATTGAGGAGCCCTCACCCTGGCGTCACGACAGTTAAGGGTTAAACCAGCACCCTTTCATCACTGCACAGCTACATCCCATATACCCTAAACCCCCACAAGTTTACCACACTAAAATTAAGCCATTTGTGATATGGAGTCTAAAATGCTGAAATAGAAGCCTAAGGCAAACACAGCTACACAATACAAATTTGGCCATTGCCAACACATCGATAGATTCATTCACATCAACCACGTAATTGACTCCCTAGAGATTAAAAAACAATAAGATGAATATTTTATAACCACAAATTATTTAGTGTTGTCACCAATACTAATAACTACGTTCTCAATGTCTGCTTTACCACAGTTCTCTATTAAGACAGTAAGCATGAAGGCCCTAGATCACAATACAGTCCTCTTTATTTAAGAATAGACTTTGGTAACCCTATCTTAAAACAATGGTTCACTACCTAAACTCAATGGCCCAATACCAGAGCTTTCATCTGATATACAAATGTTCATATGAAAAATGAAGGTTAGGGGATGGGAGGTTGGTTCTCCAAATACAATGGCAAGCTCAGTACATTCAGTACATATAAAAGCTGCATAAATGCTTAATAAAATAGGAGAAAATCGGGTGTAGGATTTCACTAAAAAATTTGAACATTAGAAACTGATGGAATATCCAAAAGATATAACACACACACATTTTACATCCCCCTGCCTTGGCCACAGGATTAGGAAACACTCCTGGGTGGAATTTACATGGAATGTGCTAGATGGAGGGTAAGTAGAAAATGTTGAAAGTGAAAAAAAAAAAGATTAAGATGTATTGATTTGCCATTTACAACGATCCCTTGATGAGCGAGACAGTGCGTGTGATTTACAAATCAATAGGCTATGTTTGTTCAGGGCACCAAATTCCGAATACCAGCTAGGAGCTTACTTCACTAATTGTTTTCTTCTACCTGCTGAATAAGCATCTCCAAGGAAAAAAACACTCATTTACTTCCCAAAAAGGTCTATCCATAATTCTCTACTTTCTAGTGACTCTATTCCTCTGACAGAATGGACAGAAAAACGAAGTATGTTATAGGTCCATGCAGACTCCAAAAATTCCTAGCTGAGAAATTCCATTTGGATATTCTGATGCAGCATTCTAAAATAATTGTCAAGTGGTATTATTATGTAAAAATTTCTCATGCTCCATAGTCCTACGCATTTCTCCCATATGTTTCAGATGGGTTCATCAGGGGTGAAGGAGAAATTCTGAACATATTGCAGATTATACAAAAACAATGAAATGTGCTTGAGGTGAAGACAGTCACTGTTGATCACAGATTGTCTCTGACTGTGAACGACAATGACTGTCTTTTCAATGTTATTATTTTTTCTCTTTCACCTCAAGCACATTTCATTGTTTTTGTATAATCTGCAAAATGTTCAGAATTTCTCCTTCACCCCTGATGGAACCCATCTGAAACATTTGGGAGAAACATGTAGGGCCATGGAGAATGAGAAATTTGTACATAATAATACCACTTGACAATTATTTTAGAGTTGTATTACCTTTTTCCTCATCCACACTTATGCTAGTAAGGGTAAGGGTCTAGACTAGGTAGGGAAATTTAATGTATAGGGTACTCACCTATATCCATATTCCCTCTTTCTAGTCAGCCAGTTTGCTGATATCAATTGTTATCAAGTAAGCATGTATCTGCTTTTGTACAATTGTTGAGGTTCTCACTTGTATATATTGTCAATTTTTTCCCCCTTTTTTGTATATCACACTCATTGTCATTGTCAATAATTTAATAAGCATTTAGTTAAAGTTATATTTTATATTATACTATCCACGCCTTATTGTTGAGTTCATTTATAAATATATATGCCAATTTCTCTCCAAGGGCATTATTATCAGGTTCACCTAGAGGGGTGATGTTCCACCTGTTTCCCTCTTATTTTTGGTTGCAGCATTCTGATACAGAGTCCTACAGCTATCAATGGGATTCCACTGCACAGTGCCCACTACGAAATTTCAGTGGCAGAGCTTTCCACTGCTTAAAGGGGTACTCTGTCCCGCTGCTGGGGACCCCCGGTAACTCCACTGCGGCACCCTGCTATCATTACTGCACAGAGCAAACTCGTTCTGTGCGTAATGATGGGCACTATAGGGGCCGGAGCATCGTGACGTCACGGCCCTCCCCTCAATACAAGTCTAGTGGCGTGGTGGCCATCACGCCCCCTCCCATAGACTTGCATTAAGGGGTCGGGCCATGACATCACGAGGGGGCAGATCCGTGATGACACGATGCTCCGGCCCCTATATTGCCCGTCATTACGCACAGAGCGAGTTTGCTCTGTGCTGTAATGATAGCGCGGTGCCGCAGCGGAGATACCGGGGGTTCCCAGCAGCAGGACCCCACCGATCTGACATCTTATCCCCTATCCTTTGGATAGGGGATAAGATGTCTAGGGGCGGAGTACCCCTATAAATTGACCTGCCTAAATAGTAAGACCAATAAGGCATTTTCAATCAACCAGCCAGCAAGTTTTTCAGTATGGTTTTCTTTTGTTACAATGGGGATAACTAGCAGGTCATTTGGAGGGTCTCTGTACACTTGGACCCCACTGATCATTTAGTCAAGTGAAATCATTTGTCACTGAAATATGGTATATTAGAAAGCACTATATGCGACTTGAATCATTTGTCCATTGAGCTAATTCCCTGTCTATGCAAGCTCCGAATACAGAGTTTTTAGATCATTTTGTAGAGTCCTAGATTTAAGAAGTCAGAGCTGTTTTGGCAGCTCGAGGGAGGACCTACACAATATTGGGCAGGAAGTTTAATGTGTTAACTTATTGATGTGTATGCTTCTTTACTAAAAAGAAACAACCAAAAGAAGTGGCATCTCTATGAACATTGTGGCACACTGTGTTATTTTAGCTGCAGAGTCTAAACAGCAGGGGCACACAGCAAACTGCAGTAAAACCTCATTTAGACCCCGCAGAATTGCATTAAGGAGTTGTATTCCAAAGGGAGGTGTTCTTCTAATAGAGATGTACAGTACAGGAGAACATTTACATGTTTAAAGGGTACCTCTCATCAAATAAACTTTTGATATATTTTAGATTAATGAATGTTGAATAACTTTCCAATAGCATGTTAATGAAAAATATGCTTCTTTCTATTGTATTTTTCCCGATCAGTCCTGTCAGCAAGCATTTCTGACTCATGCTGGAGTCCTAAACACTCAGAGCTGCCAGCCTGCTTTGTTCACAGCCAAACAGGCTGTGAACAAAGCAGGCTGGCAGCTCTGAGTGTTCTCCTTTGCAAACAAAGCAGACTGGCAGCTCGTAGTGTTTAGGACTCTAGCATGAGTCTGAAATGCTTGCTGCCAGGACTGGTAGGGAGACCCCTAGTGGTCATTTCTTCAAAGTGGAAAATTAAATAGAAAGAAGCATATTTTTTAATAACATGCAATTGTAAAGTTATTCTGCATACATTAATCTATAATATATCAAAAGTTTTTTTTGATGAGAGGTACCCTTTAAAATGGTCGTACAAATTTATTTTCCCCAAAACAGCACCCCCTTCCTTATCCATGGGCAGTGCCTGGTATTGTAGTTTAGTTCCATTTAAAGTAAACGTGTGCAATACTAGACACAGCCTCTGGACAAGCATGGAGCGGATTCTAACCCCATATAACTTCTGGAATGTAGAACTCGTAGATTCTAGGAAAGCATCGTTAATAGTTACTATAAACATCATTTACATTTTTAAAAGCCTCCTCTATTTACCCATCGTATAGCCCTGACACAGGCTTTCCTTTTTGTAGACTATATATATATATATATATATATATATATATTTTAAAATTAAAATCAATATTTTAAAAGGTTCCCTTTACTATTATTCTTTCTATATATATATATATATATATATATATATATATATATATATATATCAATGATATTGTTACAACAAAATACAAATAACTTTACCTGTATCTAAGCAACAACGTTACCGAGCAAACACCTCTCAATATATAAATTAGTGACACGCTTTCACAAAGTTCAGCAGAGGTAACGCTGTGTTACATTTAACAATAAAACGAGCATTTATCAAAACATTCTAAATTATACAGTACGTGCAAAAAAAAAGCGAAAGGCTTTAACGAAGACAACATACATTTGAAACTCAACAAAAAGATACATTTTATGGCTTATAAACATTGAAGAATCGGAAATACGCTAAATGCCTCCAATTTAGAGAACAGTCTAATATTCTAATATTTTGGCGCAGGGGTTTAGCCTGGCATTTCACAGCCATCTGAACTATAAATAGAGGGGGGTTTCTATCATGTGCCAACCATGTTTGTTTACCCGCCAGCTGGCTTAAGGCATGTCTTCGGTGTGAGCCATGCTTGCCATCTCCACAAGCAATCGTGTGACCTCCCCGGTGACATTAACGTAGCTTCCTTGTCCAAGTCGTAATAAACTTGGAACCCATTAAGCCTTTCTGGTGGAAGGGCACGTCTTTAACACTATGCAAATGTCAATATTGATTTTGCTTTGGCTGGAATGAGATGAGCTACAAAACAAGAAGAGGTTCTCTCCGCGCATAGAAGGACACTGGCTATTCCACTGTGAACTTGATTACGTGTGAAACAAAAGTCCCTTATAGTGCAAGGACGGGGACATCCTGGTATTATAGTTATTGCTACGGAAAATAGTTTCTATTCATTTTTTTTTTGACATGTACAGTACATTGATTGACAGCCATTCTTAGTGCAAACCAGTATTAAATTATAATAAGAATATAAAATTATCTTAAAAATAGAATACAGCGATCTCTAAACAATCTCTTACAATACAGTGGTCCCTCAAGTTACAATATTAATCGGTTCCAGGACGACCATTGTATGTTGAAACCATTGTGTATGTTGAGACCATAACTCTATGGAAACCTGGGAATTGGTTCTGAAGCCACCAAAATGTCATCCAAAAAATAGGAAAAAGTGAGGATCAAAGATAAATAAGTAGATAACTAATAGAGATAAAGCAAATCCTTACATAGAAAAGTAAGAAAGATCTGCCGGGAGCTGTAAATCACTGTCTATGTCAGTGTTTCCCAACCAGGATGCCTCCAGCTGTTGCAAAACTACAACTCCCCAGCATGCCCGGACAGCCAAAGGCTGTCCGGGCATGCTGGGAGTTGTAGTTTTGCAACAGCTGGAGGCAACCTCTTTGGGAAACACTGGTCTATGTAGAGGACAGGAGCTTCTTCAGGGTCCTGTACAGAACACGCAATGTAAAAAAAGGAGCCCAAAGTAGCAGCTAACCCTGGCACAGGTAAAGAGTACAGAACATGTAATACCTCCCTGTACTGTAGGGGGCGCTACAAGACACCAGTCAGTGCATGCACAGGGGTTTTGCCAGTGAAATATCCATTCTGATTGGTCGGTTCTTCCAGCCATTGACACGTTTCGCAGATTCCAAAGCATTGTATGTTGAGTCTGGTTTCAAGTTACAATGGTCCAGAAAAGACCATTGTATGTTGAAACTATTGTATGTTGAGGCCATTGTAAGTTGAGGGATCACTGTATTAGGATAACCATTGCAAACTTAAAAGAAAAAAAACTCTACATATAAAAGAAAGAACCATCTACCTAAATTTGTAAACCAATTCAGTTGTAGACAGCATCTTCTTCCATACGAGTGCCCTACATTAAAGCCCCATTGCCCTGGACCACTAGAGATATGTCACCGTCATACACCAGTGTGTGAAAACCATGGTATACCTACCTTAGAGGGAATGTGTTGCCTACATTTTTCTTCCTTAAGGGCTCAGGGCGTGCCTGTAAGTCCTGAGTCCTGTTACCGGGGTTTAAAGCTTTCTCACGAGCCAGGACCCAAGGGTTAATGCCGGGCATCACTGTTCAGGCTGATGCCCGGCATTAACCCTTTAGACGCCGCGATCAAAGTTGATTGCAGCGTGTAAAACGAAAGTGAAAGAATCCCGGTAGCTCAGCAGAGCTGATCGGGACTATCGCGACAAAATCGGGATGTCCCGATCAGCTAAGAGAACGGCGAGAGGGCACTTACCTGGCTCCTCTCCGTCCGATCGGCGGTCTAATGCTCCAGGCTGGAGCAGCGGAGCACTGATAACACTGATCAATGCTATGATGTGGCATAGCATTGATCAGTATATGCAATCAGAAGATTGCATGGTATAGCCCCCTAAGGGGGCTAAAAAATTGTAAAAATTGTTTAAAAAAAAAAGTTAATAAATGTCAATAAGCCCCTCCCCTAATAAAAGTTTGAATTACCCCCATATTACCTATTTTTTTTAAAATAAAATCTACATATATAAAACTCATTGGCCCTGGGTTTACTAAGAGTGGAGTGTTTATTCTGGAATGATTTCAATATCACTCGTCTTTTTTCAGGCTTATTTACTATTCTGTCGCACATTCAAGAGTTGAACTGTACAAAATGTTTTCAGGTTAGAAAACGAGTTACTTTAACAAACCACAATAGTAAACAGTCCCTTGTTACAAATCACTCCATTTTCTGATTTTCACTCGTCCTCTTGGCTGTCGGTTATTCTGTGAGCCAAACTCACGCTTTTTCTGGAGTGATTTTTTAAGTACTCCGATATTTTTGGCCAAAGGCTGTCTGGGCATGCTGGGAGTTGTAGTTTTGAATCTCCTAGAAGCAGCAGTGAAGATCACTTTACAGTAATCTTCACTGCAGCCTCTGATGCCGACGCTGCCTTCTCCACTTGCCTGCTGCCGGTCCCCACTACCGCACAGGTCCCAGGTATGTGCCGCGGTCCCCCCACAGCTCTATACTATTTTCACTGTTTTATTGATTTAAAAAATTCAGAAATTAATGACATTTTTTTTTTTTTGCCCGTTGCATGTACACTCACTATAGTGTAATTTGTTTCATTCCAGCACAGTACTATCTATGCATTTGATTACTGTAACTGGTTCATGTGATAACCAACCTGTCTCCAGGAAAATCACAGTGTTTAACCCCTTAAGGACTCAGCCCATTTTACGTTTTCATTTTTTCCTCCATGCCTTCTAAAAATCATAACTCTTTTATATTTTCATCCACAGACTAGTATGAGGGCTTGTTTTTTGCACGACCAGTTGTCCTTTGTAATGACATAACTCATTATACCATAAAATGTATGGCGCAACCAAAAAACACTATTTTTGTGGGGAAATTAAAAAGAAAAACGCAATTTTGCTAATTTTGGAAGGTTTCGTTTTCACGCCGTACAATTTATGGTAAAAATTACATGTGTTCTTTATTCTGAGGGTCAATACGATTAAAATGATACCCATTATTACATACTTTTCTATTATTGTTGTGCTTAAAAAAATCACAAACTTAACCAAATTATTACGTTTATAATCCCTTTATTTTGATGACCCCTAACTTTTAAATTTTTCCGTAAAACCGGCGGTATGAGGGCTCATTTTTTGCGCCATAATCTGTACTTTTTTTTGATACAACATTTACATATAAAAAACTTTTAATACATTTTTTATAATTTTTTTAAATAAAATGTATTAAAAAAGTAGCAATTTTGGACTTTTTTTTTTTCGTTCACGCCGTTCACCGTACGGGATCATTAACATTTTATTTTAATAGTTCGGACATTTACGCACTCGGCGATACCAAATATGTCTATAAAATTAATTTTTTACGCTTTTTGGGGGTAAAATAGGAAAAAACTGACGTTTTACTTTTTTATTGGGGGAGGGGATTTTTCACTTTTTTTTTACTTTTACATTTTTTTACATTTTTTTTTACACTTGAATAGTCCCCCATAGGGGACTATTCATAGCAATACCATGATTGCTAATACTGATCTGTTCTATGTATAGGACATAGAACAGATCAGTGTTATCGGCTATCTTCTGCTCTGGTCTGCTCAATCTCAGACCAGAGCAGAAGACGCCGGGAGCCGGAAGGAGGAAGGTGAGGGGACCTCCGTGCGGCGTTCTGAATGATCGGATCCCCGCAGCAGCGCTGCAGGCGATCCGATCATTCATTGAAATCGCGCACTGCCGCAGATGCCGGGATCTGTATTGATCCCGGCACCTGAGGGGTTAATGGCGGACGCCCGCGAGATCGCGGGCGTCGGCCATTGCCGGCGGGTCCCTGGCTGCGATCAGCAGCTGGGATCAGCCGCGCATGACACGGGCATCGCTCCGATGCCCGCAGTTATGCACAGGACGTAAATGTACGTCCTGGTGCGTTAAGTACCACCGCACCAGGACGTACATTTACGTCCTGTGTCCTTAAGGGGTTAAAGGGGTATTCCAGGCAAAAACTTTTTTTTATATATCAACTGGCTCCGCAAAGTTAAACAGATTTGTAAATTACTTCTATTAAAAAATCTTAATCCTTCCAATAGTTATTAGCTTCTGAAGTTGAGTTGCTGTTTTCTGTCTAACTGCTTTCTGATGACTCGCGTCTCGGGAGCTGTCCAGCTCCTATGGGGATATTTTCCCATCATGCAAGGGATATTCTCCCATCATGCACAGCTCCCGGGACGTGACATCATCATTGAGCAGTTAGACAGAAAACTTCAGAAGCTAATAACTATTGGAAGGATTAAGATTTTTTTAATAGAAGTAATTTACAAATCTGTTTAACTTTCCGGAGCCAGTTGATATATACAAAAAAAAAAAGGTTTTGCCTGGAATACCCCTTTAAACCTTTGCCTATTCACCTTTGAAAATGGTAAGAACCAAACAAAACAAAAACAAAAAACACTATTCATTTATGTCAATTACTTAATAATAAGATGATATGCAAACTAGTAATTGCTCTGTATGATTGTAAAGGAAAATTAAGGTTTATTAATGTCATTTTAAAGCCTGTTTACTCTTATACTGTACATTTCAGCCAATGTCTACTGAATGAGTCTAGAGGGATTCAATTTCCTATTCAATAGCCCAGCAGCTGGCAGGTAGCCAGGACCATTTTGTGTTCACATAAGAAAAACCAAAAAACAATGCTCCTACATTCTGTAAATCAATTTGTCCTAATTGTATGCATACCTGCCCACAGTCCAGTCAATTCTGCTCTCTAAAAGGTTCCTATTAGAGATGAGCGAATTTACAGTAAATTCGATTCGTCACGAACTTCTCGGCTCGGCAGTTGATGACTTTTCCTGCATAAATTAGTTCAGCCTTCAGGTGCTCCGGTGGGCTGGAAAAGGTGGATACATTCCTAGGAAAGAGTCTCCTAGGACTGTATCCACCTTTTCCAGCCCACGGGAGCACCTGAAAGCTGAACTAATTTATGCAGGAAAAGCGATCAACTGCCGAGCCGAGACGTTCGTGACGAATCGAATTTACTGTAAGTTCGCTCATCTCTAGTTCCTATCTATAGTAAATTAGGAGGCATGTTTCTCTTGTATAGGCAATATGATGGTATAGATAATATTCTATACGTGTACTGTGTAATCCTGCACATTAAAGGGGTACTCCGCCCCAGACATCTTATCTGCTATCCAAAGGATAGGGGATAAGAGGTCTGATCATGGGGGTCCTGCCACTGGGGACCCCCGCGATCTCCACGCTACACCCAACGTTCGTTTAGAGCATCGGGTTCAGCACCGGAGGCTCGTGACATCACGGCCGCAACCTGTTTGTGACATCAAGGCCATGCCCCCTCAATGCAGGTCTATTGGAGGGGGCGTGATGGCCTCCCATAGACTTGCATTGAGGGGGCATGGTGGTGACGTCAGGAGCGGGACGTGGCCGTGACATCACCAGCCTCCACCCCGAATCGCCAGTCATCCGGCACAGAGCGAAGTTCGCTCCGAGCACCGGATGTCTGTAGTGCCGCAGACACCTTATCCCCTATCCAAAGGATGTCTAGGGGGCAGAGTAACCCTTTAAGTGTCGCTTCTTCTATTTTATCTACATTGTATTCACATTGCCCAAGATTTGTACATTTGACCAAGACAAGAACTGGAGTGATGCGTAACCAATCAGAGCTCAGCTTTCATTTTACCAAATCTTGTTAAGATATGAATAGTTAAATGGCTGAGCATACAGTCACTGCTGAGAAGACTACGTCTAAGAAGCTGGGGGCCGGAGCTCTCAGCAGGGAGAGTCAGGCCTAGTTCTGCAGATAGACATTTATTTGACACATAAAAGAAAAGAAAGCCCTGATGACCAATGTTTAAAGCTCCAAAAAGGATCCAGGTTATTTTCTATTACAGTGAACCCCTGACCTACGATGGCCCCGACATACGATCATTTCAACATACGATGGTCTCTCAGAGGCAGCATCAACATACGATGCTTTTGTATGTTGGGGCCATCGCATAAACGGCTATCCGGCAGCACAGACTGCTTCAGCTGCCACCGGATAGCCGTATACGGTGCCCCGTGTGGTTTGCTGACGATCACTTACCTGTCCTTGGGGCTCAGCGCGTCCTCTTCGGGATCCCCTGCATCGTCGGCGCTCTCCATAGTCGTCATCATCACGTTGCTGCGCACGTCATCCCGTCATCCAATAGGAGCGGCGTGCGTAGCGACGTGATGGCGGCGACGGAGAGCGAGGATGCCGGGGAAGAAGAGGCCTTGCCGGAGCGTCGGGGACACCCCGGGGACGCGGCGACAGCGATGGAAGGCGACATCCCGGGCAGCGGTGACTGGTTCGGAGCAGCAAGGACACGTGAGTATAACTTCCTATACCAGTGGTCTTCAACCTGCAGACCTCCAGATGTTGCAAAACTACAACTCCCAGCATTCCCGGACAGCCAACGCTTATATATAGCACGCAGCACCCACCTGTTACTGCTTCGTAAGCGCTGGAGGGTCTGGCTCCCGGACACAGGGACGGAAGATCGTGACGTCACAACACCGTCCCCGTGTGATGTCACGCCCCACCCCCTCAATGCAAGTCTATAGGAGGGGGCATGGCGGCTGTCATGCCCCCTCCCATAGACCTGCATGGAGGGGGCGGGGCATGACATCACACGGGGACGGTGTTGTGACGTCACGATCTTCCGTCCCTGTGTCCGGGAGCCAGACCCTCCAGCGCTTACGAAGCAGTAACGGGTGGGTGCTGCGTGCTATATTGCGGGGGTCCCCAGTGATCAGATAATATGTCTAGGGGTGGAGTACCCCTTTAAATGCACATCACTATATCTTGGTATTTATATGATAGATAATGCCCTTACAATAAAGTACATCAAAATTGTCACAACTAACAATATGGCCTTATTGGTGCATAACACTAACATAAGAAATATCAAAGAGATAAAAAAAATTGGGATACGGGAATTATACTAGAGAGAGGGAGGTGGAACCCTCAATATGTCTTTTAAAATCCCTAATTCACAGGATGAAACCAGATTAGATAGTGACACTTGCAGAATAGAAATTTCTTTCCTGAGAGAAAACAGTGTGTGCCATCAAAAATATATTAAAAGGTAACGTTTACCAATACAGAGCATTTACAAAATGTGCAAACACAAATGGAAACTGCTTTTCAGAAATCATCTTTGATTGTATTCAGCACCATGGACAGACGACATAACTGCTTCAGCACCGAAATCTATTTTGTGGCTTCCAAAAATCTTCTGCTTTGTGCTTCTCAGAGCTGATCGGAACGTAACTCCTCAGCTTCCTACCATTTTATGTGCCTTCTGCTCTTTACATGGCACGTAGAGAAGGTAAATAAGACACATAATACTAACTGCAGTCTTAACAATCTTTGTTGGATTATTATGGAGGTAAATTCATTTAGAAATAACGGCCTGAAACCTATACTTAGTGCAGACTTCTGGATTCCTCTAAAATAGTCAGTATTTAAAAGGGGTATTCCGGTGGAAAACTTTTTTATTTATTTTTTATTTTTTTTAAATCAACTGGTGCCAGAAAGTTATACAGATTTGTAAATTACTTCTTTTAAAAAATCTTAATCCTTCCAGTACTTATTAGCTGCTGAATACTACAGAGGAAATTATTTTCATTTTGGAACACAGTGCTCTCTGCTGACATCTCTGTCCATTTTAAGAACTGTCCAGAGTAGGAGAAAAGCCCCATAGCAAACATATGCTGCTCTGGACACAGTACAGTTTTTCCTTTTTTTTTTTTGCTCATCAACCTCGATAGGGGTGCCCCACAAAAACAAAATTCCCACGGGGTTCCCCCGAGCCGAAAAAGGTTGGGAAACACTGCTGTAATGTATTGTAATGTGTGGCTGGAAAAAAGGCTAAGTCTTTGCTTCAGAAATGGTATTCATGATAAGACATCCGCCTGACTAGAGCCCTACACAAATCTACGTTTTACAGAAACATGTTCAAGCCTTAAAGGGGTACTCCGGTGGAAAACAATTTATTTTAAATCAACTGGTTCCAGAAAGTTAAACAGATTTGTAAATTACTTCTATTAAAAAATCTTAACCCGCCCAGTACTTATCAGCTGCTGTATACTACAGAGAAATTTTAATTTTCTTTTTGAGAGCAGTGCTCTCTGCTGACACCTCTGTCCATGTCAGGAACTATCCAGAGCAGGTTAGGTTTGCTATGGGAATTTTCTCCTGCTCTGGACAGTTCCTGAAATGGACAGAAGTGTCAGCAGCAAGCACTGTGGACAGACAGAACAGAAATTCAAAAAGAAAATAACTTTCTCTGTAGTATACAGCAGCTGCTAAGTACTGGAAGGATTAGGATTTTTTAATAGAAGTAATTTACAGATCTGTATAACTTTCTGGCACTAGTTGATTTAAAAGAAATTGTTTTCCACCGGAGTAACCCTTTAAGACTTAAAACTTAACTGTTTAACTCCTTAAGGACACAGCCTATTTGGCCTTTAGGACATTTTCTTTTTGCGTCTTTATTTTTTCTTCCTCACCTTCAAGGAGCAATAATGCTTTATATTTCTATCCACAGACTCATATGAGGGCTTGGTTCTTGCATAACCAATTGCACTTTGTAATGACATCACTAATTTTAGCATAAAATGTATGGGGAAAACTAAAAAATTTGGGGGCCCTTTTTCCAGCATAATATTTTTCCCAGTTGAAGCACAGGCTGGGACAAAGTCCAGGAATTGAGAGCGGGACTAGCACTCCTTCCTATGATCAGACAGGAGTCTGATAGTCAGGACAGGAGGGAGCTTAGGGAATGTGGTTACTAGAGATGAGCGAACTTACAGTAAATTCGATTCGTCACGAACTTCTCGGCGGTTGCTGACTTTTCCTGCATAAATTAGTTCAGCTTTTCGGTGCTCCGGTGGGCTGGAAAAGGTGGATACAGTCCTAGGAAAGAGTCTCCTAGGACTGTATCCACCTTTTCCAGCCCATGGGAGCACCTGAAAGCTGAACTAATTTATGCAGGAAAAGTCATCAACTGCCGAGCCGAGAAGTTCGTGACGAATCGAATTTACTGTAAGTTCGCTCATCTCTAGTTGTTACAGAGCAGCCTGCAGTTTATTGATGAATAGACACCGCACAGCAGACTCATGGAGAATGTGAATACATAGTGAAAGAGGGCGGGCTCAGTGCTTGCCTTAGACATGCCCCTTCCAAAGCAGTGGATGTCAGAATGAGTGAGCAGAAGAACGGACTAGATTTGTGAGCCAAATACAGGAGCTAGACACATAAAAAAAGACATCTAAAGCATATGTATGAACTAGTGAGTAACATAAAGAAGCATTATTTTTTCTGTGATATGGCAAGTACGCTTTATTGGTTTATGTGGATAGCCTATGCACACTGATCTGTCAAGCACAGTAATGCACAGCCAAAATAAAATTAGACACTGGAAGGGGCGGACTGACCGGCCGGTCCGATCGGACATCGTCCGGCCGGGTTAAGGGACCGGCCGGGTTAAGGGCCCGCCGCCACTGCTGAGGATCCAGGACACTTGTCCCAGATCCCCAGCAGACAGCGCTGCCTTCTCTGGTATGTGCGATACATGCACATACAGGAGAAGGCGTCCCCTCTGAGCCGCATCTGCAGCTTACACAGAGGAGATGTGACTTCCGCACCCACACAGCACACAGTACAGGTGCCGATTACGTCACTCATGGGTGCCTGTACTGCGGAGGGGAGAAGACGCGGGCCCCTGTTGCTGAAGAGATCGCTGCGTGGGATATCAGGTGGACATAATTTTATATATATATTTTTTTTTAACTCTGCCTATACCGATAGGGAAGGGGGGGCGGTAACTCTGCCTATACCTATGGGAAAGGTGGGGGGGGGGGTAACTCTACCTATACCTATGGGGAAGGGGGGGGGGTAACTCTGCCTAAACCTATGAAGAAGAGGGGGCTAACTCTGCCTATACCTATGGGGAAGAGGGGGGGGTAACTCTGCCTATACCTATGGGGAAGAGGGGGGGGTAACTCTGCCTATACCTATGGGGAAAGGGGGAGGGGGGGTAACTCTGCCTATACCTATGGGGAAAGGGGGGGGGTAACTCTGCCTATATCATGGGGAAGAGGGTGGGTGGGTAACTCTGCCTATACCTGTGTACAGCAGTTATCTACCGCCATATGGTCCTGTATATAATCACTTATATTGTATACAGTTTCTTTATAGTATACTGGTCTGTGTATAGTGGTATTATTCAGTACAGTATGGCGGTATTATCCAGTTATTGTGTGGTGGTATATATTTACTCCTTGTATACCAGTATTATTGGTCATGGAAATTTACCTACGTTAAAGTGCTTCTTACATATATACATTTTAGTTTATTGTGTGATGGATTTGGGTGGAATAGGGTCGTGGCAGAAGATTGACGAGCTGCAGAGCCTAGCAGGGGCCCTTGCTTTTTTTTTTTTTGGTCCAGGGGCCCCGAGTGTTGTCAGTCCGCTCCTGCACACTGGTACGATTTCCACATAGCAAGAAATATAGGGGAAATAAAATCCTTGTAGACAGGTAACAGTTAAACAACACCAAGTGCATCTCTGTACTCTTAGTGTACCTATCTGTCAGTTCAACTTTAAAAAGCTCATTCATCAAAGTCTAAAATGCTGTGTGCTTTCTACAAGGTCATTTGTGTGTGGAGAACCAAATCATGAAGTGCTTGTTACTGCCAGGTACTCACGGACAGTTTGCACTGTTAAAGTCATTTAACAAAGGAGGTTTCGTCAAGTCGAGTTTTGTGTCTGGAAAATGTACAGTATAATACGATCCATATCGCAGAAAGTATTACACATACCGTATTTTTCGCCATATAAGACGTTACGGCATATAAGACGCACCCAATTTTAAAGAATGAAAATCGAGAAAAAAAAAGATTCTGAACCTTCAACCTGCGGACCTCCAGATTTTGCAAAACTACAACTCCCAGCATGCCCGGACAGCCGTTGGCTGTCCGGGCATGCTGGGAGTTGTAGTTTTGCAACATCTGGAGGTCCTTAGGTTGAAGACCACTGGTATAGGAGGTGATACTCACGTGTCCCCGCCGCTCCCGACCCATCACCGCTGCCCTGGATGTCGCCCTCCATCGCCGTGTCCCCATCGCTCCAGAACGTCTCTGCTGCCGTGTATCCTCGCTCTCAGTCGCCGCCATCACGTCGCTACGCACGCCGCTCCTATTGGATGACGGGACGGCGTGCGCGAAGACGTGATGACGACGAAGAAGAGCTCCGGCCATGCAGGGGATCCCGGCACGGAGCAGACACCGAGGAGGCAGGTAAGGTCCCTCCCGGTGTCCTGTAAGCTGTTCTGGACGCCGCGATTTCACCACGGCGGTCCCGAACAGCCCGACTGAGCAGCCGGGTTAGTGTCACTTTCACTTCAGATGCGGCGGTCAGCTTTGATCGCCGCGTCTGAAGGGTTAATACAGGGCATCACCACGATCGGTGATGTCCTGTATTAGCCGCGGGTCCCGGCCGTTGATGGCCGTATGGACCGCCTTGATAGGACAGGGTTTAATGTGTATTTGCCGTATAAGACGCACCAACTTCCCCCCCCCCCCACCCCCAAAACGAAAAAGAAAAAAAAAGAAAAAGTGCGTCTTATACGGCGAAAAATATGGTATTTTGATGTGTAATCCTTGTGTGATTTCACATTAAAATATTCATCAGCCAAATGTTTGCAATTTTATAATGTCTTCTATCTTCACATTTAAAATGTCTCTCCACCAATCTTTAGTTGGATGAGGCTCAAAAAGGTAAAAAAATAACTAATTGTGAACCTCTGCTGTAGGGCAACATTTTCCAACTTGTGCCTCTCCAGCTATAGCAAAACTGCAGCTCTCATCATGTAGTGTTGCCACAGCTAGAGAGCCACAAGTTGGGGTATACTGCTGTATGACTACAATGTATATAGTTCCTTTATGATGGAAGTATCCAAAGGACATCACTTTCATGTTGGCTGAACCACAAGTCATCCAAGTGGTCGTTAGTGGCTTCACCCTGCCCCTATGGCCTTGATTGACAGATCCTTCCTCGTACCCAAACATGGAAGGATCTATCAACCAACAATGGTGGAAAGGGAAGACGCTACGAGGGACTCTCCTGATGAATCGTGGTTCAGGCAGCATGAAAGTGATGACAAGTTCTTGACGGACAGCCTGTATCCATATTACCTTTGGATATAAGGATGTTGCGTTGGATTGTCTGCATTAAAATCTCTGATGATTTGGTGTAATTATGTATTATATAGCCACCCATTAAGGTAATGGACGCAGATTATTTCTAAGTATTACTGTGCAACAATGTGTGACCCCCATCTTCTAAAGTGATAACAGTTACTGTGTTTTTTGCCGTATAAGACGCACTTTTTCTTCCCCAAAACTGGGGGGGAATAGTTGGTGCGTCTTATACGGCGAATACACCCCTATCGCGGCGGTCCCTACGGCCATCAACGGCCGGGACCCGCGGCTAATACAGGACATCACCGATCGCGGTGATGCCCTGTATTAACCCTTCAGACGCGGCTATCAAAGCTGACCGCCGCGTCGGTAGCGAAAGTGACACTAACCCGGCTGTTCAGTTGAACTGTTGGGGACCGCCGCGGCGTCCCGAACAGCTTACAGGACACCGGGAGGGACTTTACCTGCCTCGGTGGTGTCTGCTCTGTGCCGGGATCCCCTGCATGGCCGGCCCTCTCCTTCGATGTCATCACGTCATCGCACGCGCTGTCCCGTCATCCAATAGGACCGGCGTGCGTAGCGACGTGATGACGGCGACGGAGATCGTGGATCCCGGGGAAGAAGACGTCCGGAGCGTCGGGGACACCCTGGGGACGCGGCGACAGCGATGGAGTGACATCCAGGGCAGCGGTGACGGGTCCGGAGCGGCAGGGACACGTGAGTATTACCTCCAATCCAGTGGTCTTCAACCTACGGACCTCCAGATGTTGCAAAACTACAACTCCCAGCATGCCCGGACAGCCAACGGCTGTCCGGGCATGCTGGGAGCCGTAGTTTTGCAACATCTGGAGGTCCGCAGGTTGAAGATAACTGTTGGGTTCAGAATCTTTTTTTTTCTAGATTTTGCACCTTTAAAATTGGGTGCGTCTTAAATGCCGGTGCGTCCTATAGGGCGAAAAATACAGTACCTATTAAAATTTTATAGGATTTAGAAGGATAGCGCAGGATGTTGTCACAGTTTAATACATCACATATATGTTATAATTTGTTGGGGGAACAAATTATAACCGCTCTAATACCAAAAAGCGCTGATCATCCTGTGCGCCTTACAGTTAGCTTTATTCATACCATCCCAAAAGAATACATTAAAGGAACTGTCTTACTATAGATAAACATTTAATAGGAGGGCAATTCATGTTTCTGGGAAAAGATGCAGCCAGATGCATAAATGTAGCACTACATGGCAACCACTCTTGGGGAGCCCAGTATCACATGACAACATCTCATGGGCTTCCCCCTTGTTTATAGTTCGGCAGCCCCCTCTGTATGACAATTGTATGTCCTATTAGGATATGTAGACAGGGAACTGTGGGGGCAACCACTTTAACACTAAAAGCTCATTTAGGAAGAATTTTTATTTTTTTTCCCCCCATTTTCACAGATGCTTTAATGGCTGATGGGGGATCTTAATACAATTATCTATTCCGATATGATCCTTCCCTTGAAGTTAAAGGGGTATTCCAGGCAAAAACATTTTTTATATATATCAACTGGCTCCGGAAAGTTAAACAGATTTGTAAATTACTTCTATTAAAAAATCTTAATCCTTCCAATAGTTATTAGCTTCTGAAGTTTTCTGTCTAACTGCTCAATGATGATGTCACGTCCCGGGAGCTGTGCATGATGGGAAAATATCCCCATAGGAGCTGCACAGCTCCCGGGACGTGAGTCATCAGAAAGCAGTTAGACAGAAAACAGCAACTCAACTTCAGAAGCTAATAACTATTGGAAGGATTCAGATTTTTTAATAGAAGTAATTTACAAATCTGTTAAACTTTCCGGAGCCAGTTGATATATAAAAAAAAGTTTTGGCCTGGAATACCCATTTAAATATTACAAATACTTAAAGTTAAAGGCTATGTTCACATCATGTTTTGATTATGTGTAAAAAATATGGAAAAGGAAGAATTTAATTGATAATGTTAAAAGAAAAGAAAGAAGAAAAAAAAAAAAAACAACATACAGACCGCCCAGGACAAGTGAACTGGACGTGTAGAATAAACAACATCAAAAAATGTATACAGAGGAATTTTATATTTCTGGTAAGGTTCAAGAACAGAAAGTCAAACAGATTAGATTTTTGGAAAATCAATGCGGAAGAGCATTTTTAAAGATCTGCTCATCTATATTCCTTACTGTCAACCCATTGTAATACGGAAGCATAATTCAGCAAATGCTCCCTCTCCAGAATGAGACAGCTCATTGTAGAAATGCCAGTATCCAAAATACTCATTGCATTGCTTCATTGAACAGCCCAAACAGAGACGTTTTGGAGATTAAAATAGAGTCATCAAGATAATGGTTAGTGATGTAATTTGTAATGTGATTTAAAACCTGGGAGGACGGAGTTATAAGACCAGAAAATGTATTAAAAATCAGTTCTTCTAATGTGCCGACAAGAGGAGATGGCACGAGTTGCGCGCGGTCTACAGAAATCTGATTATTTACTACACTGTAGTGTTGAAACACATTCAAGAGGATCCTGCGTATTCACAGACGTTAAGTCTACTCAGCTGTTGTACAACTGTCTTGTTTCTAAGCAGTGTCACATTAATCCGTAGGGTGTTCTTACGAGGTTCAGGAAATGTCAAGTACGTTTCTCCAGGGGGAGATCACATTTGAAGCTTAACGGAGGGGACTGGATTCATTTAAAAGGAACAAAACAGGAAGCGGATTAGAGCGGCCTAATCACAACATCAGATACAGAGATACTACAACACCACTGACATTAATGTGCTTGTTAGAAGACCACCGCCTGTCTACAATGACCCCCCGACCTACGATGGCCCCGACATACCATCATTTCAACATACGATGGCCTCTCAGTGGTCTTCAACCTGCGGACCTCCAAATGTTGCAAAACTACAACTCCCAGCATGCCCGGACAGCTTTACATTGCACGGATCCCTGAACATATGATGGTTTCAACAAACGATGGTCCATTTGGAACGGATTATCGTATGTTGAGGGACCACTGTATTACTGTGATGCCACCTATGGACGACTGCAATTCCCTCAGTGAAGAGTGAGGAACTGTGCAATAATCATGGAACTTTCATTATTATTCTATTCTTTTAGGTCAATGTTCTAACTAGTAAAACTGATGTATCTCATACTGCCGCCACAATTATTCTACCTTTACATAAAAAATGTTAAAGTAAAGCCAGGCTTAGACATGACATTAATATTACACTGTAACAGCCAAGAAATTTGCACCAAAATTTGCGTAAATTAGGTGTAGATTTTGTTGCCAATTTTGGTGCAGGTCTAGTTCTGGTTTTCATCTATTGTGTAAGATTTTTTTAATGCTCCAAGTTAGTAAAGGTTTTACTGCACTGTTGTAAACATGAACCGACAGAAAATACTAAACCAATATAATGTAGATAATAACATTATATGTATATTTGTAATATGCATTGGTTAAAAATTGTGTATACTTTTCAGTGAAAAAATGATGTCTTGTCCCCTCAGCTGTTGCCTGTGGTGTTTGTGCATCTGAATTGTAGTGCTGGGAGAGCATGGTAAGTGAGCTGTAGCACCCTGTTCACACTGGTGTGGTGCTGTGCAGCATCTGTTGCTGTCGTGGCGCCGTGTCTGCGGGGAGGTGCGACCAATGGACTGGTTTGAGTGGCATTGGGGCCGCTCTGCCAGTGGGTTGTTCCCCCTCTGGGCACTGGTGTCGCGGCGGTGGTGGTCGCCGCCCGGTGCTACGCCATTTTATGCTAGGGACGTTAGGGACCCACTCTAAATAGGTGGCCTTGACGTGGCGAGTGGGCTTTGTACTTTTTGATCAAAACGTAACAACCTGTTAGTTTTTGAAATTATGCTGAGAAGCAATTAGATCATTGTGCAAGATTGTAGATGTGCGACCATGTCTGTCTTCTACCTGAATTGTAGTGCTATTGTGACATATATTTCCCGGACCACAATTTAGAGTAAAAATCTTTCTGAAACCAGGATGTAACTGATGTCTGACAGACCTGTTTTCTACGGTACATTTAACAAAAAGCACACTTTTCATCCATGTTCAACTGCAAAATTGCTAAGATTGGATCAAGAGGTGTCCATAGTTGAGAGGGAATCATACTAAGCTGAGCTGCCATACTGACAAACAGAAAAATTGCAAAAGCCAATGGGGCTGCAGTGCTCCATCCTAGTGACAAGGCCCCATTTGTTTATCATTCTAGGAATATACCAATCATTTGGTACAAAACCATTCCATAGAGAATCAGTCATCAGATGAGGCAGTTTTAACAAAGTATAAAAAAAAAAAAAAAAAATCTACCCCACCGGAATTAATTCTCACATTTTCCAGTTCTTGATCCAGTAACAATGGTAAGTATATTTGCAGACTATTCATTGATATTCTAAGAGTTGTAAGCAAACCACCAATAAAAAAATAAAATAAAATAAAATAAAAAATAAGTCCACACCTACCCTTAGATTAGAACACCATGTATGAAATGTATCCATTCATTTATACATGGCAGAAGAAAAATATCTAATTACTTAAAATTGAGCAGACATCAAATCATATGGTGGTAGTTGTTTTTTTTTTTTAAAGGGAAAATTGTCAAATATAAAAATCAGATTTTTCCATACTTTTTATTTATATGCTGTTCATTTATTTAATATTTAATTCTCTAGTTGTGCAATTCATAACAATGCCAAATATGTGTACAATGTATGTCGTCTCTATAGCATCGGTAACAAAGGCCCTATTGAAGCTTTAAATGTATTGCCTCCCTTAGCTTTAGACACAGACTTTTTAGATGAGTGACAATCACCAGGTACAGAAAATATTTAATAAAAAGCGCAAAAGCGGACAGGACCGGAAAGGAAGAAACTAAAACTGGAGGTCAGGAATGATTATTTTTTGGGTGTAATTTAAGTCCTGCATGTCACGAATGCGTTAATGCAAGGGCACCCTATGCCCATGTAAAACATGTATGGGTCATGCAGGTAGTATGAATTTCATGCTCTTTGGGGGAGGGGAACTTTTTTATTTTTTGGACCTTTTTATGTTTTATTTTGTTCTTAGTTTAAAAAAAAAATACATATATATATATATATATATATATATATATATGTGTGTGTGTGTACATACACACATACTGAGTGGTCTGGGGGGGGGGCACAAAAGTTGAAAGAAGGATGACTGTGGGGTCTGAAAGGGAGGGGGCAAAGGGGTCTGGTGGAAGGGAGGAGAAGGGGAAGAAGGGGCACAAAAGTTAGAAGATGGATGACTGGTGAAGGAAGGAGAAGGGTACAGAGGGGTCTGGTGGAGGGGAAGAAGGGCGAAGAGGGGTCTGCGAAGGAAGAAAGTGTGAAGGAGGAGTCTGGGGGGGGGGAAGGGGACAATAACTGAGGAGTCGGGGGGGGGGGGAAGGGGACAGAGCGGCCTGGTGGGCACAAAAGTTGGAAGGAAGATGACTGAGAGGTCTGGGGGGACAGAAGGGTCAGGGGGAGAAGTGTGAAGGAGGATGACTGAGGGGTCTGTGGGAGGGAAGGGGATGGAGGGGTCAGGGGAGGGGCACAAAAGTGTGAAGGAGGATGACTAAGGGGTCTGGGGGGGGGGCAGAGAAGTCTCGAGGAGGACTTAGGCGTCTGAAGGAGGAGGGAAAAGATGGGTCTTGAAGAGGACTAAGGGGTCTGGGGGACTAAGGGCCCATCCACATTGTTTTCAATTGGATTCTGTTGCACTGTTCAGCGGAATTACACTGGCCAAATGGACATCCACCTAAAGAACGAACACCTTCTTTTGGTGGATGTCCATTCTGCTGGCCGAATTCCGCCAGACTGCAGCAATAGAGATGGCATATGTCCATGCAGTCTTACCGCCAATGGCTTTGGCTGCTGCAAACAGAAGAAACAGTGTCTGGCAGTAGGATTTTTAAGGGGAATGATGTTTGGCAGTATTATTTTTAGAAGGAATGATGTCTGGCAGGGTTATAATGATTACTGGTGTCATACAGGGGATGAGGATCTGCTGACAGTACCCAATAATGTCTGGGCATCAGACCCTGCAGAGGAAGATATAGCTGGAAGAAGACATGGCATCTGGACCAGATTAAGAAGAAAAGGAAAGACAACAGAGAAGACGTCTCCTGTGAGTCATTATGGGGAAGATTTATCAGAACCTGTCCAGAGGAAAAGTTGCCCATAGCAACCAATCAGGTTTTCCTCTGGACAGTTTGATAAATCTCCCCCTATATCATTGTGTATTCTGTCTGACTGTCCCATCAGAGCTGTAGACACTTTAATTTCTGCAGTGATGATGGGTAAAACTGTGCCCCAATCTGTGGCTCTCTAGCTGCTACAAATTTACAACTCCCATCATGCCTGCAGCTTTGCAACAGCTGGAGAGCCGTTTTAACTTAGTGATTTTAGACTATGCAGCCTATTTTATTATAATGGGGGTCTGCTGCGATCCCCACCCAAAAAAAATGGGCTGCAAAGTCTAATATGCCCAGGCCTATTTTAGGTCTCAGTCCAGCCCTGCTAATGCGCATACATACCTTGCAGTCAAGATCCATTAAAAGGCTACAAAGAACACAATCGGTGAGTTAAGAGAGTCCACTTGAGTTTACGAGGATGCTGGCCATTAATACAGCCATCTGTGGCCAGTAGATCACACTGGTCGTAAGTGCTGTTAATATCTTCCATTTACCATGATGCTTACACAACCTCTTGTGACTCAATTATGGGCATTCTGTTTATGTCTGCTGTAAGTATATATGACGTATATGATTCAGGAAATCTATGTGTGCTTTTTTTTCTATATTTAGTGTTTTCTGTTTTATAATATAGAATTTTATTCCAATTAGTCTGACTTTTATAAAGATTGACTTTTAGTTAGATGAGCGTTCTGCTGATACAGCCTGTATGAGGCAGACTTTATAAGCAGAGCTACCACAGTAACCTATCGGCACCCCACAATTTTGTGAGGAGGAAATAATAATAAAAACTGATCTTTCTTAATTGGGCCGAGTAGCCTAAAGACAAAGTTGCCACTGCAGACTCTGCACTCTCTCTATTTACCACACTGACCAAATAATATAGAACCCAACAGCAGTGGCGTAAACAATATATTAATGAATGAACGAACATGTAAACAATACATGTCTGGACTATGACTACCTCTCCCTCCTATAGGCTCTTTGTTCTGGTTCATAGAGGGTATACCAATGATCACTTTGACTTAAAGGGATACTCCGCTCCTAGACATAGTACCCCCTTTATAGTACCCCTTTAATACAAATCAGTGTTATAAGGGTACAAGTGTGGTGTCCCGGTACCACATCCTATACGGTACCTATGTATCTGTGGGTCCCCATAGCCAGAGTCCCTAGGACATAGGGATCCCTGTGATGTAGTTTACCCCTTGTCGCCTCTATTCCAGCTCATAGACCAGTAATTTATTTAAGGTTAATGTAAATAGGGTAATATATATGTAAATAAATGGTTAATTACCTGTTCCATAGCGTTGCAGGACCTGCGGGTCACGTGACTAGGTAAACTCTATGGTATTCTGCTTAAGGACCTTTGCAGGCCCTGTGACGTAAGCAATCCCATTACTCTCTGTAATGGTGAATGACAGATGTTCGGACCAATCGGATTCAGCCCGCCCCCTACCCATCTCACTCTTGTTCCTGGGCTGTCAAACTAGAAGGACCTGTACCGAGCCTTGCGGCAACGGCCGGATCATTCAAAATATAGGGTGTATCAATTCCCAGACACTCTGCAGCATCACCGAACCTAATAATACCCCTAAATCCGGATGGATCTGCAAATATCTACCCTAAATTCAGAGACTGTATAAATAGCTCAAGGTCCGCAACAACTGTCAGTCACTAAGCAACCTGAGGACTGTTTGCACGAGACTGTTACTGTGCCTTGGATGTATCGCAAGCACTTAAGTAAAGTTGTTCAAGTTCAATCTCCTTGTGGACCTTCAGTCATTTCATGCACCTATCGTTACTGGGAAGGGCGGCGATAGGCCGGAGCATAGCCTCAGCATAACAGCCCGCAGCCTGGCGTCATGAACTATAGGGTTAACCCCTCATATACGGATACCATACCACCACTACCATACACCCCCCCAAGGGCTACCACAAAGCGTGTCTTTTTCTTCTTTAAATTGGAGAATCAAAGTGGCCCAAGCTCATTGATTGCCTACAGTAACACCCCAACAAAGAGAGATGACCTTAAAAGGAATATGTCAGCGCTAAATCATGCTCAGAGCTCAAGTGTCAAGGAGGCATTGCTGAGCCGCATCATGCATGCCCCCTTCCTCCCCCACCCCTCCCTGCTTTGAGCAATTGATGTGCACAGCTCAGTGCTGTAAGCCAAGCCCTGTACATCAATCAAGAAGAGATGGGGGAGGGAGGAGGTGAGGATGCAGCAGCGCAGCCCAGCTTCCTTAACACTTGAGCTCTGAGCATGATCTAGAGCTGACATATTCCCTTTAAATTAATTTTTCATCCTTATTAAAATGCCTCAAAAAGCTTCTCCGCAGCATAGGGCGCCAATTTTTTATCAGAGGGATTACAACAAGCACCACCCCTGCCAATCAGCTGCTTGAAGGGGCATTGGTGCTCATGTAAAGTGTTACAGCTTCTTCAAAATTTACAAGCACTCATGCCTGCATTGCTGTGACTTCAAGGGTTTGTCTGATTTCTGTCTGGCATCTGTTTGGCAGAATTTGACTGGAAACAAAAGCAAAATAAAAATAAAAAACTGCCTGTTGTATTTTTATATTGGTCAAATCCTGCAGAATAAACAGAATCTACGATGGAGCCCCCGAATGGAGCGGTGACACAAATGTGAACCTAGCCTCATTCTCATATCCTGAAAATAGGCCACCAATTTTATAAGGCTGGACAACCCCTTTAAATTAAATTATCAACTGAAATGACAAACTTTAATAATTCCAAAAGCAATTTTGTCTGCAAACAACTAATAACTAGAGATGAGCGAACTTACAGTAAATTCGATTCGTCACGAACTTCTCAGCTCGGCGGTTGCTGAGTTTTCCTACATAAATTAGTTCAGCTTTCCGGTGCTCTGTTGGGCTGGAAAAGGTGGATACAGTCCTAGGAAAGAGTCTCCTAGGACTGTATCCACCTTTTCCAGCCCACGGGAGCACCTGAAAGCTGAACTCATTTATGCAGGAAAAGTCAGCAACCGCCGAGCCGAGAAGTTTGTGACGAATCGAATTTACTGTAAGTTCGCTCATCTCTACTAATAACTACTGAATTTCTTATTCATTTTATTATTGGTAATGGACATTCATTTTGTTGGCACAGGTCAGAAAATAAAAGCACAGACATGATTTTTTGCCATGGATGTAAGTTTACATAAATGAGGCTTAGACTGTTCAATGAAACCCACGGGTTAAGATATTCTTTTGTCCTTTGGGGTTCTAAATTGAAAAGTTCACAGGCTCGTTCTCAAAATATTTGTCTACTAGATTTGCAGCATGTATGTCAAAAGCACTCTTGTTAGAGGAATACAAGAGCAAAAGAAGCATGACCTTATCTCTTCTGACATACTTGGATGTAAGTGATCTTTTTATCGGAAGAAAGCATTCAGGAATCTCGTGTTCTTGCTGAACATACGGAGACTTCCTTCATGGAAATCAGAAGGAAATAAACAAAATTGTGTGTAAATGACAAGATGTGACATAAAATAACACATTTGCAGATTACCCGCAGTGTGTTGTCATATTGTGTTACGCAGTAAAAGTCAATACAGATCTATGGTGAAATATGGAATAAAATGCTATATAAAAACAAACATTATATATATATATATATATATATATATATATATATATATATATATATAGATATAGAGAGAGAGAGAGAGAGAGATATACATACACACACACACATATATAGATATATGTGTGTATGTGTATATATATATATATATATATATATATATATATATATATACACACACACACACACACATCTCTCTCTCTCTCTCTCTCTATATATATATATATATATATATACACATATATGCTTATACAGTGACCCCCCCACCTTCGATGGCCCAGACATACGATCCTTTCAACATACGATGGTCTCTAGAGGCAGCATCAACATACGAGGCTTTTGTATGTCAGGGCCATCGCATAAACGGCTATCTGGCACTGCTTCAGCTGCCTCCGGATAGCCATTTACGGTGCCCCGTGTGGTCCGCTGACGATCACTTACCTGTCCTCGGGGCTCCGGCGCGTCCTCTACGGGATCCCCTGCATCATCGGCGCTCTCTATCGTCGTCATCACGTCGCTGCACGCGCCGTCCCGTCATCCAATAGGAGCTGCGTGTGAAGCGACGTGATGGAGGCGATGGAGAGCGAGGATGTCAGGGAAGTAGAGGGAAGCATCGGGGACACCCTGGGGATGCGGCGACAGCGATGGAAGGCGACATCCAGGGCAGCGGTGACTAGCGGTGACGGTCCAGAGCGGCGGGGACACGCGAGTATAACCTCCAATACCAGTGGTCTTCAACCTGCGGACCTCCAGATGTTGCAAAACTACAACTCCCAGCATGCCCGGACAGCCGTTGGCTGTCCGGGCATGCTGGGTGTTGTAGTTTTGCAACATCTGGGAGGTCCGCAGGTTGTAGACCACTGTCCTATATTTTACATTGCACGGATCCCTCAATGGTTTCAACAAACGATGGTCCATTTGGAACGGATTACCATCGTATGTTGAGGGACCACTGTATAGCAAAATTTCCCCTTGAAGAGATGTGTGAGGAGGTGCATGGAGCCCATTTACAATATACATTTTAATACTTAATACAAATACCAAAAAATGACAATAAAAAGTGATAGGATACACCAGTTATCGTACGCCTCTCTCTAGATCACAGTCACTTGTCATACAAACACAGAGGCAGTGATTTGCTTCTCCAAATGAGTGTGCCAAGTAAAAAGAGAGTAAACAGAGAGGGATTAAAAACTCATTTTGGTCGACTGGTTCGTGTTTGTCGGAGCTTACTTACTGCTAGATCTGTAAACAGTTGCCCAACAAGCTCAGCTCTAAGCACAAAATTGTACCTATTAGCAGGAAACACAAGGCCTCAATAAGAGCGCAAGCTGCTGGAGACAAGACTGTTCAGATGATGGACAGCGGCTGCTTACACATTGCACATATTAATTCACAAAGTAATGTACGTGGCAGATCTCGAAAAACAAAAAAAAGACATTCTTTTCACAGCGAGTTACAAAGGTATGTCGGCTTTTACTTGAAGCATGACATCATTCTTTCCTCTTTGATTCCAAATGAGTTTGGAGTCATATGGGAGCACAGTAAGGCCCCACGTACAGTGCAGCAAAAAGTACTTAGTCAGAGAGGCCTGTAATTTTCATCATAGGTATACCTTAACTATGAGAGACATAATGAGAAAAAAAAATCCATAAAATCACATTGTTTGATTTTTAAAGAATGTATTTGATGTTGGAAAATAAGTATTTGGTCACCTACAAACAAGCAAGATTTCTGTCTCTCACAGACCTGTAACTTCTTCTTTAAGAGTCTCCTCTGTCCTCCACTCGTTACCTGTATTAATGGCTCCTGTTTGGACTTGTTATGAGTATAAAAGACGCCTGTCCACAACCTCAGACAGTCACACTCCAAACTCCACTATGGCCAAGACCAAAGAGATGTCGAAGGACACCAGAAACAAAATTGTAGACCTGCACCAGGCTGGGAAGACGGAATCTGCAATAGGCAAGCAGCTGGGTGTGAAGAAATCAACAATGGGAGCAATTATTGGAAAATAGAAGACATATAAGACCATTGATAATCTCCCTCGATCTGGGGCTCCACGCAAGATCTCACCCCGTGGTGTCAAAATGATCACAAGAACGGTGAGAAAAAATCCCAGAAGCACACAGGGGGACCAAGTGAATGCCCTGCAGAGAGCTGGGACCAAAGTAACAAAGGTTACTATCAGTAACACACTACGCAGCCAGGGACTCAAATAATGCAGTGCCAGACGTGTCCCCCTGCTTAAACCAGTACATGTCTGGGCCTGTCTGAAGTTTGCTAGAGAGCATTTGGACAATCCAGAAGAGGATTGGGAGAATGTCATATGGTCAGATGAAACCAAAGTAGAACTTTTTGGTAAAAACTCAACTCGTCGTGTTTGGAGCAGAAAGAATGCTGAGTTGCATCCAAAGAACATCATACCTACTGCGAAGCATGGGGATGGAAACCTCATGCTTTGGGGCTGTTTTTCAGCAAAGGGACCAGGACGACTGTTCCGTGTAAAGGAAAGAATGAATGGGGCCATGTATCAAGAGATTTTAAGTGAAAACCTCCTTCCATCAGCAAGGGCATTGAAGATGAAACATGACTGGGTCTTTCAGCATGACAATGATCCCAAATACACCGCCCGGGCAACGAAGGAGTGGCTTAGCCAGTCTCCAGATCTTAACCCCATAGAAAACCTTTGGAGGGAGTTTAAAGTCTGTGTTGCCCAGCGACAGCCCTAAAACATCACTGCTCTAGAGGAGATCTGCATGGAGGAATGGGCCAAAATACCAGCAACAGTGTATGAAAACCTTGTGAAGACTTACAGAAAATGTTTCCCCTCTGTCATTGCCAACAAAGGGTATATAACAAAGTATTGAGATGAACTTTTGTTATTGACCAAATACTTATTTTCCACCATAATTTGCAAATAAATTCTTCAAAAATCAGACAATGTGATTTAATGGATTTTTTTCTCATTCTGTCTGTCATTGTTGAGGTATACCTATGATGAAAATTACCGGCCTCTCATCTTTTTAAGTGGGAGAACTTGCACAATTGGTGTCTGACTAAATCCTTTTTTGCCCTATTGTACCTCTACAGTGCCTTTTATTGGTTCTGTACATGTAAATGAAGCCATAATAATAATTAGATCATCGACACATGGAGGTCCAGCAGTGTCCCGCAGACCCAGTGGCGGATCCAGGGGGGGGGGGGGGGGCAGCGGGACAATTCCCCCCTGTCTTGGGCCCCTCACTTATAATGCCCCCCTGCCTTGAGCAACATATAATGTGCTTCGACTTATAATGCCCTGTTATGTGCCCCTTACTTATAATGCACCCTATTATGTGCCCCTTACTTAAAATGCCCCCTGAGGGAGCAGGACGGGGGCATTATATGTGAGGGGAACATTGCAGGGACATTATAAGTGAGGGGCACAGCACAGGGGGGGGGAATTATATGGTAGGGGCACAGGACAGAGGGCATTATTATTATGAGGAGGAACAGGATAGGTCATAGTTATATGTGCGGGCACAGGATGGGGCATTATTACTATATATGAGGGGCACAGAGTATAAGGAATTTCTGGGGTAGTACGGTTTTCATTAGCCACAATACATCACGGTATTGTATTCAGAGGGATATTTAGAGCGTACAGTGTGTGGTAGTATTATATTCTGAGGTTACAGTGTGTGGCAGTATTATATTCAGGGGTACAGTGTGTGGCAGTATTATATTCAGAGGTAAAGTGTGTGGTAGTATTATATTCAGGGGTACAGTGTGTGGCAGTATTATATTCAGGGGTACAGTGTGTGGCAGTATTATATTCAGGGGTACAGTGTGTGGCAATATTATATTCAGAGGGTACAGTGTGTGGCAGTATTATTCAGTGGGTACAATGTGTGGCAGTATTCTATTCAGTGGGTACAATGTGTGGCAGTATTATATTCAGTTTGTACAATGTGTGGCAGTATTATATTCAGTGGGTACAGAGTGTGGCAGTATTATATTCTGTGGGTACAATGTGTGGCAGTATTATATTCAGTGAGTACAGTGTGTGGCAGTATTATATTCAGTGGGTGCAGTGTGTGCCAGTATTATATTCAGTGGGTACAGTGTGTGGCAGTATTATATTCAGTGGGTACAATGTGTGGCAGCATTATTCAGTGGGTACCTTGTCTTGCAGAATTATTCAGTGGGTACATTGTGTGGCAGTATTATTCAGTGGATACAATGTATGGCAGTATTATATTCATTGGGTACGGTGTGTGGCAGTATTATATTCAGTTGGTACAGTGTGTGGCAGTATTATATTCAAAGGGTAAAGTGAGTTGTAGTATATTCGGAGGGTACAGTGTGTCAGAATTATATTCAAAGGATAGGATGTTTGGCAGTATTATAATAATACTTGTTTTCATATAGAGGTTAAGAATCCGCTGACACAGTGAAGAGCCGTCTGGGCATCAAGTTCTTCAGCGAGAACATTTAGCTGGACCTGGCGGTATGTACCATCTGAATTAGATAAGGAAAGACTAAAGAGAAGACGTCACCTGTAGTCACTGATATCATTGTGTATTGTCCTGACTGTCCCATCAGAGCTGTAGTCACTTGTAAGTTTTGCAGTAATGATGGGTGAAACAACAACTCCCAGCATAACCTCTAAACTACTACTTAGGTCATACTGGGAGCTGTAGTTTTAAATTGTAGAAACTTCTTTAGCGCTTTCCCATTCTGTGGCAATTGGTGTATTTGATTATTATACTGGATACATTTAATAATATTGTAAGTTCTTTAAGAAATACCTTATTTTCTGTCCACCAAAACAAAATTCTCTAATAGTGCCCCTCCCGAGACTAGACTCTGGATCCGCCCCTGCACAGACCTCTATGGGTGCCATCAGATATTTGTGTGAGGCCATCAGAAGGAGGCTAACCTGCAAATACTATGTATGTAAAACTATTCAAGAGAACATGCCAGCAGGTTTTTAGGGTATAAAATTAGGTCATGGCTGTATAGGGCTTTTGATCCTGAATTTGTACATATAATTCATTACTTAATGGGTCAAGATATCAGGATTTAAAATATATGAAAATTAGGGTTTTGAACCCAGCAGAGATCGGTCCTTTTACCAGTTAGTCACTCCCCTCTGTGCCCTGGTCGCCTTCTCTACCCCGATTGTCACCCACTATGCTGTACTGTAAAATCCTCCTCTCCTCTAGCAGCCGAGGGGAACACCCATTGGGCTCAAAAGATGTTTGCATATCGTTTTATACTCTTCATATCTCAGCGCTGGAGGAGTCCATTAACTAATCAGATAAAAATGGCCCTTTGTTCTCGGTTTAAATTTTTATCATGCTGTAAGGTTGTTTTTTTTTAGCGGCTGGAACTAGGAGACTGGTCAGGGTTTTAGGGAAGCTGAAGGGAGCAAAGTACAGAGTTCTTAATGAAAAACTGATCCAGAGTGCTCTGGACCTCAGACTGGGCAGAAGGTTCATCTTCCAACAAGACAAAGGCGGAGGTCTATCATAACCTGTGCAAAGGAAAAGTTGACCAGTTGCCCATAGCAACCAGATTACTTTATTTCTCAGAAACCTTTAAAAAAAATTTAAAGCAGTAATTTGATTGGTTGCTATGGAATTGGTCAACTTTTCCTCCAAACAGGTTTTGATAAATCTTTCCAACTGACCCTAAGCATACAGCCAAAACAACACAGGAGTGCCTTAGGGACAACTTTGAAGGTCATTGAGTGGCCGAGCCAGAACCCTCACTTGAACACAATCCCTGGAAAGTTCTGAAAATGGTTCCACTGACAACCTTCCATCGAACCCCAGAACAAAAAACGAAAAACCACAGAGCACTCCTTAGTGCAATAAATTAAGGTGAGAGAATCTCAAACAATATTGATTGAAAATTGTGCTACCAGTTAGGCACAACACTGATGTCAGCATATAAGTGTAGATTTCACCATGCAGCCGATCCCACCACCAGGGATTTGGTGTCAAGATACAATGAAACAGCCTCCAACCACTCAGGGATTTAAATGGCGCAACAGGTGAATAGCAGCAGTGGCCACAAGGACACTTGGGCAATAGCGAGATACAGTAAAAGATAGATTTTTTTCGAACAACGCGTTTCAACGCCAGGACCGGCGTCTTCATCAGGTGAACCTGATGAAGGCACCGGTCCTGGCGTTGAAACGCGTTGTTCGAATAAATCTATCTTTTACTGTATCTCGCTATTGCCCGAGTGTCCTTGTGGCCACTACTGCTATTCACCTGTTGCGCCTTGTGGCCACTGCTGCTATTCACCTGTTGCGCCATTTAAATCCTCGAGTGGTTGCAGGCCGTTTCATTGTATCGAACCTGACAAGAATTGCAGAAAATCCCAACATTCAGGTGTGCAAACCTTGTGGCCTCATCCCCAAGAAGACTGGCGGGTGTAATTGTTACTAAAGGTGCTTTAAAGGTGTTATACAGGAAAAAAAAACATATATATCAACTGGATCCAGAAAGTTAAACAGATTTGTAAATTACTTCTATTAAAAAATCTTAATCCTTTCAGTACTTATAGCCTGCTGAAGTTGAGTTGTTCTTTTCTGTCTAGGTGCTCTCTGATGACACGTGTCTCGGGAACCGCCCAGTTTAGAAGCAAATCCCCATAGCAAACCTCTTCTACTCTGTGCAGTTCCCGTGACAAGCAGAGATGTCAGCAGAGAGCACTGTTGCCAGACAGAAAACAACAACTCAACTTCAGCAGCTGATAATTATTGAAAGTATTAAGAATTTTTAATAGAAGTAATTTACAAATCTGTTTAACTTTCTGGAGCCAGTTGTTATAAAAAAAAAAAAAAAATTTCCTGGAATACCCCTTTAACTAAGTTCTACGTAAAGGGTCAAAAAACAAAACAAAAAAAAATACTTTTCCAAGTCAAAATCAACTGTCAACCGCTTCATAAGATTTAGATTCACTTACCTCTAGTAGTAACTTTTTTTCATTCCTTATGCATGTAAATGCTGGTTAAACACATCAAATTGCCACCCAGACTCCCCCCATAATGATGCATACTCAAACCAGGTGAGGGTGCAGGGAATAAGCATTATTCCTCCAAAATAAAATAAAAAAGGTTTCTATGCCTTCATAAAGGGCACAAGTCGAATAGTATGACCTCTATGGAATCTATATGGAATAGTATGACCTATATGGAATCTATATGGAATAGTATGACCTATATGGAATCTATATGGAATAGTATGACCTATATGGAATCTATATGGAATAGTATGACCTATATGGAATCTATATGGAATAGTATGACCTATATGGAATCTATATGGAATAGTATGACCTATATGGAATCTATATGGAATAGTATGACCTATATGGAATCTATATGGAATAGTATGACCTATATGGAATCTATATGGAATAGTATGACCTATATGGAATCTATCCTTGTTCTAACACAGGAATGGCTGATGACATTCTATACTTTACCAAAATGCTTTGTCCTATATCACGTGTGCTACTAATTTACATTGAACTATGTTGCGACACAATTTTGTCTGTCACCGCCAGTGCAGAGCTCATACTTTAAAAAGGATCACCACTCAGTAGGAAATGGAGATGCGAAAAGGAATCCTGCACCTGTGCTAAACATACAGGGGAAAAAGTCACTGACCGAAGGATTACAGACTGCTGTTTTATACAGCTTGACCTTGAAATTAAAAGCTACAAACAACAAGAGGCATAAATGAGACATTAGCTCTTTGGTCAGGTTCACGTACGTTTAGGGAAACAGCTTAAGAACTTTTAGTTTTAACTGCAAATAAGCTGATAAGACCAATGCCCTGTAGCGCTACAGTTATTCCCCATATGGTAGCACAAGTAAAAGTAGGATGTGAGAGTGAAGAATAATGACTGCGCATCATAGGATGGAGACAGAGAAGCTCGGCAAGATGGCTACCGATTCCATCGCACTGAATCTCATTAGCTTTCTAACAATGGCGGGAATACCTTGGAAATGTGAGGACCAAATTAAGGAAGTAATACATCATTTTACCTCACTATAAGCCAGTGTATTGGATTTAGTGTGGGCGAACCACCTGTTAGTTTACCTTTAAAGGGTTACTCCACTCCCCAGCGTCCGGAACATTGAGTTCCTGAAGGCTGTGTGCGGGCTTCCGTGTTCACGCCCGCCCCCTCGTGACATCACGGCCTGCTCCCTCAATGAAAGTCTATGGGAAGGGGCTGTCACGCCCCCTCCCATAGACTTGAATTGAGGGGGTGGGACGTGATGTCACGAGGGGGCGGGCGTGAAGACGGAAGCCCGCACACAGCGTTCAGGAGACCGGTATTATATTTGGCATATGGGGCCCTGTTGCAGATTTTGCATCTGGGCCCAAAAGCTACAAGCTACGCCTATGAATCTATCTTATATGAAGGATAGCCTTAGACCTATTCCACGCATGCTTAAAGGGGTAATCCAATGCCCCAGCATCTGGAACATGTCGTGCTGTCACGCCACGCCCCTCAATGCAAGTCTATAGGAGGGGGCGTGGTGCCCGCATTCGGAATTAAATGTTCCGGACGCTGGGGCAGTGGAGTACCCTTTTAAAGGGGTTCAAAATCAAAAAATAGAAAAACAGAGCTAATTTCTTTCAAAAACAGCTCTATGTCTGTCCTTAGATTGTGTGTATTTCAACTTGGCTCCATTCACTTCAATGGAAGGGAGCTGCAGAACTACACCCAACCTGGAGACAGACAGGAAGCGCTTTTTGAAAGAAATTATCTTTGTTTTTCTATTCCTGGCTAACCCCTTTAAACTCCCTTACTGTATTTGCAGCACCCACTTTCAACAACAGAATGTTTAACCCCTTCATGACCCAGTAAATTTAGATTTCTGGCTCATGTTTCTTCTGAAAAAGTTGTATTAGGGATTATTTTCTGCGTGACGAGTTGGAATTTCCAATTATTCACTATTTTTTTTATCATACAATTTATTACAAAGCCAGAAAAAAATTATATGCAGGGCAAAATTGAAAAAAATATGGAATTGCACAATTTTGTAGGGCAATAATTTTTTCGGAGTTCAAAATACAGTAAATCTGACATTTCATTTTTATTCTATGGGTCAGTATGATTCCAATGATACCAAACTTAAATAATTTTTGTTCTGTTTTATTGTTAAAAAAAAATGTAAACCTTGAAATATAAAAAAAAATTTAACTTTGTTCATTTGATCAATTTTTATAAAAAATTTTTGGGGATGTAATGTAACCAAAAATCAGCAATTTTGGCGTTTGGAATTTTTTTTGCGTTTAAACCATTCGCCGTGCAGGATCAGAAAGATATGGCGATACCAAATATGTGTATTTTTCTTTGTACAGTGTTTTATTTAATAAATGGGAAAAGGGGGGCGATTTGAATTTTTATTATGGGAGGGAGTTTTTTATATTAAAAAAAAAATAAATGTACACATATTTTATGCCCCCCCCCCCTCCCCCCAAGGGGCCTATCATAAGCCATCATCAGATGGCTTACATAGATCAATGTACTGCTATTGCATTACATTGATCTATGAAATCTGTGCTTGATTGCTAAGGGCTGCCTAAGTGAGCCCTAAGCAATCACAGAGCCAGTGAAGATGCTGAGGAGCAGGTAAGACCATGTGTAGATGTAATCGCGGGGGGGTTACTAGACACCAGGCAATAGCGGCATTTAGTGTTTAAATGCGATGATCGGTATAGATCACTGTATTTACCAGTTAAATGACAGACCTCAGCACGATCACTGAATTCAGTCATTACCGGCAGATGTCAGCTGCTGATAGCAGCGGACATGTCCTGGTCATGACGTGGACCTGTCCTGTGGGCCCCAGTCATGTTCGCCCACCTGACCCATGACGTACAGGTATTTCATACATTGGGAAGGGGTTAAAGACTGCAGTTTAATGAGAAGTCTTCTATGTGGGATAGTGTCAAGCTTTACTAAAATTGTGATAAAACAATGTCTAATGTGAACTTCCGCCATCTATTATTTCAGTCTAGTATTAGTTTAATAGTAGTTTAGTTGTTGTTGTATAAGGAGTAGTGTAATGAAGAGGGTAGCTAAAGAAAACATGACAATTCAAACTAGAATACTGACTCAAAAGTAGATCAGAAGACTTAAAGGGGTATTCCAGGAAAAAACTTTTTTTTATATATCAACTGGTTCCAGAAAGTTAAACAGATTTGTAAATTACTTCTATTAAAAAATCTTAATACTTTCAGTACTTATGAGCTTCTGAAGTTAAGGTTGTTCTTTTCTGTCTAAGTCCTCTCTGATTACACCTGTCTCGGGGAACGCCCAGTTTAGAAGCAAATTCCCATAGCAAACCTCTTCTAAACTGGGCGGTTCCCGAGACACGTGTCCTCAGAGATTACTTAGACAGAAAAGAACAACCTAAACTTCAGAAGCTCATAAGTACTGAAAGGATTAAGATTTTTTAATAGAAGTAATTTACAAATCTGTTTAACTTTCTGGAGCCAGTTGATTAAAAAATTTTCAAAAAAAGTTTTTTTCCTGGATAACCCCTTTAATACAATGCTTTCTGTGAAAAATGCCAACCCCTCTCGATTAAGACTCCTTTATAAAGCTGCCCACAGACTGGTCATGGAAACAGAGTAATGAGCTTGTGGCAGAGTTCGGACATACTCTACTGGAGTGGATACAGCCGGCTCTGCGCAGCACTGATTAACCCAGATGGACACGGTGAGGAGGAGAAGACGTACTTTAATTACCAAAATGTAATACATTTTGCTGCACATGCGCAGGGAAACGCGTTGCATCTTGGTCATTAAAGTACGTCTTATCCTCCTCACCGTGTCCATCTGGGCTCGTCAGCGTCGCGCAGAACCAGCTGTATCCACGGAAGTCTTTCCCTGTTTGTTATCCTTATCACCTCAGCCGGAGGGAAGCAGAAGACCGCCCTTTACTACGTGTCTTTAACATTGTTGTGTAGAGCTTACACAACCCCCCAGGGTGAGTGGTTATTCATTATTTTCTCCCACCTAGTACCATTGGTTTTGCCCTATGGAACGCTTGTTTTCCTATTCTCATACTAACGACAGCTCCCAATCCATACACATAAGAAGATCAGTCAACCCAACCAAGTTCAGCAGGTTAAGGCTCGGTTCACACTGTATTTAGCAGTGAACTGCAGGCTCCACTTAACGTAAGCGTAACCGGATCCATGGACCCCCACATTTTGTAATACTCCCGTGTCCTCACCGCTCCGGACCCGTCACCACTGCCCTGGATGTCGCTCCATCCCTGTCGCCGTGTCCCCGTCGCTCCGGAACGTCTCTGCTCCGGAACGTCTTTGCTGTATCCTCGCTCTCCGTCGCCGCCATCACGTCGTTACGCACGCCGACGCACGTACGCGACGACGTGATGACGAGGAAGGAGAGTGCCGGCCATACAGGGGATCCCTGAACGGAGAAGACACCGAGGAGGCAGGTAAGGTCCCTCCCGGTGTCCTGTAAGCACTAACCCGGCTATTCAGTCGGGCTGTTCGGGACCGCCGCGGTGAAATCGCGGCGGTCCCGAACAGCCCTACTGAACAGCAGGGTTAGTGTCACTTTCGCTTCAGACGCGGCGGTCAGCTCTGATCGCCGCGTCTGAAGGGTTAATACAGGGCATCACCGCGATCGGTGACACCGCTAGTGCAGTGTTTCCCAACCAGGGTGCCTCCAGCTGTTGCGAAACTACAACTCCCAGCATGCCCGGACAGCCGAAGGCTGTCCGGGCATGCTGGGAGTTGTAGTTTTGCAACAGCAGGAGGCACCCTGGTTGGGAAACACTGCGCTAGTGGGCACATGGATCAGTGGGCTAGTGGGCACATGGATGGGTGGATCAGTGGGCTAGTGGGCACATGGATGGATGGATCAGTGGGCTAGTGGGCACATGGATGGGTGGATCAGTGGGCTAGTGGGCACATGGATCAGTGGGCACATGGATGGGTGGATCAGTGGGCACATGGAGAGGGCTGATGAGCTGGGAGGGGAGGATGGAAGGAGATAACCACAAGGGAAGGAGCTGTGGGCGTCACTTTATTATAATTTATTATAATTTCCTGGGGGGGGGGGGGGGGAGAGGAGGGGGAGAGAGCAGCAGCTAACAGGAAGCTGGTGCAGGGAGTTATGGGAAATGTAGTCTTTATGACATGGCTGCTTACTGCTACAGGTGGCAATTACAAGAGAATGGCTGGGCCAAATTTGACAAATGAGGTATCGTTGGAAAGGTCTTTGAAAGAGCTATCAGATGAGGTAAACTTTTTTTTTTTTAAGTACCAGCGCTCCGGAGTACTCCTTTAACCTTTGCAATATATTTTCCTTTTAGACTTAAAAAGTTCATTTGAAGACCATAGAATATCCTTTTTACTGGCTCATGACCATGTCTACCTCTGAGTAATGGATGCCTAAAGGTTTGCCCTGGGCGTTCTGAATCAAAACCCAGAAGGGCCGAAGATTCCACAATCTCCTGGGTATTATTGCCTCTCTAGTAAAGATTAATCAATTTGTTAGACTGCTGTGTGGAAAATCAATGTCAAATCAGATGAAAGGGAACCAGAACCTCATTGGAGAATACATATAGGAGCTTAAATCATAGTACAATAGGGAACATGAAAGAGAAGTATATTGGAATTTTGGAGAATTGCTAATATCTTTGGAACTTTAGAGATAATCTCTTCTTTTTGCCTCCAGTTGACTTCTGCTTATAAAGGGAATGAAGGCCTTTGGGTACAATAATGGAATACAGCATGTAAGGAAGGTGAATAATAATATACTGCTAGAGCCACATATTTATAAAGATGATCTGTACAGAAGGTATGGACTCGCTGTGCTCAACAGAATGGTTTAGCTTTTAGCCATGCTCAGGAGCTTAAAGGGGTATTCCAGGCAAAAACTTTTTTTATATATCAACTGGCTCCGGAAAGTTAAACAGATTTGTAAATTACTTCTATTAAAAAATCTTAATCCTTCCAATAGTTATTAGCTTCTGAAGTTCAGTTGCTGTTTTCTGTCTAACTGCTTTCTGATGACTCACGTATCGGGAGCTGTCCAGCTCCTATGGGGATATTCGCCCATCATGCACAGCTCCCGAGACGTGACATCATCATTGAGCAGTTAGATAGAAAACTTCCGAAGCTAATAACTATTGGAAGGATTAAGTTTTTAATAGAAGTAATTTACAAATCTGTTTAACTTTCCGGAGCCAGTAGATATATATATAAAAAAAAGTTTTTGCCTGGAATACCCCTTTAAAGGAGTTTAAAGTACCTTCTAAGCTTTGACTTTTTAATCCCACTCCATGATGTGGAAGCTGGACTTCCCAAGAATGGTCCATGTGAGCAGTGACTGGTCTAGTGGGCCAGACAGCACCAGAGGGTCAGGCAAGAAAGTGTACTCAAAAGTCTGACCACAGTGTAGTCATAAGGGTAAGGAGGGCGGCACATGTTCTGGGTCAGTATGAAAGAGAATAAGGTAGAGACATCATCTAGAAGACAGGCATAAAACAATATATGGCTATCAGGATCAGAGACACCACACCTTTGCTATAGACACTATGGAACTGCAAAAATACTCAAGCACCAGAGAGGCACCTACTAACTTAAAGGAGTAGTCCAGTGGTGACTCAGTGGTTAACAACTTATCCCCTATCCTAAGGATAGGGGAAAAGTTGCAGATCGCGGGGGGTCCGACCGCTGGGGTTTGGGATGAATGCACTGTCCCTTTAAATAGTAGAAGGAGTTGGCATATGCACCTACAGGCCAGGAATAAAAAAAGCAGAAGAGGAAAAAGGAACAACAAAGTGGTGGCAGCTGAAAGCACAGAACGGGCCATGGAACAAAACCCGGCAGAGTATCACATGTATTGTAGGTCAGCATTAGAGATGAGCGAACTTACAGTAAATTCGATTCGTCACAAACTTCTCGGCTCGGCAGTTGATGACTTATCCTGTGTGAATTAGTTCAGCCTTCAGGTGCTCCGGTGGGGTGGAAAAGGTGGATACATTCCTAGGAAAGAGTCTCTTAGGACTGTATCCACCTTTTCCAGCCCATCGGAGCACCTGAAAGCTGAACTAATTTATGCAGGAAAAGTTCTCAACTGCCGAGCCGAGAAGTACGTGACGAATCGAATTTACTGTAAGTTCGCTCATCTCTAGTCAGCATGTCTGGCCCATTTATAAGCTCAGTTGGTGTTTCTACTCTTAAAATGATTACCCAGACTTCTAAAACGTATGGTCGACCCACAAGATAGGATATCAATATTAGATCAGCAGGAAAGGGGGGGAGGGGGCGAACTTTTGCCACGCTTCCCTATTGGCTGTTTAAAGGGATGTGGTGTTCGTGAGAGGTACCAAAGTGTTGTCACTTGATAACATTTCCCAAATGTTACCAAGACATTGAAGGAGTTAAGAATGGAACACACAAGGTGATCCAGAGGCTAAAATAAAAGTAAGGCTATTATTTTTTTTAGTTTTCATACAAGTTGACCTTGAAAGAACATATTTAAATGTTTATTTGGTATAGGGCCAGGAGGCGTTTTACTGAAAGTGAAAGTTATCCACATTAAGCAAGTGAAAGTACATGAAAAGAAGGAAACTCTGCTTCCCATGGGAGACAGCAAAAATAAGAAAGATAACACTCAGTGGGGGAGATTTATCAAAACCTGTGCAGAGGAAGAATGGTGCAGTTGCCCATAGCAACCAATCAGATTGCTTCTTTCATTTTCCACAGGCCTCTTTAGAGGCCTGTGGAAAATGAAAGAAGCAATCTGATTGGTTGCTGTGGTGCAGTTGCCCATAGCAACCAATCAGATTGCTTCTTTCATTTTCCACAGGCCTCTTTAGAGGCCTGTGGAAAATGAAAGGACCAATCTGATTGGTTGCTATGGGCAACTGCACCACTCTTCCTCTGCACAGGTTTTGATAAATCTCCCCCCAGTAGGCAGAATTTTTTCAGCAGAGTATGTAGAGGTCAACAGAGATGACACAAACTAGAATAATCCAAATCTATTGATCTCCATTTTCCCTCTGCTGCAGAGAATCTATGAAACGTCTGTGACACAATGCACTAGGGGTAAACCAGGGCTGGCTAAGTCCAGGAGTGAGGTAGCAAACAAACACACCTCAAATATTTTTACTGGAAGTATTTTTAATATCACTATTAAAATATAGTAATATTCTTATTTCCAGCCAAGAAAAGTTACTACAGTTGTAATGTCTAAAATACTTGTTTTCAATCTTGCGGGTAAAAAACATTAATGAATATCCAAGAGTTAGTAAAAATGTTAATGCCTTCCAAACATTTATAATATATTATATTAATATTATATTTATCTTTGTGTATATGCTAAAAAAAAAAAAAGGGGAAAAAAGGGGGGAGAATCTGAGACTGTAACAAAACAGATTTAAATATATGGGATAGGCCCATCACTGAAGTACTGGTTGATGATATAGTTTAGAAACTTGAATGTGCAAGGATGTGCTCCTCAAGCCAAGGGGGACCAAACAAGAATATACCTAGTTCCATGCCCAAGCTAACTGCTACCTCTGGCCCACTTACTGATGATCGTGGGTCCACAAAAGGCTACCATCGTCGCATTTTGTAGAACCATCCCCTTAAAGGAGATATGCAGCATAAACATTTTTTGTCTCCATGCCCGGGCTGCAATAACAAATAAAACAAACTTTAACTCACCTTCCAGCATTCCCCCGTTGCTCCGGTATCGGGTCCTGTTCCTCCGATGCTGCAGGTCTATGGGCTTGAAACGTCACGGGGCTGTCAGAGTATCACCGGCCGCAGCGATGTGCAGCCTCGGCCTGGTATAGGCTGACCGCACTGTCATGTAAAGGAGCTCTGGCCGGGCTCCTTTACATGACAGTTCACTCAACCTATCACAAGCCGAGGCGGCACGTCGCTGTGGCCGGTGATACGCCGACAGCCCCGTGATGTTTCAAGCCCATAGACCTGCAGCAGTGGACCAACAGGACCAGATATCAGAGCAAGGAGGGAACGCAGGAAGGTGAGTTACAGGGGTATTCCGGGCAAAAACATTTTATCCCCTATCCAAAGGATAGGGGATAAGATGTCTGATCACGAGGGATCCGCCGCTGGGGCCCCCCGCGATCTCCCTGCAGTACCCGCATTCTATGAGTCTCAAGTTTTGGAAACCTCTGGGGCGTGAAGGCCGTCACGCCCCCTACCATAGACATGAATGGAGGGGGCGTGGCGTGATGTCACGTCCCCAGTCCCGGAAACCCGGAGGTTTCCGAAACTGGACACGCAGCTTCCGTATAGAATGATCAGACATCTTATCCCCTATCCTTTGGATAGCGGATAAAATGTTTTTGCCCAGAATACCCCATTAAAGTTTGTTTTATTTGTTATTGCAGCCCGGGCACAGGGAGACAAAAAATGTTTATGCTGCATATCTCCTTTAACCCCTTAACGACGGAGGAAGTAAATGTACGTCCTGGTGATGTGGTACTTAACGCACCAGGACGTACATTTACGTCCTAAGCATAACCGCGGGCATCGGAGCGATGCCCGGATCATGCGTGGCAGGTCCCGGCTGTTGATCGCAGCCAGGGACCCGCCGGTAATGGCGGACATCCGCGATCCCGCAGATGTCTGCCATTAACCCCTCAGATGCTGTGATCAATACCGATCACGGCATCTGCAGCATCGCGGTCACTTAATTGGATGATCGGATCGCCCGCAGCGCTGCTGCAGCGATCGCCGTGGCTGGCTATTAACCCTTTAGGGAGATGTGAATGCTCCCTGGTGGGCTAGTGGGGTGGATGGCCCCCCCCCCCCCCCCCGCAGCGTGATCGAGGGGGGAGATCCACTATAGAGGTAGCAGGAGGACTTACCTCTGTTCCCTGCTGTCCCGCTCTGTCATTGATAGATCCTGGCTGGACCAGGCTCTATCAATGGATCACAGAGCACACAGATTAATAGAGTTCAATAGAACTCTATTCATCTGTCTGAGGAATCTAATGATTCCTCATAAGTCTAATAAAGTGTAAAAAAAAAAAAAGTTTTAATATAAGTTTGAAAGACACACATTAACCCAGCGGTCTCCAAACTGTGGCCCTCCAGATGTTGCAAAACTACAATTCCCAGCATGCCAGGACAGCCGTTGGGCATGCTGGGAGTTGTAGTTTTGCAACATCTGGAGGGCCACAGTTTGAAGACCGCTGCATTAACCCCTTCCATGTTAAAAGTTCAAATCACCCCCTTTTCCTATATAAAAACATGTAAACATAATAAAATAAACATATTTGGTATCGCTTCGTGCGTAATTGTACAACCTATTAAAATATAACATTATGTATCCCGTACGGTAAAAAGCGATTAAAAAGTCAGATCAATACCAAAATGGTGCCGATACAAAAAACTGATTATGGCGCCAAAAATTTTTTGAAAAAGTTCAGAATTAGTAAAACATGATGTAAACTATACAAATCTGGTATTGCTGTAATCAGGCGCCTAAAGTATAAAACTAACATGTTATCTGACCACAAGGTAAATGGTGCAGAAAAGAAAACCACCAAATCTGCAAAATTATCTTTTATTATTTCAATTTCACTTCCCTTGAGATATATATATATATATATATATATATATTTTTTTTTTTTTTTTTTTTTTTTGGTTCGGAGAATATGTTATAGAAAAATTAAAAGGTATCATTATAGTAGGTAGTTATGGCTATTATAGGGCGAGGAGGAAAAAATTAGAGCGTAAAAGCGAAAATTGGCCGGACAAGTGGATCGTCATGAGGGACAAGTAGATTTTGCTCCATTTTAGTCCCGTGGACAAGTAGTTCTTTATAAAATTTCCACACCCCTGTGGTATCAATAAAAAGTACACGTCACGGCGCAAAAAATGAGCCATCATACCGCCGTTTATACGGAAAAATGAAAAAGTTATAGGTCTTCAAAATAGGGGGATCTTAAACGTACTAATTTGGTTAAAAAGTTTGTGATTTTTTTTTAAGCACAACAGTAATAGAAAAGTATGTTATCACAGGTATCATTTTAATCGTATTGACCCAAAGAATAAAGAACACATGTCATTTTTACCGTAAATTGTACGGCGTGAAAACAAAACCTTCCAAAATTAGCAAAATTGCGGTTTTCTTTTTAATTTCCCCACACAAATAGCATTTTTTTGGTTGCGCCATACATTTTATGGTAAAGTGAGTGATGGTATTACAACGGACAACTGGTCGCGCAAAAAACAAGCCCTCGTACTAGTCTGTGGATGAAAATATAAAATAGTTATGATTTTTTGAAGGTGAGGAGGAAAAAATGAAAACGTAAAAATAAAATTTTCTGCGTCCTCAAGGCCAAAATGGGCTGCGTCCTTAAGGTTAAAACAAAATATGCTCAAACTTTGTAGGTTCACAGCTCTTTCATATGGAACAAAATGGGAAGGGTCGGCACTTGAGTCTGTGGTGGTGCTCGTGGAAAGCTGACTGTCTTGAGTAAGGCTTTAGCCGAAACGCGTCATTTGTGACTTGCACTGTGTAAATAAAACACTTTACAGAAGAATCTAGTGAGTGTCGGGATTTCTTTCCTTTCATATGGCAGAACCATCTGCACTAGGCTTGTTAAGCGGCATACTTAAAAACTATGGTCCAGATTTATCAAACTGGGAGAGAGAAAAAGTGGAGAGATTTCCCCACAGCGACCAATCACAGCTCAGCTTTCACTTTACCAGAGCACGTTAGCTGAACTGTGATTGGTTGATGTGGAAAAATCTCTCCACTTTTTCTCTCTCCCAGTTTGATAAATCTGGGCCTTTGGCTCTAGACAAAAAAAAAAAAGTGATGGCCCCATATTTTTTATAAGTAACCATAGCTGCCCTATCTGTAGGAGCATCATTGAGCTGGGGAATTTTACAGTGAATAGTCTAGTGTAAATGCAGCTGCCAGTTCATGAGCAGTCTGGTGCAACCCCTGTTTAATCCACAGTATAGTTTAAACCATATCCCTTGTCATATATCTATGTACAGTCTAGTGTTAATCCAAAGTCCACGCAAAAACTCCAGTCGGCTCCAGTTGCTTCTTGCACATGGGATCTGAGTGCAGAGTTGCCAGAACGCTGCAGGTTGAGAAGACATTCTTTTTCCCTTTGGTACAGTCTAATGAAAATGGCTCCCCTAGTCAGTACACAGTCTAGTCAGTATACAGTCTAGTGGAAATGCTAAAACTTCTCTTCCTCCTCCCCTCTACCCTCCTCCTCCCCTCTACCCTCCTCCTCCAGCATGGTGTAGCCTACTGCCAAGCCCCAGCCCCCGAGTTACTTTAAAAACTGTTGTCAAACGCTTCCACCTACTGGACACAATACTTCTCTCTCTTCATGAATATATGAGACATAAGTGCAACTGCCACTGGTTATATGTCCTAAAAGGTAGGGGGCCCTGATATGCACCCTAGCTACCCTGTGTGCCTCCATACAAAAAGGAAAAAATAATCCTACAAAATGGAAGAAGCCTTCAAATTCAAACCTAATACTTCAATAGGAACTTGTGGAAAATTTGAGCACAGGAAGGCTTCAAGTGCGGTGCAAAGTATCCCCCAGTGTGCCAGACTGGATCCACATATAACTTCCTCCAAAGGCTGTCCGGGCATGATGGGAGTTGTAGTTTTGCAACAGCTGGGGGCACCCTGCTTGGGAAACACTGGTCTATGTAGAGGACAGGATCTTCTTCAGGGTCCTGTACAGAACACACAATGTCCTAAAAAAAGTAACATGGAGTCTTCCTCACCTGGTGTCCAAAGGAGCAGATAACCCTGGTACAGGTAAAGAGTACAGAACATGTAATACCTCCTGTACTGTAGGGGGCGCTACCAGACAGCAGTCAGTGCATACACTTCAGTAATACAGGGGTTTTACCAGTAAAATGTCCATTCTGATTGATCAGTTCTTCCAGCCATTGACACGTTGCACAGATTTGGATTGTCCGTAGCATTGTATGTTGAGTCTGGTTTCAACTTACAATGGTCCAGAAAAGACCATTGTATGTTGAAACTATTGTATGTTGAGGCCATTGTAAGTTGAGTGATCACTGTACTGATCATTTAATTTTTTTTATAGGTGGGAAAACCTCTATAAAATATCAATAATATCCAATGCTCTCGTACATTGATAAGCTATATTAGAAGGAATGCTTCCAAGTACATAGCTAATAGCATCATGTAACAAGTCACTGAAAAAAATGTGAGCATGAAATATTCGAGTAAGAAAAGATAAATGATGTAGCCCCTGTTCTACATAGCCTAGTGACACATCCTGCTTAATGAAATGCATCCCCTGCGGCTTCCTTAAAGCGGTACACCGGTGAAAACCTTTTTTCTTTTAAATCAACTGGTGCCAGAAAGTTAAACAGATTTGTAAATTACTTCTATCAAAAAATCTTAATCCTTCCTGTACTTATTAGCTGCTGAATACTACAGAGGAAATTCTTTTCTTTTTGGAATTCTCTCTGATGACATCATGAGCACAGTGCTCTTTATTGACGTCATTATAATAATAATAATAATAATAACTCTATATTTATTGTTGTCTTTAGTAGGATTTGAACCCAAGTCCCCAGCACTGCAATAACCACTGAGCCACCATGCTGCCCTTAGCATACTTCTGCCATGCACGGTTGCTAAAATGGACAGAGATGTCAGCAGAGAGCACTGTGGTCGTGAGGTCATCAGTGTTCCAAAAAGAAAGGAATTTCCTCTGTAGCATTCAGCAGCTAATAAGTACTGGAAGGTTTAAGATTTTTTAATAGAAGTAATTTACAAATATGTTTAACTTTCTGGCACCAGTTGATTTAAAAGAAAAAAAAGTTTTCACCGGAGTACCCCTTTAAAGCTGTACATTGAAGGTCTCTTCTGAGAATCTATTTAATAGTGATTTACAAATACTGCAGAATATCTTTGTGCAGCCGCTCATTTTTTTTTTCTGCTTTTCTCCGCAGTTTCCAATGTTAAATATGATACTTTTGGGAAGTCATTTGAGTGCGGAGACATCACTGGCTGTCTTCAGCCTGATAATACTCCTTATTCAGAGCAATTTCATGTCCTGGCAAAACAACTCTGACAATAAAGCAGAAAAAAGTCAGAAATTAGCAGCTATGATGGTCCAATTTCTTCAGTAGGGGACTATGTGCTCAAGACAAATTGGAACATAATAGCAGCTTCGGATTTGTCAAAATAAGGGAAAAACATATTGTCCTTTAGACGCTTGTTATTTGACATTGTACGTTGTATTTTCAGTGGAGAATCTCATAGGTAATTTCGATTGTATACTTTATAGGTCTATTTTCATGTAGCTTTTTAGATAAAGTACTGTAAAAGGTACAAAGAGAAAAACAGGACTCCTTGAAAGACTCCGTACTCAGACAATATGAATAATTGTGGTTTCTGAAGGTCCCACAGTCATTATTTTAGCCTAGCAAAGCTCTTATAATTTTTTTTTCCCTTGGCCATAAATTCTTCTGACTGACGGCCATAGTCCTTGGGGGATAAAATCACTTGCTGATAGGAAGCCTTAAAGCTATTTTACTATCTGGATTTATTTTATAGCCATCTGCTTCCAGGACACAATTTTTCTTCTTGTGTGTGGTTTGCCAAAGGCTAGAAACACGTCTTACATTTGCCAATCTGTCTGTATGAACTGAAGCAGCCAGTCCCTTGGCTTGGCATTACTCATTCAGAATATGGTAATGTGGCAATGAAAGCTAAGAACTTAGATTCATCACTGATCTCCTCGCCAATGACATTCATTCTGCTGGGGAGTATGGAGACAAGAAGGTAGAATGCTCTGGAATGACGGCTATATTAAAAGGTCAGCTTATGAGAAGATTCAGATTGATCTGTTACTTGTGAAAGTTTTAGTTACCTGGGGGGCAATGGTGCATTTGGTTTTTTGCTGCTCTAGGCCGACCAGACACAACACCCCTTCCCCTCCCCAATACCTTCCAGCAATAGCACAAATAGTACCGTGTTTCCCCGAAAATACACCCTACCCCGAAAATAAGCTCCAGCTGGATTATCGGGGTGGGCAATATAAGCCCTACCCCGAAAATAAGACCTAGACCAGTGGTCTCCAACCTGCGGACCTCCAGATGTTGCAAATGTTTGGAGGTCTGGAGGTCCGCAGGTTGAAGACCACTGACCTAGACAATGCCCGGGCTGCAAATATTAAAAAACAAACTTTAACTTACCTTCGTCCTCCGTTCCCCCCGTTGCTAAGGCCTCACTGTCCTCCGCTGTTCTTGCTGCGGTCCTGGGGATGGGAACGTCAGAGCCTTCAGCCTATCACCGGCCGCAGCGATGTCCCGTCTTGGCCGATGATAGGCTGAGCCCAAAGTGATGTAAGGAGTCAGCCGGCTTCTTACATGACAGTGGGCTCAGCCTATCATCGGCAGAGGCGGGACATCGCTGCGGCCGGTGATAGTCTCAGGGCTCTATGACGTCCCAACATCAGGAAGCAGCAAGAACAGCAGAGGGACCATGAGGCCGGTTCCTTAGCAACAGGGGAACAGAGGACGAAGGTAAGTTAAAGTTTTTTTTTAAATATTTGCAGCCCGGGCACAGGAATAAAGAGTACAGCGCAGCGGCTGATAATTATTTGGCAGGGGGAGAGAAGCAGCGCTCGCGGGTGACATACAATTAGTCCCCCGATGTGGGGTGCAGTGCTGGGCTGATAAACTGGCGGGGGGGACGTTGGGGGGCAGAGCTGCGCCCATCACATGATGATAATGGGGGGGGGGTGTAAATACCGTTAAATACCGTGGAACCGCCATGTTGTTCAATGTACATAAAATAAATAAGCCCTACCCTGAAAATAAGCCCTAGTGTGTTTTTTGTGACTAAAAGTAATATAAGACCCGGTCTTATTTTCGGAGAAACACGGTATATACACAGCATACACATTATATTTACATACATACACACACGGTAGTACACGTTATATATACACACACACACATACATACATACACAGTAGAGAGGATGGGCGCTGGCAAAGGATTTGCGGAGGGGGGTGAAGGGATTGCTCATATATGGCGAGAAAACACCAGGACAGCAGGAAACACTGGAGGGTGAGTACCCAGGTCACATACACAGCAGTTGAGTACATTAATATATAGTTTTATAGGAAAAGAGCCAGTCAATGTTGCTGAAAGAAAGAGTACAAGCAAATCCCCATAGGAAACCTCTCCTGCTTTGGACAGTTCCTGACACGGACAGAGGTGTCAGCAGAGAGCACAGGGGTAAGCAAGAAAAGAACTAAACAACTTCCTCTGTAGCATACAGCAGCTGCTAAGTGCTGGAAGGATTAAAGGGGTACTCCACCCCTGGCATCTTATCCCCTATCCAAAGGATAGGGGATAAGATGTTAGATCGCCACGGTCCCGCTGCTGGGGACCCCGGGGATCGCCACTGCGGCACCCCGCCATCATTACTGCATAGAGCGAGTTCGATCTGTGCGTAATGACGGGCAATACAGGGGCCGGAGCAGCGTGACATCATGGCTCCGCCCCTCATGACATCACGGCCCGTCCCCTTAATGCAAGTCTATGGCAGGGGGCGTGATGACCACCACGCCCCCTCCCATAGACTTGTATTGACGGGGGCGGGCCGTGACGTCACGAGGGGCGGAGCCGTGACGTAACGATGCTTCGGCCGCTGTATTGCCCATCATTACGTGCAGAGCGATCTCGCTCTGCGCAGTAATGATAGCGGGATGCTGCAGCAGCGATCCCCGGGGTCCCCAGCAGCGGGACCCCGGTGATCTGACATCTTATCCCCTATCCATTGAATAGGGGATAAGATGTCTAGGGGCGGAGTACCCCTTTAAGATTTTTTAATAGAAGTAATTTACTAATCTGTTGAACTTTCTGGAACCAGTTGATTTGAAGAAAAGAAAAAAAAATATTGTTTCCCTCCAAAGAACCGCGTTGTAATGTCAAAACACACACAGCCATAAATCTACAAAAGCCGGATGCATCGGTCATTGACTTCAATTGTTAAAAAAACAACATATCTATCAACAGGGCAGAACAACACATCAGGCTACAAATGTCTGTTAATAATGTCTGTATTTATTATGGCAAGAAAACCTAATGACAAGCCAGTATAACAATGCTATGGTCAGACATCCAATGGTCCAGAAATGTAATAATCCCACAACAAAGTAGGCAGAATTTCCAGGTTACTGGTGTGGAAGAAGCATTCTCTACACAAACAAAACCAGCAGAATGCCCTCTCAAACCGTGCCAAGTAAAGTCTTCCGCTGATACAGTGTCAGCAGGGATTCCCCAACAGAGAGCCAACAGTGTGCCCACCCTTATCTGTGTCACCACAGGAGAAATTACAGCAGTAACTATTAAAGGGGTATTCCAGGAGAAAACTGTTTTCTTTATATCAACTGGCTCCAGAAAGTTAAACAAATTTGTAAATTACTTCTATTAAAAAATCTTAATCCTTTCAATAAATATCAGCTGCTGAAGTTGAGTTGTTGTTTTCTGTCTGGCAACACTGCTCTCTGCTGACATCTCTGCTTGTCTCGGGAACTGCACAGGGCAGAAGAGGTTTGCTATGGGGATTTTCTTCTAAACTTGGCGGTTCCCGAGACATGTGTCATCAGAGAGCACTTAGACAGAAAAGAACAACTCAACTTCAGAAGCTCATAAGTACTGAAAGGATGAAGATTTTTTAATAGAAGTAATTTATAAATCTGTTTAACTTTCCGGAGCCAGTTGATATATAAAAAAAAGTTTTTTCCTGTATAACCCCTTTAACTCTATAAGTGATGTGTTAGATCAGGGGGCGTCCAGTCACAGGGGCCTCCACTGGTCTTTGGGACTAGTCTCTCGTTGTTCTGAAATGGTCACCCAAAGTGACGACGAGTTTAAATGGAGTAGTAGTCAAGCACGTGTGCTGTTGCTCCATTTCAACTCTACAGGAGAACAGTTGAGTACTAGAGATGAGCGAACTTACAGTAAATTCGATTTGTCACAAACTTCTCGGCTTGGCAGTTGATGACTTATCCTGCATAAATTAGTTCAGCTTTCCGGTGCTCCGGTGGGCTGGAAAAGGTGGATACATTCCTAGGAAAGAGTCTCCTAGGACTGTATCCACCTTTTCCAGCCCACGGGAGCACCTGAAAGCTGAACTAATTTATCCAGGATAAGCCATCAACTGCCGAGCCGAGAAGTTTGTGACGAATCGAATTTACTGTAAGTTCGCTCATCTCTATTGAGTACAATGCGGCAAGTTCTCCTTCACCAGTCAGGACGTTGAGAAAGTGAGGGCCAGAGGTCTTCCATTTTATTCAACTATAAGACCTCAAACAATCTAATATTTATGTTTCTGGCTGAAATAATTATTTATTAATTATTTTCAACTTGAATAAATGGGCTGTACAAGTAATATGCAAATGTCACAGGTCATCTCTTCAAAGCCAATCTTGCAAAAAAGATAAAAAGTGGTACATGATACCCACAGAGTGCCATTTTTCTTATTGTCCTCTTTGTCCTGATGTTTACATATGTAGTGTTTCTTGTATTTTACTACATTCTCATCCCTAGCGTCAAAGAAGGACTCTGGAATTGTTTACTTTAAAAAATAAAAAAACTGATAATGATAAAAAATGGATGACTCAAGAGATACTGTATAACATGATCTAAAAGCAACCAAAGCAAACACAGTCACACAGAGCAAACAAACAACCTACATAATGACATTGTTCACAAGAAAATTTACTGTTAGCGGTGGGGACAGAGGAGATGTCCTATTACCGGTAACAAGAAATATATCACTGCCAGAGGACTAAGGTGACTATAGCCACATATGACAACATCAGTGGAAATCAGGTACAAGCCATGTAGTTTACCAGGAAACCGCAGGGGATGAAAATAAATATACACTAGAAATAAAGAGAAATAGACTTTAAAGGGGTTTCCAGGAAAAAGCTTTTTTTTATATATCAACTGGCTCCAGAAAGTTAAACAGATTTGTAAATTACTTCTATTAAAAAATCTAAATCCTTTCAGTACTTATGAGCTGCTGAAGTTGAGTTGTTCTTTTCTGTCTAAGTGCTCTCTGATGACACGTGTCTCGGGAACCGCCCAGTTTAGAAGCAAATCCCCCATAGCAAACCTCTTCTCGAGACAAGCAGAGATGTCAGCAGAGAGCACTGTTTCCAGACAGAAAACAACAACTCAACTTCAGCAGCTGATAATTATTGAAAGGATTAAGATTTTTTAATAGAAGTAATTTACAAATCTGTTTAACTTTCTGGAATACCCCTTTAAGCCATCAAAATAAATGCACCTTAGTTTCATTGAAGTGAATGGAGCCAAGTTGTAATACCACACCCAAAGTGGAGACAGACAGGGAGCGGTCTTAAAAAGAACAGATAGAAATGAGGTCTGTTTTATTTATTCTACTGTCCGATAGACAGGAGAGAGCACATAGGAGTCCTATCAGACAGGAGAGAGCACAGAGGAGTACTATCAGACAGGAGAGATCACAGAGGAGTGCCATCAGACAGGAGAGAGCACAGCGGAGTGCTATCAGACAGGAGAGAGCACAGCGGAGTGGTATCAGACAGTAGAGAGCACAGATGAGTACTGATAGAACAGGAGAGGGCACAGTGGAGTACTGATAGGACAGGAGAGAGCACAGAAGAGTGCTATCAGACAGGAGAGAGCACAGAAGAGTGCTATCAGACAGGAGAGAGCATAGAAGAGTGCTATCAGACAGGAGAGAGCACAGAAGAGTGCTATCAGACAGGAGAGAGCATAGAAGAGTGCTATCAGACAGAAGAGAGCATAGAAGAGTGCTATCAGACAGGAGAGATCACAGAGGAGTACTATCAGACAGGAGAGAGCACAGAGGAGTGCTATCAGGCAGGGGAGAGCACAGAGGAGCGCTATCAGGCAGGGGAGAGCACAAAGGAGTGCTATCAGGCAGGGGAGAGCACAGAGAATTGCTATCAGACAGGAGAGAGCACAGAGGAGTGCTATCAGACAGGAGAGAGCATAGAGGAGTGCTATCAGACAGGAGAGAGCACAGAGGAGTGCTATCAGACAGGAGAGAGCACAGAGGAGTGCTATCAGACAGTAGAGAGCACAGATGAGTGCTATCAGGCAGGAGAGAGCACAGATGAGTGCTATCAGGCAGAAGAGAGCACAGAGGAGTGCTATCAGACAGAAGAGAGCACAGAGGAGTGCTATAAGACAGGAGAGAGCACAGAGGAGTATTGATATGACAGGAGAAAGCACAGAGGAGTGCTATCAGACAGGAGAGAGCACAGAGTAGTGCTATCAGACAGGAGAAAGCACAGAGGAGTATTGATATGACAGGAGAGAGCACAGAGGAGTGGTGGTCCACCCTCACCCTCTGGACTTTGTCCATGCTTGTGCTTCAGCTTGGGCAAAGCCATGATTTATATAAAGAGGAAATAACATTTTCTAATGAAGTATATTAGAAAGGTTGATGTTTTGCCAATACATACAACATACAAAGATACAAAGACTTTTGAATCTGACAGTGTCCATTTAAGTGCCAAGGGGGAGTTTCACAGCAAGGGAAGATCCCGCAATAACCCAGATGCACCCACCTACTCCATAAATGGCTGGAGAAAAAGCACAAAAAAAGTCTGAAAAAAACTATCCGAACAGAAAAATAGCTGAAAATAGGGCTCAAAAATAGTGGGTGAACATAGCCTCATACAGCATTATGCATAACAGGCACATACACAATGAATGCGATGGCATTGTGTAGTATAAAGCAGTGTAAGGAAAGAAAGAAGGGAGGGATATTCCTCACCAGAGCGCCATGGCTCCTTCAAACTGCTGAGCGCTAGGGGAGCTAAGCTGGACACCCACGGATCTAATATGATTAGTTTATCATAAGACTAGGCTATTAATGCTTATAACTGGATAATCTCTTTGAAGAAACAGTTGATTCTAGTAGGTTTTAAAGCATAAGGACTCCATTATGCATAGCATTGCTTTTCCTTTGTTTTTTTGCACCAGCACATAAGCTCATTCATAAAAGCAATAGTCTTGTACTGTAGCTTGCCCCATTCACTGGCCCTAGAAGTCAGACACCCACAAAGACAGGACATCTACATGGATTTCACCCCTTTCAGTATGGAAGACTTTGGAACTGTGCAAACTTTGCTGCAGATATGTCAAATTTGCGACCGGACTGGTGGCGAATCTCTGTCCTGTAAACTTACTCTCATGATATGTTTACATGGTGGAATTTGAGCGAAATTCTGTGGAAATATTCTGCTTGTAAATTCTACCTCAACAGACTCCCACTGAATTCAATGGGATTCTGCGGCACCAAAGCAGCCATTAATGCAGAGGTATTCTCTGCAGCATGAGATGGTGCATGGTCATGCATGAAGATGATTTTAATATGGAAAGCATAGTTCTCCTTTCTGTAACAGGGAAGAAAGTGGTCAGTCAGAAATCCCACATACTTTGCAGAGGTCATCTTTACACCTTCGGGGACCCTAAAGGGGCTGACCAGCTCTTTCCCCATGATTCTGGACAAAAACATGACTCCACCACCGCCTTGCTGATGTCACAGCCTTGTTGGAACAGGACGGCTGTCCACCAACCATCCACTACTCCATCCATCTGGACCATCCAGGGTTGCACGGCACTCATCAGTGAACAGGACTATTTGAAAATAAATTTTCATGTATTTTTCTGCCCAATGCAGCCGTTTCTGCTTGTGAGCATTGGTTAGTGGTGGCGAATAGAAGGTGTATGCACAGTTGCAAGACTCTGGAGGACTCTACACCTTGATGTCTTTAGGACTCCAGAGGCACCAGCAGCTTCATAAATCTGTTTGCTGCTATGTATTGGTAATTTAGCAGCTGCTCTCTTGATCCGATGCATGGATCTGGCAGAAATTTTCCTCAATGTGCCTTAATCTGCACGAACCCGTCCGTGCCCTGAATCAGCCACAAATCTCTTAATAGTGCGATGATCACGCTTAAGTTTTTGTGAAAAATGTAATGTTTTTATACCTCGTCCAATGCATTGAATTATTTCCCTCTTTTCGGCAGCAGAGAGATAATTTTCAAGCAATATGGGGAAGAAAAAGGGTGTCTGCTTAATAATGTGGAAGACCAGCCTTTAGTAGTTTTTCCTTAAATTGGGCTCACTTAGTAATCTAATTATCACAGGTGCCCGAGATTGTTTTCAGTAATCAAAAGAGCCTGAGACACAATGCCATCCATGAGTTAAACTGAATTTATTTATTTTTTTATCTTTGTGACACTTAAATAGAATTTGCATAATAATTTGGAACAGGGTGTAAAAACCTTCAAATTCACTTCAAAACTGAACTGGTCCCTGAAAAATTCAGATTTTGAAATGTACGTGAATAATTGGAAAATTGCTTCTATACTTTGAAGCCCTCTGATGTCTTCAAAAAGTAAAAATATGTCAACTTTATGATGCCAACATAAAGTAGACATATTGGGGGAGATTTATCAAAACCTGTCCAGAGGAAAAGTTGCTGAGTTGCCCATAGCAACCAATCAGATCGCTTCTTTTATTTTTCAGAGGCCTTTTCAAAAGTGAAAGAAGCGATCTGATTGGTTGCTATGGGCAACTTTTCCTCTGGGCATGTTTTGATAAATCTCCCCCATTGTATATGTGAATCAATATATAACTTATTTGGTATGACCATTTTCAAAGGTAGAAAAAAACATTTTCACCAAGAAATGATGCAATTATCAACGAAAATTTACCACTGTCATAAAGTAGAATATGTCACGAAAAAACAGTCTCAGAATCAAATTAATAAGTAAGAGCTAGATATGAGCGAACGTACAGTAATTGTATTCATCACAAACTTCTCGGCTCGGCGTTTTCTGACTTTATCCTGCATAAATTAGTTCAGCTTTCAGGTGCTCCGGTGGGCTGGAGACTCTCTCCTAGGACTGTTTCCACCTTTTCCAGGAGCACCTGAAAGCTGAACTAATTTATGCAGGCTAAAGTAATCAACTGACGAGCCGAGAAGTTCGTAACGAATTGAATTACTGGAAGTTCGCTCATCTCTAGTAAGAGAATCCCAGAGTTATTAATGCATGAAGCGACAGAGGTCAGATTTGCAAAAAATGCTCCTGTCCTTAGGGTCAAAATGGTCTCCGTCCCCAAGGGGTTAAAGAATAAATAAAATGTTATCTTAAGCTTTTTCCACAAAATAATATATCAATTTTCTCAGTTTCACCTGCTCTATTGAAGGCTGCCCACAGATAGAACTGCATCTTCAACATGATAGGTTCTTTTTAATCCAGTTTCAGTGCGAAGTACCTAGTTTTAACAGCAATAACATCCTTCATAGAGATCAATGTATCATACAAATACCAAAAGTTAGCCACATGGCTCCTGGGATTAGTCCAGTCTTGGTGAAATGTTCTTTATTTACAGTTAAAATGTTTGTGCATCAAGGGATTCTTCAACAGAACAACTTACACTTTGTACATAATGCTTTTCTGTCATACTGGCCACTTAATATGCTGCTGTGTTTACCTTTATAAAAGCATTGATGTCCAAAAATATCTTATTTGACAGTCAGAGAATGCCGGCTTTTTCATGTTTACCAGATCCTGGGGGGGACAGTCAAGGATGTTGGGTCTTGTCCTGATATCCTCCATCTTGACACATCCCTAAGGTCCTGAAGCTAAAAGGAGTACCTTCAAAACTTGGAAATATTTTCTATAGTAAAGATAGTAGTGTCAGTGAGAAAAACAAACTGAGGGAGGAAAACCCCCAGATAATGTCCCCAGTCTAGGAACCCCCAACTTAAATTAGTGAATAAACTTTATTGTACTCCGTAGAGTGTGTAACCCAAATAATAGCAAACTTTAAAAACAGTGTGCCGCCCATGAGTAGCCTCTGTGTCCTTGACAAAGCCGGTCCCACCGGCGAAACGTCGGACAGGCTAACTATGTCATTTTAAATAGCAGTGTGCCGAACCATAAATATATCAAAGCAGAAGCGCATCAGTGGATGCATTTGCTCCGTGACCGCTGTTAACAAATGGATATGCCTACAGCGTGTCACATATAAAGAAAGGGAGTTATATGCAGTCACATACATAATTATTAGTGCAGCTGCACGAAATGGGCGGCACACTGTGTTTTTTAAAGTTTGCCATTATTTGGGTTACACACTCTACGGAGTGCAATAAAGTTTATTCACTAATTTAAGTTGGGGGTTCCTAGATTGGGGACATTATCTGCGGGTTTTCCTCCCTCAGTTTGTTTTTCTATTATTTGCCCCGGATCCTCCAGGAGATTGTATTTTGAGTAGTGTCAGTGAGGCATTATTGCAGTGGTTAGTGCCAGGATAAGGCATGATAGCTTTCCTGCACAGTGTAGTAAAGTTTAATCCATGATTTAAAGGGGTACTCCGGCCCTGAGACATCTTATCCCCTATCCAAAGGATAGGGGATAAGATGTCTCACCGTGGGAGTCCCACCGCTGTACCCCCCCAGTCTTGAATTTGGCACCCACCTGTTTGAGCTGCACGCCGCGGTGCCAGCTCACAAACAGCTGGGTGGCGACCACGGGGCTGGAGTATCGTGACGTCACAACTCCGCCCCCGTGTGACGTCACGCCCCCGCTATGCAAGTCTATGGGAGGGGGCGTGACGGCCGTCACGCCCCCTCCCATAGACTTGCATAGCGGGGGGGGTGACGTCACACTGGGGCGGAGTCGTGACGTCACGATACTCCGGCCCCATGGTCGCCACCTGGCTGTTTGTGAGCTGGCACCGCGGCGTGCATCTCAAACAGGTGGGTGCCGAATACAAGATAGCAGGGCCGGAGTACCCCTTTAAATTGAGAAGAAGATATTTGGTGGCTACTCACTGATGAAGGTACTGTGTCACTTGGGACTTCAAAGACTGGAAGCACTTTTTAATAGGTATAAACTAAGGCACTTCATGGGCACTGTTTGGCAAGATAATACAATGAGCTGTCAACAGTATGTGGGAAATTTGGCACTAAAAGGTTATGACATGGTGCTTCCAGTGTCTGGTGTCCCCAATGACACAGTAGCCCCATCAATAAGTAGCTACCACATATCTTCCTCTTATTCTTGAGCTTTAAAGGGGGTTTTCCCACAACTATAAATAACCCCTATCCTCAGGATAGCCGATAACTATCTGATTGCAGGGGGTCCTAGCTGTTGGACCCTCTGCAATCTTAAGAATGGGGAACAGAGTCTCATTTGAGAATAGAGAATCAAGTATTCTGCGATAACCTCTCCATTCATTGTCTATGAGAACCACCAAAGATAGCCAAGAACATTCTATCGACAGAGAATTAATCGCACCTGCAACAATATCTGCTACAATGTGCCGGAAAGTTATCCTGCCCTCTTCTGGCAGTTACTACAGTTATGTCTCACTATTTACATTAGTGTGGCACAGGATAGCACTATATACCAGGCTGAACTTTACCAGTTGCGCAAACAGCAATTTTGTTTATTTAATTAGCGACTGACGTTTAACCCCTTAAGGACACAGCCAATTTTTGTTTGCATTTTCCTCCTTGCCTTCTACAAATCATAACGCTTTTATATTTCTTTCTATATTTTGACATTTCAAACATTTACCAAATATGTATATTAATTATTTTGTTTTATGCTTTTTGGGAGTAAAATGGGGTGATTTACATTTTTCATGGGGCGGGTAGCAGCCGAGACCTGCCGTGCATGATGCGAGCACCGGTCCAGTTCTCTCGTTAGGAACGTAAATGTACGTCCTTGTGAGTTAAATGGGCACTCATTAAACAAATTTTTGCTATTGCACTCCTTATGGTAAATAAAAAAAATCATTCTAATGTACTTTGTTTAAAAAAATGAATTTTTCTATGTTTAATTTGTGTTTAAAAAAAAGCTGCCACTAGGTGTCTCCTTACTTGTTCAGAGCACATTTCCCTCATCTCTTGCACAGACTCCTACTGGCCTGGCAGAAGTCCAAAATCAGGAAATGCAGTCTGGAGTGCTGGGGGGGGAGGTTATGTGTGCAGCCTTAACCAATCATAGCTCATCTCACACACTGAACTGCTCTGGGCTGTGTGTAGCAGAGTGAGGGAGGAAGATCTCCCCTGTATGACTTCAGATGATGTCACACCTGCTGGGTAACGCCCCTTCCCAGTCTGCGAATCTGACTGAGACTGAGCAGAAAATACAGAGCAATATCAAGGTAGAAAACTAAAAAATTATGAAAATAAAAACAGGGGGTGGTTTATCATGATAGGGGCAGTGACCTGGGAGGATTATAAAATGTAACAAGATCATGAGAGGTACTTTTTAAGTCCCATCGCATCAGGACGTACATATACGTCCATTGTCGTTAAGGGGTTAACAAACTTTGCATAAAGCAACAGCATTGGAACTGGATATAAGAATCTTTGTAATACATCTTATCATAGAAAAATGGCACTTTTTCCCTATCGTTAACTCTTAAAAAGAAAGAAAAAAGTTCAATTCTGTCCTAGGAAGCAAGACAGACACTGAAGGTTCTGGAACAGCTGCCTTTACAAGTCTATGGAGGGGAGGAGGAGAGGGATTAGCTGGAAAGAGACAGCAGCAAATAGGGAGAATGCAAGTGTGCACACAGACATATGAAAGCAGGATGCACTCTTATGTGTGCACAGTGTATTTGAGCCATCGTAGAGGACGGGTTGGGCACTGTTAGATAAAAAAAAAAAAAAAAAACTTTTGATATGTTGTAAAGCATGCAAAACCGCTTTCATTAGAACATTTTCAGTATTTCATACTAAGGCCACGTTCACACTACGGAATCTCCGCTCGCTGAATTCCGCGAGCGGAGATTCCGCCTGGCGGCGGCCGCCGAAGGAGCTTCGGCGCTAGGGCCGCGGGGCACTGAGCCGTCACCATTGACGGCTATGCAGTGCTTGTGGAATCCGCGCAAAGAATGAACATGTTCTTTCTTTGCGCAGAACAATTTCAGCAACAGAATTGTCCGCCGCAGAAATTCCGCAGTGTGAACAGGTCTCGCGGAGACCCATTCACACTAATGTTAAGTTCACACCTCGGAATTCCGCTCGTGGAATTCTGCAAGAATTCCGTAGTGTGAACATAGTCTAAAAAAGCCAGTCAAACAACTTCCTCCCCTGCCTGCTTGGACACATACTAGTCCTGCTGTGTCCATGCATCATCACCTATGTCATGGACACACTACCTTGATTGACAGCTGTGAGTGCAGGGCTTACAACTGGAAGAAAAATCCTCCCACTGTCAGCTTGTGTCCCGCTACTGTCAGTGAGGACAAGCTGGGAGTTGTAGTTTTGCTAATGCTAGGGGAGATGTGAGCAGACAGCATACTGAGGGAGGGGGCGGAGACCTGCACAATGAGGCCACGCCCCCTCCCTTTGAGAGGAATTCAGACTAGTGAGCTAAATTAAAAGTGTAATAAAAAATAAATAAATGTGCTAGACACATAAAAATGTCATGTACATGGTCAGGATTAGGTACTGAGCGATATATTTTAAGAAAATGTTTTTTTGTTGGATCTGATGGGTACGCTTTAAGGGTTACAGATTAATAAACGCTTTAAGGGTTACAGATTAAATTCTCATCTCTAACCAAGATCAAGATGCTGGAAAATATTTCTGATAAACTAAAGGTAACTATTTAGGTTGAATAGAGTCACAAGTTAACGAGAACACGCATAAACATGTCAATCTGCAATAAATGTAGAAGGAGATGAAAACGCTGAATCCTCACTATGGCTCCATAGCAGTGTTTCCCAACCAGTGTGCCTCCAGCTGTTGCAAAACTACAACTCCCAGCATGCCCGGACAGCCGAAGGCTGTCCGGGCATGCTGGGAGTTATAGTTTTGCAACAGCTGGAGGCACACTGGTTGGGAAACACTGCTCCATAGTATGCCAATATTGACACTCACAGGTGTCAGAGCGATACTTGCCAGGTCGGTGCTACTATCTGCGTAAAATAATGACTCTCATGCAAAAGATGTCATTTAAAAAAGGTTTAAAAGTAGAAGCAATGAACACCAGTGACTAACAGCAAACTCTGGCTACTGGCTATTAGATTACATAATTGCAAGGCATACTTAGCATAGTGATAGCTTGCCATTTTTAAAAGCTACAGCACTTAATATATGACCGTACATTTAAACTCTTCACGCTTCCAGCTGACATGGAAATATTCCTTCATGTGCATCTGTGACACCTGAGAACATCAAAGGAGAGGAAAGATGTATAGAGCCACACAGACCCCACCACCTCTTCCTCCGCATAGTAACCTCACACCCTGCCAGTACTCTTAACAAGCACGTCTTGCCTTATTTAGGAGAGAGCATGGCTTAGAGGCTATATTTGAATCCCGAAGTAAACAAGACTTCAGCACAAGTAGATGGACACGGCAGCTGTTTGACATGAATCATGAATTGATTCAAACACAGAACATCTCTCGTCATCTAAATTTTCCTTGGAAATTTTTTTTCTGCCTATAATATAAAATGTATTTATACTTGTTCTATTACATAGCATTATAGGGGTATTCCAGGAAAAAAACTTTTTTATATACATCAACTTGGCTCCAGAAAGTTAAACAGATTTGTAAATTACTTCTATTAAAAAAATCTTAATCCTTTCAGTACTTATGAGCTTCTGAAGTTAAGGTTGTTCTTTTCTGTCTAAATCCTCTCTGATGACACGTGTCTCGGGAAACGCCCAGTTTAGAAGAGGTTTGCTATGGGGATTTGCTTCTAAACTGGGCGGTTCCCGAGACACGTGTCAACAGAGAGCACTTAGACAGAAAAGAACAACCTTAACTTCAGAAGCTAATAAGTACTGAAAGGATTAAGATTTTTTAATAGAAGTAATTTACAAATCTGTTTAACTTTCTGAGCCAGTTGATCTATATATAATTAAAAAAAAGTTTTTTTTCCTGGATAACCCCCTTTAAACATCACTTGTTGTTTTCAACTGTTTCAAAGTTATAGCTAGTTGGAAAACATTATGGATGCTATTACAGCTTACACAGAGGTAATCACTCAGCTGTCCAAGTGTCCTGAATGACAATTTTATCAAGATAGCAAAAAATATTTAAAAAAAAAATTACATTAGGATTATAAAACAACTAATTTGTTAATCCCAAATTGGAAGACAAATAGGGCAGTTTCAAACAAGCATAATATAGGCCAATATTTGCCAATGCAGTTGGGACATGGCCCACCGTTATAATGTGTACAAAACTGCATTAGCATTACACTCATGTAAAACAGAATTTCTAAAGGGACATTTACACGTTCTGTATATACTGCAGATTTTCTGCTGGGAAGTCAATGACAAAATCTGCAGCAGAAAACTGCAGCAAATAAAGTATGTGTGAATACTCTAATGGTACGTTCAGACGAGCGGATCCACAGCGTATTTTACGCTGCGGATCCGCCACCGAAGGACCGATACAGGGTGCCTTTAGATGTGCCTGCTCGGAGCGCAATACGAGCAGACACACTGCTGTGACGTGCGAGTCGCCACGCATGCGCGGTGTACTCGCACACATCGCTGCCGCTCCCCGTGTTCCCTGAGCTAGGCCGAGAGCAGCCGTGATGTTCAAGTATACTGCGTATGTGCATGGCGACTCGCACGTTGCAGCATGTCTGCTCGTAGTGGCTTATTGCCACACCCAGCAGGCACATCTAAAGGCAGCCCTTCGGTGGCAGATCCGCATCGTAAAATACGCTGTGGATCCGCTCGTTTGAACGTACCCTAAAGGCTATATTTACACAACGGAAAATTCGCAGAATGTCAGCCTGGAAAAACACGAGCGGACAATCTCCAAATTTACATGTTCTGCTGACACGAAGACCGCTCAGGATATGTGCAATTTCTATAGACGGCACTGGATTTCTGCATGGAATTCACAGAAACAATGAACATGTTCATTGATTCTGCCGATACCAAAAATCGGGATTTCCACCATGTGCACTGAGCAGCAGAATCCCACTGAAAATCATTAGGACTCAATAGGCTGCAGTGAAATAGGCTGCAGTGAAATAGGCTGCAATAGGCTGCAGTGAAATAGGCTACAATAGGCTGCAGTGAAATAGGCTGCAATAGGCTGCAGTGAAATAGGCTGCAATAGGCTGCAGTGAAATAGGCTGCAATAGGCTGCAATGAAATAGGCTGCAATAGGCTGCAGTGAAATAGGCTGCAATAGGCTGCAGTGAAATAGGCTGCAATAGGCTGCAGTGAAATAGGCTGCAATAGGCTGCAATGAAATAGGCTGCAATAGGCTGCAGTGAAATAGGCTGCAATAGGCTGCAATGAAATAGGCTGCAATAGGCTGCAGTGAAATTTCCGAGGAGAATGCTTCCGTGGAATTTCACTCGGAATAACCGCATACAGCAGTATGTCAATTTCTGTTGCAGAGTGTTACAGATTTTTCTCACTCAGAGCTCAATTGAGAAGTAAAAATCTGCAATAAATCTGGTATTAAATCTATTTTTGCAGATTTTGCTGTGAATGTGGATCTGCAATTTTAGAATAATTCACAGAAGCATATCCACTTTCCACCAATAGGAAAATCCCAATCCATCAGACACATTGACACAAATTTATCCATGTGAAACCATACTGTCTGATTTTGTCCATAGTAACCAATCACAAATGAGCTTGCTTAGATATAAAAAGCTGAGCTGTGATTGGTTGTTACAGGCAAAATTAGACAGATAGGCTAGGTTTCCACTTTTTTTTGCAAAAACACCAATAAAAACGCCAATTCTGCCGCATGGCGTTTTTTCCCAAAAAACATCTGTGGCCAGATGTTAGCTGCAAGTCAATAGGGAACTGCAAAATGCCATATCCACTTGGCATTTTTTCAGTTTGGCATTTTTTTTAACCCTTTTCAAGTTTCCCTGCTATTTTTGGCTACTTGGCAGTTTTTTTAAAAAACAACTTCTTGTTGAGACTTTGAAGTTTTTTAAGGAAAATCGTGGCGTTTTCCTCCCATAGAAGTCTATGAGAGTGAAAAAACGCCAAGAAAAATATCATGTGGGTTTTAACTTTGGCGTTTTTAAAATGAAAGTAAACTAATGCCGGTTAGCTCAGGGAGCTGTTCGGGATCGCTGCAATGAAATCGCGGCATCCCAAATAGCTTACAGGACAGGCGGAGGGTCCCTACCTTCCTCCATGCTGTCCGACCGCCGAATGACTACTCCGTGCCTGAGATCCAGGCATGAGCAGTCAAGCGGCAGAATCATCGATCAGTGGTTTCCTATGAGAAACCAGTGATCAATGTAAAATATCAGTGTGTGCAGTGTAATAGCCCCTATGGGAGCTATAGCACTGCAAAAACAAAAGTGGAAAAAAAAGTGAATAAAGATCATTTAACCCCTTCCCTAATAAAAGTTTGAATTACCCCCCTTTTCCCATTAAAAAAAAAAAAAAAGTGTAAATAAAAAAACATAAACATACGTGGTATCGCCGTGTGCAGAAATATCCAAATGATAAAAATATATCATTAATTAAACTGCACGGTCAATGGAGTACGTGCAAAAAAATTCAAAACTCCAAAATAAATTTAAAAAAAGTGCGATCAATACAAAAATGGTACTGCTAAAAACTTCAGATCATGGTGCAAACAATAAGCCCTCATACCGCCCCATACACGGAAAAATAAAAAAGTTATAGGGGTCAGAATATGACAATTTTAAATGTATACATTTTCCTGCATGTAGTTATGATTTTTTCCAGAAGTCCGACAAAATCAAACCTATATAAGTAGGAGATCATTTTAATCGTAAGGACCTACATAATAAAGATAAGGTGTCATTTTTAATGAAAAATGTACTGTGTAGAAACGGGAGCCCCCAAAATTACAAAATGATGTATTTTTTTCTATTTTTGTCTCACAACGATTTATTTTGCCGTTTCGCCGTAGATTTTTGGGTAAAAAGACTGACGTCATTACAAAGTCATCTCATGGAATACATTTGGGCTCTGTTTCTGAGCCTTTTCAAGCCGAGCACCCCCTATTCCAACTAAATACTCCAAAGGAAGTTATCAAATATATAAAGTGTTGATTCAAGAAGCTGACCTGTATGTCCAAGTAATAATGCCCCCCTGTAAATAAATAGTGCTCCCCGAATAATATTGCCCTCTTCCCCAGTAATATTCTTCCTGTAGCAAATATCTCGTGGTTATTATGTTTACAGTATTTTTTAAGGATGTGGCCTGGCCTTGTGAGGCTGAGGAACCTAGGATGCCAGTGCTGTGTGAGGTGCATATATAAGTAAGACGCTGGGTAGCCCGTCTGACAGAATAGTATGGGCCTCACTAATAGCTTGTAATGCACCATATTACAGCTTATCATGTAACTGGCAACCTTTGATTTCCTTATCTTCATGCAATGATACTAAGCAGCTACCCCCCTTTCCTCTGTAGCCATAGCAAATACCCCCCCCCCCCCCTTCCCCACTGGATCCAGTAATATGCCTCTCAGCAATCAGAATGAGGTGATAATAATGGGGGACTTTAACTATCCTGATATAAATTGGAGACTGAGACCTGTGAATCTCATAAAGTAAACAGGTTTCTGACTATAGCTAAAGACAATTATCTGTCCCAAATGGTGCAGGGCCCGACCCAAGGGGGCGCCCTACTAGACTTAATATTAACCAACAGACCCGACAGAGTAACTAATGTGCAGGTAGAAGGACACATAGGAAATAGTGATTATAATATAATACATTATAACTTGTCCTGCAATAATGGAATCTCTTGAGGGGTCACAAAAACAATGAACTTTAGGAAGGCAAAAGTTTGAACAACTCAGAGAAGCCATTAACAATATAAAATCGGATAATGTCCTAAAAAACATGAATACTGACACTAAATGGGAGACTTTTAAAAATATCTTAAACTCTCACTGTAAGATGTATATACCTTATGGGAATAAAAGGGTCAGAAGTAAAATAAAACCAATATGGCTGAATAAAAATGTTAAGGGGGCAGTTAATGACAAAAATAAAGCATTTAAATTACTAAAACAGGATGGCACTAAAGAAGCATTAAAAAGCTAAAGAGAACAAAGTAAAATATGTAAAAAAAAAAAAAAAAAAAAAAAAAAAAAAAAAAAAAAAACAGATAAAAGCCGCAAAAATAGAGACAGAAAGACTCCGTGCCCAAGAGAATAAAACTAATCCCAAAATGTTCTTTAAAAGGGGTACTCCGGTGGAAAACTTTTTTTTTTTTTTTTTTTAATCAACTGGTGCCAGAAAGTTAAACAGATTTGTAAATTACTTCTATTAAAAAATCTTAATCCTTCCAGTACTTATTAGTTGCTGAATACTACAGAGGACATTCTTTTCTTTTTAGAACACAATGCTCTCTGCTGACATCACGAGCACAGTGCTCTCTGCTGACATCTCTGTCCATTTTAGGAACTGTCCAGAAAAGCATATGTTTTCTATGGGGATTTTCTCCTACTCTGGACAGTTCTTAAAATGGACAGAGGTGTCAGCAGAAAGCACTGTGGTCATGAGGTCAGCAGAGAGCTCTGTGTTCCAAAAAGATAATAATTTCCTGTGATGAAGCCTGAAGCCGCACCTGCGGTGAAACACGTTGCATTGTTTGAATAAAGTCCTTCTCCTTCCTACCTGACGTGTCTGCTCCTGACCAGCGCCATTGAATCCCATCACCTCCAGAAGTCTTTCTTTGCCATTGTGGAAAAGGACTTGGGAGTCTCAGTTAACAGTAAATTTAGCTGAAGTGACCAGTGTCGGGCAGCTGCTGCCAAGGCAAATAAAATCATGGGGGGCATCAATATGGGCATAGATGCCCACGACAATTCTACTGCTGTACAAACCACTAGTCAGACCACACAACGAATACTGTGTACTAGGGATCGACCGATTATCAATTTGGCCGATATTATCGGCCGATATTCACGATTTTGGACATTATCGGTATCGGCAATTACCATGCCGATAATGCCCCGCCCCACCTCCTCGGCCAGAGACCACCGCCGCTGCCCCATCCCCTGTTTTATAATTACCTGTTCCCGGGACCCGGGGTCCGCGCTACTTCTGGCTCCTGTGACATCCTGCGCGCTGCGCAGCGCAATGACGAGTGACGTCCTCAACACAACGTCACCGTCAGTGTGCACAGCGACAACTCAGGACGGCGCTGGAGCCAAACATAGCGTGGACCCCAGGCCCTGGGAACAGGTAATTATAAAACCAGAGATGGGGGAGGCAATGGGGCAGCAGTGGTGGTGGTTGGACTAGGGAGGACCCCAGGACAGGCAGGGGGAGAGAAGAGGGCAGCGGCGGTCTCTGGCCCCGCAAAAGCCGCTGCAGTTCATTGATTTTAAGCGCCGCTTTAAATCACTGATCTGCAGTGGCTTCTGCAGGGCCTGGAGGGGGGGAAATAGCGGATAACTTATACCGGAATATCGGTATAAGTTGTCGGCTATCGGCCTGAAAGGTCACAGATTATCGGTATCGGCCCTAAAAAAAAAAAACGATATCGGTAGATCCCTACTGTGTACAGTACTGGGCACCAGTGTACAAGAAAGATATAGTGGAGCTAGAGAGGGTTCAAAGACAGGCAACCAGGGTAATACGGGGAATGGGAGGACTACAGTACCCAGAAAGATGATCAGAATTAGGGTTATTTCATTTAGAAAAAAGAAGGCTTAGGGGCGACCTAATAACTATGTATGAATATATCAGGGGACAGTACAGAGATCTCTCCATTATCTATTTATACCCAGGACTGTATTTATAACAAGGGGACATCCTCTAGAGGAAAGAAGGTTTCTACACCAGCACAGATGGGGGTTCTTTACTGTAAGAGCAGTGAGACTGTGGAATTCTCTGCCTGAGGAGGTGGTCATGGTGAACTCTGTAAAAGAGTTCAAAAGGGGTCTGGATGAATTTTTGGAGAATAATAACATCGCTGGTTATGGATACTAGATTTATAGGGACAGAACGTTGATCCAGGGATTTATTCTGATGCCATATTTGGAGTCAGGAAGGAATTTTTACCTTTAGTAGGAGGTTTTTTTGCCTTCCTCTGGATCAACTCAGTAGGGACTCATTAGGGTTATAGGTTGAACTTGATGGACTCTGGTCTTTTTTCAACCTTATTAACTATGTTACTATGTCCCCCTCTGCAGCCAGTAGTATGACCCCCCCCCCCCCCCCGGAGAGACTGAGGCTATGTTCACACAGCAGAATTGGACATGGAATTCTGCAGTAAATTCAGCAGAAATTAGCTGCCAATTAACTTCAATAGAATACCTGCAGCGGAAATTCTGCTGTGTGACTGGGACAGCAGAATCCCATTGAAGTGTATTGGCAATAAAATCATGCAAAATTTTCATGCGGAATTCCATGCAGAAATTCTGGTGTGTGAACATAGCCTGACAAAGATGCAGTACTGAAATGTATGGATGCAGCTGAGCTGGGATGAAACAAATCGCACTGCAGGAATACTGGGAGTGACTTAGTATTATACAAAAAGAAAAAAAAAAAAAAAACATGGAGTGCCTTTTTAATATATGATACCGGTATGTTCCATTAAACTTTAAACACATAGCTGGACATAAAGGTAAAAAAAATGTATCAACTCTTATCTCAAACCATGGAGCCTTCACATAAGGGTGAGATCACACATACTTTGTTTGTCTGTATTTTTGGCCAAAACCAGTAAAACCAACACAGATAAAAACTTTAATGGACCCATTCCTATACCAAAAAAATACTGTGTGTGAACCTAGCTCAGAATTACAACTAGCAACCGCACAAAAGTAAATCCTTTTTTTACCAATCAAAACTGGGAACTAATACATAAAATATGGGAAACATTTACCCACATTATGTTCCTCCCTTCTAGGATACATTCCAATTTTTGATGGGATAAAAAAAATAAAAAATGAAAGCAGATCTGTTAACATACTGTAAAGTCAGCCTTACATGGAATGTGTCTAGTTTAGACTATGGAGACTTTCATACACACCAACAAAATATTTAATTAGCTAAAAATTGCACTGTGTAGTTAATCAATATTGGGAGAACAAATGTGATCAGGAAGAAATCCATGGAATTTCCATTGTACTTTATTTAAAAAAAGACCAAAACATTCTCAAGTAGTCAATGAGGCTGAACAGAACGTTTGGTGCAGTTTTTGATGACAGTTTTGAGCAAAACACAGAAATGATAACATTCCAGTCTTCAGCCAAGAAGAGAAATATCAATCGTTCCTACTTCCTCTTCCCTCCACCAAATATAATCTGCAAGTAAAAGAAACATAACAACCAACTTCTAATAACAATACGGTAATGGAGTGGGGTACACTAAATGTGCTCCAGGCCTTTCACATATGCACCTGGATTTATTTACAATAAAGGGGCTTGTTTTGACTGTATAGAAGGAAATAATATGATATCTGTATTGCTATATACCTAACGATTGCACTAACACACCCCAACCTCCCCTCCTTATAATATTCCATAAGGTTGGGAAACATTAAACCTATCAGTTTGGAGTTTTCCCCATCATCCGTGCCATAATTTAGTGTAGACAATGATGCATTCTTATGTCACACAATGCTGATATAATAGCTCTAAACAGTATCCTCATATAAAACTGCCAGAAATTGCCCACGGAATATTATCATTCACTGGCCACGGGTCTAAACTTATTCAGCTGCCTGGAAACCCATGTGACTGCTGCAGCCAATCTTTGGCGTAAGGGGACTTGCACCATTACATAGCCAGTGATTGGCTGCAGTGGTCATTCAGTAAAAGGCAGGTCAGTGAGGCCAGTGATTGGCTGAAGTGGTTATGTGGGTATACAGCAGGTCAGTAAGGCCAGTGATTGGCTACAGTGGTTATGTGGGTATACAGCAGGTCAGTAAGGCCAGTGATTGGCTACAGTGGTTATGTGGGTATACAGCAGGTCAGTAAGGCCAGTGATTGGCTACAGTGGTTATGTGGGTATACAGCAGGTCAGTAAGGCCAGTGATTGGCTACAGTGGTTATGTGGGTATACAGCAGGTCAGTAAGGCCAGTGCTTGGCTACAGTGGTTATGTGGGTATACAGCAAGTCAGTAAGGCCAGTGATTGGCTACAGTGGTTATGTGGGTATACGGCAGGTCAGTAAGGCCAGTGATTGGCTACAGTGGTCATGTGGGTATACGGCAGGTCAGTACGGCCAGTGATTGGCTACAGTGGTGTGGTCATGTGGGTACACAGCAGGTCAGTAAGGCCAGTGATTGGCTACAGTGGTGTGGTCATGTGGGTACACAGCAGGTCAGTAAGGCTAGTTATTGGCTACAGTGGTGTGGTCATGTGGGTATATGGCAGGTCAGTAAGGCCAGTGATTGGCTATAGTGGTGTGGTCATATGGGTACACGGCAGGTCAGTAAGGCCAGTGATTGGCTACAGTGGTGTGGTCATGTGGGTATATGGCAGGTCAGTAAGGCCAGTGATTGGCTATAGTGGTGTGGTCATGTGGGTACACGGCAGGTCAGTAAGGCCAGTGATTGGCTACAGTGGTGTGGTCATGTGGGTATATGGTAGGTCAATGATACCATTGATTGAATGCAGTGGTCGATTGGATGCTATGGTCGTGTGAGTATACGGCTGGTCACCACAGCCATCAGGTAAACATAGGCCAGGGAGGAAGAAAGCAGATGCTGGAGCAGCAGATCTACATTTTTTTTTTTTCCCCGTTAGCAACAACCAAAACAAATACAAATGAAAAACAGACCAGGCATAACAAGATCCAGAAATATAATGGAACGAATTGTAAAAAAAAACAACAAAAACAAACAAACATATTAGGCTGGGTTCACATATATCAGTTGTCCGGCACAGTTTCCCTCTGGTGCACGCCTGATGCTAGAACTGATTCCATTCATTTCAATGGGACAGTTCACAATCATCCAGAGTCTCAATTTTGATTCCGGGTGGTTGGACACGCTGGAGGGCACCGGTGAGGGGAACACAGCTTGCTGCGTTCGCCTTCCAGAAACAATGGACACCAGATGCCATACAACTGATGACAACTTGTCATCAGTTGCATAGAAATATAGGCTCACCTATGCCGGTCTAAAAGTGTCTGAGGGTGCGTTCACACCCTAGTAACTAGCAGCAGGTTTCCCACTGCGGGAAACTCACTACGAGTTACGCTACCATTCATTTGAATAGGTCCGCAAATCTGACACTATTGCGAACTGTCTGTGGACCCATTTAAATCAATGGTTACGTAACTCGCAGCAGGATTCCTGCAGCGGGAAACCCACTGCTAGTAATAGCGTGTGAATGCACCCTAAAACTGCTAAATTTCTGCATCTCTATTACATTGGGAAACTCTGGCCCAAACGCATATCTACTGACCAAAACAAACAGGATCACAGAAGCATACACAATTGTGAGTTTGAGGCATTAAATTCGTGCTTCAGCTGGGACACATGACTGTACACTGAAGCAAAAATGCATCCATAACACTTGTGTTACACCGCACATTATGGCTGCTACAAACTGAACCTCAGAGTTTCTACTGAACTGAACTTGGACAGAACCATGGCAATATTTTTTCCAATCAATGAGGGCGTCAGGGCTTGAACCCCAATATATGACCTATTTGTATGAACTGAAGTTCCCTAGGGAGGTACTGACTTAGTGAATTACATTTATGAGCAATGAGCCATTGCGACTTATATAACAGACCATGGCAGAAATGACATTCTCAGCTGCTCCCTGGTCCAGTCATCAGCAGAATGCAGGTACAGTGTGTAGCAGCCTGTCTTCTGTGAATGAGAAGTTCATGGGGTTGTCGTCATGTGCTGAACGGAACCACAGCTGCCGCTGTAGACATAAAAAACACCTGCCAGGAATAGGATTTCCCCAACGCTGTCTTCCTCTGTTGTCGGGGAAGATACAGTAACATCAGATTAGAGATTCCCCAAAATAACAGGGAAGCAGTTCCCATGCCATTTTTATAGGTCTCATTAAATATGTAAGTTATTAAAGGGGTACTCCGGCCCTGAGACATCTTATCCCCTATCCGTCACGCCCCCTCCCATAGACTTGCATAGCGGGGGGTGATGTCATACGGGGGCGGAGACGTGACGTCACGACACTCCGGCCCCGTAGTCGCCACCCAGCTGTTTGTGAGCTGGCACCGCGACGTGCAGCTCAAACAAGTGGGTGGCGAATACAAGATTGCGGGGTCCCCAGCGGCCTGACCCCCGCGGTGAGACATCTTATCCCCTATCCTTTGGATAGGGGATAAGATGTCTCAGGGCCAGAGTACCCCTTTAAACCCATCTTGTCCCCATTCTTATTTGTATGACATTTTTGGCAGAAAAAGTCATACAAATAAAAGGTCTTTCTTAGCAAAATGTGTTTGATGGAATCGTGCAGTTCACCAAACATATTTATTGCAGTTCAGGAATATTGGGGGAGATTTATCAAAACCTGTCCAGAGGAAAAGTTGCCCAGTTGCCCATAGCAACCAATCAGCTTGCTTCTTTCATTTTTAACAAGGCCTCTGCAAAATGAAAGAAGTGATCTGATTGGTTGCTATGGGCAACTCAGCTACTTTTCCTCTGGACTCGTTTTGATAAATCTCCCCCCATTGTTTCTAAAGGTTTCTGCAGTAATATCAGGAAGTATTACTTTACTGAGAGAGTAGTGGATGCATGGAATAGCCTTCCTGCAGAAGTGGTCGCTGCAAATACAGTGAAGGAGTTTAAACATGCATGGGATATGCATAAGGCTTCATATAAGATAGGGCCAGGGACTATTTATAGGACTCAGATTATTGGGAAGACTAGATGGGCCAAATGGTTCTTATCTGCCGACACAGTCTATGTTTCTATGTTTCACGAAGAATGCCAAACATTTATAGTGCCATTCCGCCTGGTGATACAGACATTACGGGAATATCCCAGATCCTCTAGGTTTATTGGGCCTCAAAACATTGCTTATTCTGCTAGTTCTTGGCATGTACCATTGGATGGAGGGGATCATCTGCTTTCTGCAAATAAACTAGGGCACACCTAGAAGCCAAAATCTGACCTGACGGTGGTTTATAGGCGGAGTATAGATAAAGAGGAATCTCCTAATGAAATTTTTGCATAGCACTAAAAAACATTATCTGGATTACAGAGCATCACATTCCAAGCAGACCGTCTAAAACCCCATAGTGTTAATTGTCAAAATCTCATCCGTACCATGTGGTACAGAGCTTATAGGGTGACTGGAGACAACCCCCTCCACGTAGACCCCATTACTTTATTATGCCACAATTATAGAAATTAAAATTAAAATAAAAAAATAAAAAAAGTATAAGAAGTTACAGCAGTAGTAACAAAGGGTTAATCCCCTCACTGTCAAACACATGACTATTGCGTGCAACATGGTACATATCCATATCCAGTCCGGGGCTACCCAAAAAAAAAAAAAAACACTATTCACAGACAACAGTACATAAAATCACCTACAAACGAATCAATGCCAATGTGCATATAAACGGTTAATAGAGACCCAATACTGCACTACATCAACTGTATACAGCTCATGCCATCCTTTCTCCTACCAATCTCACCGTTTTAGAGTTTTTAACTAAAATCAGACCAGGCACGCAGGAGTTAATCCATTATTTAGGAACTGCAATAACCAGCCAATGGAGGGTCAATGCCCCATCACTTGACAGATTAACAGTTCTTATTTCAGGAGTTCATTGGCTTCACCCTCCTCTTGGATTTTGCCTAGCTACAGCAATTCAGACTGCAAGGCACTCGATGCAATAGGCTCCTGGGCATATAATGGGTTAAGGTAGCGTTTCCCAACCAGGGCGCCTCCAGCTGTTGCAAAACTACAACCCCCAGCATGCCCGGACAGCCGAAGGCTGTCCGGGCATGCTGGGGGGTTGTAGTTTTGCAACAGCTGGAGGCACCCTGGTTGGGAAATACTGGGTTAAGGCAACCCCCTTGGGCTATACAGCCTCCTTCTCCAGGGACAGCCCCAGCTTCAAAGAGTTAATCCAGGCTGATTCTCCCATGCAGATCTGTGCATTGCACCCCCCCCCCCCCCTTCCCCTTCCCTAAGCTTGCACTAATTTAATCAGTAACGCTAGAAATGAAGGGGGAAAAGACCTCATTAACCCCTTGCAGTGGGTTTGGACATCTATATGCTGCCAGTTCTTAATATAAAGAGGTTAAATCGTTTTAAAGAAACCCAAATCTCCATTGTCAGTCATTCCCCAGCAGCTGAGTAATCTAATAGGAGGGATAATGTGCAGCATTCAGCTGGCCCCAGACATCCATACTATGTATAGAGCACTATAGATACATCACATATAGTGGGAGGATGTATGCACATAGCACTGAGGGATCCTCAATGGATCCAGCCTATATATACGCTGCATGTAGTACATGTTTTGTGTATGGATATCCGTGCCTATAGCCTCGCACTTACCCCCTATTGCAATCCTTGCTTGGCTGGTCTCCTTTTGGTGTTGCTCCCCAATCCAGCTCCTCAGGGTTCTTGCATTGCATCTCCTGGTTAATCAGTGCCTGGGTAGGGGGAGGGATCGTTTGCATGTCACTCCAAATTGCCTTACTTGCTAAAAATTCTCTCTTCTCCCTTTTGCAGCTGTCAGGGCAGGCAGGGAAGTGCATGTGAAGATACAACACAAGAGGAAGAAGAAGAGCTGCTGATGTCAATCCATTGCCATGCAGTGTGTGTGGTGGAGAGGGGAGCAATGATCAGCAATGTCTCTCTATCTCTCCCCCCCCCCCCCTTTTTTTTTTTTTGTCCTTTCCTTCCAAACTACATGGAGATATTAAGCTAAGTCTTCACTGTTGCAAAATATCAGCAGCCATGTTATGCAGACTTCCACTGGGGGAGCATCTAACAATTTTTACATGCTCTGTATAACAGATTGCTGAGGGAGTGTGTCTAAAGAACCAGAGTGCAACTTTCCTTCCCCCCCCCCCCCCCCATTGCAATGCACAAACCTCCAGGAAATCTATTTAGGCACTGACTTGGAGGTTTGGAGGTGTTTTATGTGTTTATTTATTTTAGTGTATACAGTGGTCCCTCAAGTTACAATATTAATTGCTTCCAGGACGATCATTGTATGTTGAAACCATTGTATGTTGAGACCAGAACTCTATGGAAACCTGGTAATCGGTTCTAAAGGCACCAAAATGTCATCCAAAAATAGGAAAATGTGAAGATTAAAGAAAAATAAGTAGATAACTAATATAGATAAAGCAAATCCTTACATATAAAAGTAAGAAAGATCTGCTGGGAGCTGTAAATCACTGTCTATGTCAGTGTTTCCCAAGCAGGGAGCCTCCAGCTGTTGCAAAACTACAGCTCCCAGCATGCCCGGACAGCCAAAGGCTGTCCGGGCATGCTGGGAGTTGTAGTTTTGCAACAGTTGGGGGCACCCTGATTGGGAAACACTGATGTAGAGGGTTGAATAATTTACCAGGACAAGAGGTAAACACTGGTCCATGTAGAGGACAGGAGCTTCTTCGGGGTCCTGTACAGTACATGCAATGTCCTAAAAAAGTAACATGGAGCCGCCCTCACCTGGTGTCCAAAGGAGCAGCACCCTGGTACAGGTAAAGTGTACAGAACATGTAGTACCTCCCTGTACTGTAGGGGGCGCAACCAGACACCAGTCAGTGCATGCACTTCAGTAATACAGGGGTTTTACCAGTAAAATGTCCATTCTGATTGGTCGGTTCTTCCGGCCATTGACACGTTTCACAGATCTGGACTGTCTGGTGCATTGTATGTTGAGTCTGGTTTCAACTTACAATGGTCAAGAAAAGAACATTGTATGTTGAAACTATTGTATGTTGAGGCCATTGTAAGTTGAGGGATCACTGTACTATAAATACAGCAGATACATTTTTCAGTACAAACATAAATAAATAGTGTTACATAGCTACATTTTGGCTCTGGCCCCTTGCAGGTGCTTCTTTTTAAAGCAGGGTTTCCCAACCAGGGTTCCTCCAGCTGTTGCAAAAGTTTTTTTGTCCTTTAGTATTGGGTAGTTATATGCCCTTAGTATTGGTTGTAACTTGTTTAGTACGTTTTTATTTAGGTCATTTAAATGTTTCTTTGGTCATATTTAGGTCATTTAAATGTTTCTTTGAGGTCATGTTCACACGAAGGAAATTTCCAATGCGGAATTCCACAGGAAAAAATTCCACAAGGACATTTTGCGGCATCAGAATCCCAATGATTTGAGGCCATGTTTACACGTCCGGAATTTCCAGGTGGAATTCCGCGGAAGATTCCGGAGAAGCAGAGTCCTGTTGATTTGAACAGGATTCTGCTGTGATATGCACACGGCGGAATTTCCATGACAGATGTTTCTGGCACAGAAATTCCGAATTCTTTGTCCGCAGAAAGAATGAACTTGCTAATTTTTTCTGCGGATTAGGCACGGAATACGTAGCTGTCTATGAGACGGCGAATTCCTGTGCGGTCCTAGCAGCGGTATGTTATGCTGGCGCCTGCACTCTACGGAATGTCCGCACAGAGATTTTCCATGCAGACTTTCCGGATGTGTAAACATAGCCTAAATGGGATTCTGCTGCAGTGTGCACATGGCAGAATTTCCAGTGTCTGCAGAAAGAGGAGACAATTCTATTATTTCTGCAGATTCTACAAGGAAATGCATTTGCGTCTATAAGACAGCACGTTTCCGTACCCACAATCCACTGTGTGAACAGGGCCTTAGGGTACATTCCCACTGCATGGAGATAAAATATGCCCACATGAGACATACAAGGTTCTTAAAGGGGTACTCCACCTCTAGACATCTTATCCCCCTATCCAAAGCATAGGGGATAAGATGTCTGATCGGGGGGGTTCCCGCCGCTGGGGACCCCCGCAATATAGCATGCGGCACCCACCTGTTTCTTGTCTGGAAGCGCTGGAGGGTCTGGGTCGCGACCACGGGAACGGAAGTCCGTGACGTCATGACTTCGCCCCCGTGTGACGTCACGCCCCGTCCCCTCAATGCAAGTCTATGGGAGGGGGCGTGACGGCTGTTCACACTACAAAATTATCAAGTGGAAATCTGCAGGAATATTCAGCTTGATGGGATTCTGCTGCACTGTGCACATGGGGGATTTTCCGTGGCATCCGCAGAAACATTGAACCATTTAATGTTTCTGCAGATTCCGCTCAGAAATGCGCCAAATCAAGCAAATGTGCATAATATCCGCCCATAATTTCCTAGCAGACATTCCGCCCACTTTCGGCCATGTGAACATGGCCTAACGGTAGGTTCATACTACATTCGTGCCCCAGTTAGTTGTATCTGTCAAATTGAGTCACCTAGTGAATCCATGGTGTTTTTTTTTGTTTTGTTTTTTTGCAGTCTGCGGCGCTTTTGAATCAGCTGAAAATGGCGCATACGTCCTGAACTGAGTCACTAGGTAACTTAGTTGCCCATGTAAATGTGACCCCCATTTCATTTCTCCAACCTTCCTTTTAGGCTAAGTTTCCACTTGTTTTTTTTTTTTTCCTGCGTTTTTTGGGGTGAAAAAAAACGCCAGTGTAATTTCCTGCATCTGACGTTTTTTCTAGCGTTTTTGTATTTGAGTGGAAATAGCATTTTTGTCCCCTTTGGCGTTTTTTTCAAAATTTGTTGGGTACCAGAAAAAAAGAAAAAATGCAGTAGGGATGGGAAAAAATGTATTTAACAAAACCTTTATTTTTTATAATGAAATTTGATTTAATTTTTAATAAATTTTTACATTTTTAAGGTAGTACTACTACTCCCAGCATGGAACACACTGTACCTTTACTAATAGACATGTCACCCTGGGTGTCACTCCTGATACCCATTGCGATCCTCGTGTATAATGTATAGATGCGGCTGGCCGCTCTTCTATGGTCCCCTGCATTGACTTTTATATCCACCTATTCATATCTCCCACAGAGAGCTGTGATTGGTTGGAACTAATATATATATATATATATATATATATATATATATATATATACGGCAGTGCAGGGGACCATAGAAGAGCGGCCGGCCTCATCCATAAATTATACAGAAGGATCGCAATGGACCCGGGGCAATCTGTCAATTAGTACAGGTACTACTACTCCCATCAACTTCCATACTGGGAGTAGTAGTACTACCTAAAAAAAAAAAATAATTAAGAAAAATAAGTGAAAAACACACACTACATTTTTATTGTCGGCTACATTTTTAGTGCCCTGCCCGCCCACATAAATTGATCCCTGTTTAAAAATTTATAATAATGTTGTTTGATAAATTTCGTTAAATACTAATTTTTCCATCACTACTGAATCTTTTTTATTTATTTTTTAATGGTTCCTTATGAAATTATATTAAAAAAGGAATCTAAATCACTTTTTGGATCACTAAAGTCCAAAAAAGAATAAAAACCGTCTGCAAAAACGCTAAAAAAAAAAAGGCATGCCTGATGAAGCGGCACTTCCGCGAAACGCGTTGCATTGTGGGAATAAAGAAAAGTTACATTTAATCTGATCTCCAGCGCCTTCTTGATCTCTGCCTGTTTGAAGGGAATTTCTATTGCATCTGTGGATATACTGTAAAAGGATGCCAATCTTTCAAAACTGGCATGTCAATGTTGGGTTACTGCAGTTTAGACCCAGCTAACCACACTCTTTAAGAGAAATCTCCTAATTTTTGTCCAAACTGCCAACCTAAAAGGGCAATGCTCAGGTCTTCATACAGACTAATGGATTCATTCAGTAGGAGTCTGTTTCAACTTCTTTGCACCAATGATCTGTGAAAGTGGAGATTAATATTCCTACTGCTCAATTTGCAGCTACTGGTGCAAAAGATAAAATAGGCATTTAGAGCTACATTAACCCCTTAACAACTAGGCCTACTCTGGCCTCAAAGGACCAAGCTGCGTTTTGTTTGCCTGTTTTTTTAAATTAAATTTTCTTCACATTCCAAGAGCCATGACGTTTACATTTTCCATCTGACATACGTGTATGGGGCTTGTTTTTTGCTGGGTGAGTTGTATTTTTCAATGACAACATTTTGGGGAACATAAAATGTATTGATTCAATTTTCTAAAAATGTTCTAAGGGTAATGGAAAAACAGCTTTTATTTATTTATTTATTATTTTTTTTTTTTCCTGTTTTAAGTTTTGTGCTGTTCACCTTTTATCTAGGAGTTGGTAAAATTACTGTGATACCAAATATGATATGTATGTCTGTGTGTGGATATAGATAAAACGATATGTATGCAATAAAAACACTTCATTTTATTTTTGTGTGTTGCCATGGCAAACGTATGGCATAGCAGGGCATCGTCTGCAAGACTTTAGGTGCCCATACACTTACAATAGCTGTCAACCAAACACTTACACTGAGAGGCATTCTTCCTAACTTCGCATGTATACATGCACACTGGGCTCAGCAAAGCATGCACGTGTCTTCAGTAGAGAGAGAGAGGAGAATAAGGCCATGTTTACACGGTGTAATTTCTGCGCAGAGTCTGGCGGAAAAATTCAGCACGGAAATTCCGTTGCAGCAGTGTCCCATTGTTTTCAATGGGATTCTGTTGCACCATGCAAACTGCGGAATTTTCACAGCAGAAACATCTGACATAGGAATTCCGAATCCGCCCTCTGCAGAAAGAATTGACTGCTGGTAGTCATGGTTCCCGTCCACCAGTTCTGCTTTAGAAGCCATGGTGACGTCACTTTTTGGCCAGAGCACAGGCTTATCTCAGCACATTCACCATGTCTGACAGTTGCAGGTATACTGCCTTTAGCTTGAGAGCTATCAGACACTGAAGCAAATGGCCTGTCTGTGACCCCAGCCCAGGGAATGTGAGCTGACAGTAGAAGCAGAGAGAGAGGTAATCAGCCAGATGAGAATAATCCTTTTAGTTTATAATAGTCTTTTACAGCAATCATATATTACATAAAGAAATGTATGAGATTTTCCATATCCCCACCAGAACTGTTCTATACCTCTACTGACCATGGGGATGCACATTATACCATATATGACCTAAGGTCATATTATCACTGAGATGTAATGTGTTAAATCTTTCTGGCCTTCAGCAGTGCTCCCATCCTCAGGCAAATTAAGAAGCTAAGCGCAAATGGAGAAACCAGTAATAAATAGTGAGTCTCCCCTGGGGAATCATTTATCTGGGTTTCCAGGCTCAGAGCTGCTGAAGAAAATCTGGAAAACCATTTTATCAAACAAGAAAATCCAATCAATTTCCATTTGAATATTTGTCCTTGACAAATTGGAGGCTTTGTTTTTTTTTTCTTTGACTCGTCGACTAATATGGAATTAGTGTAAAATAAGTACTGATAATAGTGATAGACTCCAGTGCAGGCATAGGCAACCTTAAGCACTGCAGATGTTTTGGACTACATCTCCCATGATGCTTTGGCAGAATTTTGGCTGTAAGAGCATCATGGGAGATGTACTCCATAATATCTGTAGAGCCGTAACAGCATCCATAGGCTGTTAATAACATATTAATCAACATTTATTGCTCCATGGCACTGTGCAACATTTAAACACTAAGGGCCCATTCATTCCTTCTGCGGAGTCCAGAATTTCTATTTCAGTGGCAGACAGGGCTAACCCTGGAAATAATTGCAAACCAGCCCCACAGCATTGTATCAGCCACCGGCATCCACGGCTAGATTTATCACTTTACAGTGCACTAAGGCCCAGATTTATCAAGAAAATAAAAATGGAGTGATTTTCCCACAGCAACCAATCAGCTTTCACTTTACCAGAGCTCGTTAGCTGAGCTGTGATTGGTCGCTGTGGGAAAATCTCTCCCCTTTTTCTCTCACACAGTATGATAAATCTAACCCTATATATCTACCTATCAAGGTAATAAATTGCTACAGTATTTCACTATATTGGAACCATTTTACTTATATATATATATATATCAATTTTCCATGCACTATAATACTGTATATATCTATATAACTCATACATTTACCAAGTAGCAATAGTATAAGGAGGAAAGGAAATAATATCACACTACTATTACTGATCAAATTCTTAATACTGAGACCAGTATTACCAATAATACCAGTATACAAGGAGGAATATTATCACCATACATATTACCATCATACTGTTACTGACCAAATCCAGTATTCTGAGACCAATATTACCAATAATACCAGTGTACAAGGAGGAATATTATCACCATACACATTACCATCATATTGTAACTGACCAAATCCTGTATTCTGAGATCAATATTAACAATAATACCAGGATTACAAGGAGGAATATTATTACCATACATATTACCATCATACGGTCACTGACCAAATCCTGTATACTGAGATCAATATTACCAGTATAGGTGCAGCAGAATCCCATTGAAAACAATGGGATGCTGCTGCAACAATATTTAGAGTCCAGATTAGGGCCCATTCACATGGTGGAATTTCCAAAAGGAAACCAGTGAAAAAATCCCACCATGCTTGAGAAAGACCCACATTAGGGTTGAAAAATCACATGGTGCCATGGAGGAATAAAAGTGGATGAATATGTTATGTTAATTATTATTGGATTACCGTAATTATGTTATGAAATCTAACACGCCCCTTAGACATGGGAAATGGTAACTTTAGCATTCACTTACATTGCAATCATTTCTTACTTGATAAATGGACTGCTTTTTCTTTAATGTGCAGACTTTATAGTGCTATTAAAGTGTGAGAATACTACTAAAGAAAGAGACCCAACCTGCAGAACAGGGTTTATGTACAATCAAATAAAAATGGAGTCTGCAATTATTGTATAAATCTGTCACAACATTCTGTAGATCACTAAAACAACGTTAGGGTGCGTTCACACTCTAGTAACTAGCAGCAAGTTTCCCGCTGTGGACGACCCGCTGCGAGTTACGCTACCATTTATTTGAATTGGTCCGCGGAAGTCTGCAATAGTGTCAGATTTGCAGATTGTCTGCGAACCCATTTAAATGAATTGTTGCGTAGCTCGCAGAGGGTTTCTGGCAGCGGGAAACTCACTGCTAGTTACTAGAGTGTGAACGCACCCTTACACACTGGCTAAAATGTAGCCCACTTTTGAACACTAATCAATCTATTCTAGGCAATGCTCTGTGAGCTCTATACATTAGGAGCAGTTGTACTAATCTATTTGTCAGTCTGTTGCAATGTAATCTACGGTAGTCCAGATTGATTTAGACCAGGCTTAAAGGGGTACTCAGGTGGGATTTTTTTTTTTTTTTTTTTTTTTTAAATCAACTGATGCCAGAAAGTTAAACAGATTTGTAAATTACTTCTATTAAAAAAACTTAATCCTTCCAGTACTTTTTAGTGGCTGTATACTACAGAGGAAATTTTTTTCTTTTTGGATTTCTTTTCTGTCACGACGACAGTGCTCTCTGCTGACACCTCTTTCCATGTCAGGAACCGTCCAGAGCAGGAGAAAATCCCCATAGCGAACATATGCTGCTCTGGACAGTTCCTAAAATGGTCAGAGGTGTCAGCAGGGAGTACTGTGGTCGTGACAGAAAAGAAATCCCCAAAGAAAATAATTTCCTCTGTAGTATACATCCGCTAATATGTACTGGAAGGATTAAGAATTTTTTTATAGAAGTAATTTACAAATCTGTTTAACTTTCTGGCACCAGTTAATAAAAAAAAAAGTTTTCCACTGGAGTACCTCTTTAACTCACCTTGTGGGACCATACCCTACTTGTGTCACCTTCTATCACAAGAATGTTTTCCCTGCCTGATGGCAGCTATCAGTTTTGGTCATTAGACCCATGGTTGGGCTGGAACTTGTGGCCTTAATATGGACAAAACAATGCGTCTATATTATGCTATCATGCTACGACTCTGGGTACCTTACCCAAAATGCATCCGTGTATTGTGCTCTCTTTCTGTATGTTTTATGAATCATGAAAGATCAATTTATAAAAGACCATCTTAACCCAGACACTGTGATGCTAGACATTTGTTTCTACGTGCTGTATAAGACATTCTTTAGATATATAAATGAAAAAAGGAAATTAAAACAAGGAATAACTAAATAAAAACAAAGGAAGGTATGTAGAAGAGAATAAAGGGCTAGCCGACTGCCTTAATGAATACTTCTGTTCAGTTTTTACAGAAGAAAAAGAAGGAAAAGGACCTCAATTAGGGAGGAAGACTAATGAATGCTTTGATGCATGTGTCTTTACAGAGGAAGAGGTTCTACGTTTGCTGTCTAAAGTGAAGACAAGTCACAGAGGCCTGATGGGATACACCCAAAATTATTAAAAGAGTTTAGTGGTGAGCTAGCAAAACCGTTAACAGATTTATTTAACCAATCAGGAGTCGTCCCGGAAGATTGGAAATTAGAAAATGTCGTGCCAATTCACAAGAAAGGTAGTAGGGAGGAATCAAGCAACTATAGGCCAGTAAGTCTGACATCAATAGTGGGAAAATTAATGGAAACCCTACTAAAGGATAGGATTGTAGAACATCTAAAATCCCATGGATTGCAAGATGAAAAACAACATGGGTTTACTTCAGGGAGATCATGTCAAAAAAAATCTTATTGATTTTATTGACTGGGTGGCTAAAATAAGAGATGGGGGAGGGGCGGTAGACATCGCATATCTAGATTTTAGTAAGGCTTTTGACACTGTCTCACATAGAAGACTTATCAATAAACTGCAGTCATTGAGCTTGGACTCCCATATTGTTGAGTGGATTAGGCAGTGGCTGAGTGACAGACAACAGAGGGTTGTAGTCAATGGAGAATAGTCAGGGCAAGATCTTGTTACCAGTGGGGACCTCAGGGATCTGTACTGGGACCAATTTTGCTTAATATCTTCATTAGTGATATTACAGAAGGTCTCGATGGTAAGGTGTGTCTTTTTGCTGATGACACAAAGATATGTAACAGGGTTGATGTTCCTGGAGGGATCCGCCAAATAAAAAAGGATTTAGGAAAACTAGAAGAATGGTCAGAACTCTGGCAACTGAAATTGAATGTGAATAAGTGCAAGATAATGCACATGGGGTGTAAAAACCCTCTGGCAGAATATAGAATATTTGACACAGTCCTGACCTCAGTGTCTGAGGAAAGGGAGTTAGGAGTAATTATTTCAGAAGACTTAAAGGTAGGAAGACAATGTAATAGAGCAGCAGGAAATGCTAGCAGAATGCTTGGATGTATAGGGAGAGGTATAAGCAGTAGAAAGAGAGAAGTGCTCATGCCGCTGTACAGAACACTGGTGAGACCTCACTTGGAGTATTGTGTGTAGTACTGGAGGCCGTATCTCCAGAAGGATATAGATACTCTAGAGAGAGTTCAAAGAAGAGCAACTAAACTAGTACTGTACATGTATTGCAGGATAAAACTTACCAGGAAAGATTAAATGACCTTAACATGTATAGCTTGGAAGAAAGAAGAGACAGAGGGGATATGATAGAGACTTTTAAATACATAAAGGGAATGAACATGGTAAAGGAGGAGAGCATATTTAAAAGAAAAAAACTACCACAAGAGGACATTGTTTTATATTAGAGGGGCAAAGGTTTCTGCAGTAATATCAGGAAGTATTACTTTACTGAGAGAGTAGTGGATGCATGGAATAGCCTTCCTGCAGAAGTGGTCGCTGCAAATACGGTGAAGGAGTTTAAACATGCATGGGATAAGCATAAGGCTTTCCTTCATATAAGATAGGGCCAGGGACTATTGATAGGATTCAGATTATTGGGCAGACTAGATGGGCCAAAAGGTTCTTATCTGCCAACACATTCTATGTTTCTATATTTCTATGTTAGTGTGAACTCAGCCTAAGACTTTGAGTTAAAGAGTGTCTGTCAACACATTTTTCCATACAAAACCAAGGCAAATGTCAGAAAGATGTTGGAAAGCTAGTTTACACATACCCATGTTGGTTTTCCTAAACAACCAATTGCTCTGAAATCTGAATATTATTTGTGTTTGCAAGTGTCCTGGAGGCATGGCTCTGCTGCTGAAGTGCCACACTATCCCCCTCACTCAATCCCTTCATATTTACCCTTGACTGTCATTTTGAGCATCATATACAGGGCAGTGGCATAGTGATCGGGGTGCGGGCCACACTGGGTGACACCAGCCTGAAGGGGTGACAACATGAACGGTCAGCACCGTGGGGGGTGCTGATTAGGGTATGAAAAGGGGGTACAGCAGTGGGGGTGATAAATGTTGGGGAGGCAGAGAAGGAGGGAATGTTTGGATGAACTTGGGTTTATTGGGGAATGATGAGGGGGAACAGCAGTGTGTGGTGGGAGGGTGATGAATGTGTTGAGGAGGCACGGGGGAGGTTACATTTGGGGGCTGAATAGGGTATGCTGAGGGGGTACAGAAATGCATGTGTGAGGGTGGGTGATGAACGTTGAGGAGGCACAGCAAGGGGGTGTGTTTGGATGAATGATGAGGGGGTACAGCAGTGGGGGGGCTGATGAATGATGAGGCAGGGGGGATTGGGGTATGATGAGGGGGGACAACAATGTGTGGCGGGGATGATGAATGTGTTGAGGCATAGCAGGGGGGATGAGGAGGCACAGGAGGGGGGTTGAGGTGTGATGCACTGTACAGCAGTGGGGGGGCTGATGAATGATGAAGCAGGCACAGCTGTGGGAGAAAGATGATAGATAAAGAGGCACAGTGGGAGGAGGGGGGTTTGAAAGATTAGGAGGCACAGCAGGGGAGAGAGTGATGAATGATGAGGTGGTACCGCTGGGAAGTGGTTGATGAATGATAAGGCAAAGAAGTGGGGGGTGATGAATGCTGAAGATTTATTTCAATATAGTTCTTCTTTAATGTTATATGGCTACAAAAAGATGACTGCGTTGGTTGGCGGTGTTATGTTGAGGGTGACACAATTTTCTTCCTCACCTGGTGACATCAGCCCTAGCAACGCCACTGATTCATATATGCAGGATAATGGGGCAAAGTTCAGTACTATAAACAGCATTTCAGTGGCCAGGCCACGCCTCATGGACACTTGCAGGCCCAAATAAAATGTGGAGCAATCCAAAGCACAGAAACCACCAACCTGCACATACATGAAGTGAGCAAACAGCTTTTATGTTAACTAAAGAATACAAATAAAAGAGTCTGCCTCTGATATAGAAATACAAGTTGGAGAAAAACCTCTAATAAAATATACAAGCATTAGAAAAAGGGGGGAAAAATTGGCCATACATATTTTAATAAACAGCTTGCCTCTGATATGAAAACAGCAACTGAGAAGAATAAAGAAACTGTATAATTTACATATAAGAGCAATTGCAGTGGAGGTTATTTCTCAAGAACCGAATCTTAAAGGGGTACTCTGGTGCCAGAAGGTTAAACAGTTAGACAGATTTGTAAATTACTTCTATTTAAACATCTTCACCCTTCCAGTAGCTTGAAGTTGTATTGTTCTTTTTGTCTGACCACAGTGCTCTCTGCTGACACCTCTGTCTATCTCAGGAACTGTCCAGAGTAAGTAAGGATTGCTATGGGGATCTGCTCCTTCTTTAGACACTTTCTAACATGGACAGGAGTGTCATTAGTAAGAGAGCACTGTGGTCAGACTGAAAAGAACTACACAACTTCCTCTGGAGCATACAGCAGCTGCTAAGTACTAGAAGGATTAAGATTTTTAAACAGAAGTAATTTACAAATCTGTTCAACTTTCTGTCAACAGTTGATTTGACATTAAATAAGAAATTCCACCAGAATACCCCTTTAAAGATATATTAGCAGCAGTTAACCAAGGTGGATCTACTATCAGTTTTATTAGTCTGCAAACAGAAGCCATGAGGGGAAAACAATCACTTCCTTAGATACAATAAGCACAAAAGAAAGCCCAATAAGGATCAATTTCCACCCCCAAAACAAGAAGTTGACAGAAGTAGTGTGAACAGTTGGTTTGCCTAACAAAACATATAGGGTGCTAAATCTTATTAGTGAAAAAATTGCTTCTGAGCTTCTGACCTTTGGCGTGGATTCTCTCATGACCCTGTTAGCAGTCGGACAAGCGATACCAATAAAGCCAGTTTTCACCTGGCGCACCACTTGGGGGAAAAACTTCTTTATAAAAAAAATAGAGACCCCTTAAAGGAAAACTGTCACATGTTTTGTCCCGCACTATCCACAGGTACCTGTGGATAGTGCGGGAGACGCTGAACAATTTGAGTCCTACCTTGCCCGGATCCGCTGCGCCGTTTGCCCGTTACAGGTCTTTTTCTGTGTATTAAAATTAGCACTTAACTGGCAAAGGCGGGGTTACAACCTTCAACTGCCACTATGTTGTAACCGCCGCCCTGCCCGCAGCACCGTCCGGCTAATGAATATTCATATATTGCCTTACTATGTTGTCTCATATCGGCCGAGTCCTGGACGCTACTGCGCATGTGCGGGATTTCTCACTACACCCGGAAGCGGTCTTCAGTGCTGCTTCATTCGTCCGGAGCAGCGCTGAAGTAAGGGTGTAGGCAGTTTGAGACTAGGCCGATATGAGACAACATAGTAAGGCAATATATGAATATTCATTAGCCGGGCGGTGCTGCGGGCAGGGTGGCGGTTACAACACAGTGGCAGTTGAAGGCAGTAACCCCGCCTTTGCCAGTTAAGTGCTAATTTTAATACACAGAAAAAGACCTGTAACGGGCAAACAGCGCAGCGGATCAGGGCAAGGTAGGACTCAATTTGTTCAGCATCTCCCGCACTATCCACAGGTACCTGTGGATAGTGCGGGACAAAACATGTGACAGTTTTCCTTTAATCTACATAAAGCCCAGGATTTGAAATATTTTACAATTCTGGACTACAAAGTAGAGGTACAATGAAAAAGGCAGCAATTTCAGGATATGAAGAAAACTGTTTGATATTGACACATTTAATCTTATTTTTAAACTTCCAAGTGTATTTCTGCTGTAAAACTAAGACGTATGCCACTTGGAATTTATTATATATAGACTTCCATGTTAAACATGTATAAGCGTAACATGTGTCATTTTACTGGGTTCAGCGTTATGCAATAGTACAGAGAGCTGCTCTATTTTCTAGGATAAGATGGAAACTAGGATGATGGAAACTCTGATAAAACCCGCCTGATGGGCGGTCAAAATTATACTTTCCTGGCTTCTTTCAGGTTATTGCGCTCTATGAATGCATTTGCCCTATGTGTCAGGAGATTTCCTAATGCACATGGCAAACAGACACCACAAATGTGGTGTAAGAGAAGCCACATACGGCATGTCATACCCAATACTAAGATTGATAGCACTAAGCCCATGCTGCTTTTTACCTTAAAGGGGTTATCTATGTTTTTTTTTTTTTTTTTTATAATTAAAGAGGCCAACATAAAATATTGATATGTTGCAAATTTAGTAATTCTACAACTATCTGTAATATATGTCTTTTAAAAATATGGTGGTTTTACCACCTATTTGGCTGTTATAATTCCTGCCACTAGATGTCCCCATACCTGCTAATTTTATATCCAGTTCCTGGCCGAGTCATCTATGTATTAACACCACCTCATCTGGATCCCTGCCACAGCCACTAAGACACAGAGTCAGCAAGTGATAGTGGACACAGCTTGCTCAGGAACACATGTCCTGCTAGGGAGAGGAATGAAGGGTAATTGAGCAGCGCAACATGGCTGTTTTTTGGTCAAAGAGATAAAAGTGACAGGAATATGACCCTAAATACAGTGTGAGTAACATCCTTGTTTGTTTGTTTTTTTATTATTTTCCTTGCTGACAGGTATGCTTTAGAAAGAACCAAATTTATTAAAATAACAAACTAACTGATACTTAAACTGCTATCCCACACTGATCCCTCATTTAGCCTCCAGTCGGCACCCCCATTTTACTTTAGGACTGTCAATCAACAGCCTCTGCAGTTACTCTCCATACTCCTGGCATCAATACTTAGTGATGGGAGCCAGGTTAAAGTCATGACAGCCATGAGGAAAAAGGAGTAAGGAACAGGTCGCTTATTGACCAGACTGCTGAGCGGAGGCTGAATGGGGAATTAGCGCAGGATCGCATAGGTAAGTATCATTTCGTTTGCTATATTAATTCATTTGGGGCCCTTACATTTTTTTTTTACAACATGGATAACTCTTTTAAAGATATTGAGTGAGATCTACTAAGAACATTTTTATAATCTGGTCTTATATAAAGCTCTCCCCGTGTTCACTGCGTTGGATATACAGAGAGGCTCTCAGTTAATCTAGTGGATCCGAGGCTGCCCATGACCAGGCTCCGAAATCTATGCCAGCTTGGAGCGGGTGTAGAATTCGTCAGTAATTTACACCAGTGTATAGGCATAAATTGTAATAAACGTGGCGCGTGCAGAGTCCAAGCCACCTCCTTCCTGTTCCCTCGACGTGAGTGAAACAAACTATAAAAAGACTATTTTGGGGGAAACGGGGGTTTGCTAAAAAAAAAAATGCTACAACAATTGACAGTCTGCGTCTGGCTAGCTTATTGATAAATTCCCTCTTTTGTCCACTGACAAAAAATTAAATTGCCTTAAAAGTCTAAAATAAAATATAATGTACCTCTCTTTTATGTTGATGATATGTTGATTTTATGTTGATGTTTCTTTGCGGATTCCAACCTAAGAATTATTATTTCTTCTGCTGGAATTCAAATCAATGTCAGAAATTTATAAGAGTCAGATTACCGACAGAATACACTCTAAATTAGATGAGAAATATGCATCAAAATCAGTATGGATTCTACCTAAAACAGTGTGAACAAAGCCTTAGAGATGGCAGCAGGAGGAGGAAGGTGGGCAAGAATATGGTGAGTTGGTAGACGGCAGCTCTCACAGATTGTAGAAAACAGAAATAGAAACAAAGACAGTCTGCAGGGGACAATCGCATGAACTAGGCACAAGTGTGTGAGGAAAACCTATAGCAAATTCTAGACTACTAAACACACCGGCCGGCATTTATCATTGTAGGTGTAAGTGAAGCATTTATAAATTGTAGGTGTAAGTGAAGCATTTATCATTGTAGGTGTAAGTGAAGCATTTATAAATTGTAGGTGTAAGTGAAGCATTTATCATTGTAGGTGTAAATGAAGCATTTATCATTGTAGGTGTAAGTGAAGCATTTTTCTACACCTTTTTTTTGTGTGCTTGTGTGTAGGAACACCAAATTGCATTTGATACATTTTGTGCAGGTCACATTTTCTGAAATTTCTCTCTTCACATACAAAGAGCTAAGCGAAGTCTGGCCTGGTGCAGTTTTAGAGACTTTTCAGTGGCTTTGCACCTTTTTTGCGCCTTTTCACGTTTCATAAAACCCTTCCATATCATGTGTATTGCCAAAATCAGTGGATTGCAACTCAAAATCAGAAGAAATGTGTAAACCAAAAGGTGCAAAAAAGGCGCAAATAAACCTTGCTTGTGCCTTTTTCGCGCCTTTTGTAGACACATAAAACAGTCTAAAGACAATGATAAATGTCGGCCACCGACCTTACATACAGCGCATGCTACAGGGAGAACACACCCACATGAGAAAAGTCTTAAACTTGGAACAGGCTTCAAACTTCATATTATAGGGTTTGAAAATGAATAAAGGGACGCTCCTGTCCCCAGGGATGGTGAAGATATGAAGTTATAAACTAGTCACCGCCGCCGTAAGCAGTCACCTGGGCGGGGAGCTCTTCTCATCTACTCCCGTTCTTTGGCCGGCAGCGACACCCCCTCCGCTCGATTGATGGGCAGCGTCATAGCTCTGCTCCATCTGTTCAGTGAGCGGAACAATGACGCGGCCCATCAATCAAGCGGAGGGGGCGTCGCTCCCGGCCGAAGAACGGGAGTAGGTGAGAAGAGCTCCCCGCCCAGGTGACTACTTACGGCGGCGGCGACTAGTTTATAACTTCATATCTTCACCATCCCTGGGGGCAGGAGCGTCCCCCGGGGATGGTGAGGACAACAATTTTACCCTATATAATGCTTTGCCAAGCATTATATAGGGTAAAATCTGATGATTGTTTCCCTTTAAAGACTGAATCGTAGTGCAAGGGAACCGATAGCATATATAAAGTAATAGCTATTTTTAGAAGATGGTAATTAAAAGGCTAACAATTGTTTTGTTAATATTCAATCTTTTTAAGAAAATAAGAACTGGAATATTTAAGAGGTATTCCCTCGCATTGCATTAGGTAATGAGCAAAGAATTACAGACTTGCTATTTGAAGGGGGGGGCCATGATGCTTTGGCATGCGCTGTGGCCAACTCATCATTTACAAGCAATTATCCCTGTATAGTCATACTATTAGTAGCGGTGGTGCAAGGTACAGCAGCATTGTTCCAGTCAGCATTATCCCATTCAAGTGACAGGGACAAGGCTGCAGTACCTTGAACCACCGCTACTAGTAGAACGGCATGAAATAATAAGATAAAGGGGTACCCCGCTGCCCTGCTTCGGAAGCTCCGCTCCCCAGCCTCTGGAAGTTTATTGTTCCGAACGCTGCGTGCGTGCTTCCGTGTTCAGGGCCGGCCCCTCGTGACATCATGCCCGCCCGCCCCTAGTGACGTGACGCCCGCCCCCTCAACGAAAGTCTATGGGAAGGGGGCGCGACGGCCGTCGCGTCCCCTTCCCATAGACTTTCGTTGAGGGGGTGGGCGTGACATCACGAGGGGGTGGGCGTGACATCACGAGGGGCGGCCCTGAACACGGAAGCCCGCACGCAGCGTTCGGAACAATAAACTTCCGGAGGCTGGGGAGCGGAGCTTCCGAAGCAGGGCAGCGGGGTACCCCTTTAACAACATTAGATGTTAGGAGCAGAATGTGTTTGTATCTGTTTGACTAATGACAGTCCCATAATTACACTGCAAACAGAGAAGTGAGGTGCCTAACAAATTACCTGGTGCTTCAAGAGCGGTCAAATAGTCACATCAGCGCCTCAAATTAGATTCTTGTGTAGGACTCCCCAAACCTTTTAGTTTTAACACAATGAATGTAAGGCTTTTGAGCAGCAATGAACCAATCACAAAGTTCATTTTCTGTTCCTCATCAAAATAATTTATAATAAAATATAAATATAGTACAGAGAAATTAGGTCACACATACTTACATTAAATTGGCTTTTATCAGTAAATGTATTTTTAAAGGAGTAGTCCAGTGGTGAACAACTTATCCCCTATCCTAAGGATAGGGGATAAGTTCGAGATCGCGGGGGGTCCGACCGCAGGGGCCCCCTGCAATCTCCTGTACGGAGCCCTGACAGCCCGCGGGAAGGGGGCGTGTCGACCTCCGCACGAAGCGGCGGCCGACACGCCCCCTCAGTACAACTCTATGGCAGAGCCGAAGCGCTGCCTTCGGCAATCTCCGGCTCTGCCATAGAGATGTATTGAGGGGGCGTGTCGGCTGCCGCTTCGTGCGGAGGTCGACACCCGCTATCTGGCCGGAGAGCCTGGCCCACTTACAGAGAGATCGCCGGGGGCCCCAGCGGTCGGACCCCCCCGCGATCTCAAACTTATCCCCTATCCTTAGGATAGGGGATAAGTTTTTCACCACTGGACTACCCCTTTAATCTGGTGAGTTGAAAGGTGCCTATTGGTCCAGCTCTGTGCCCTATTTTAACCTAAGGAAGGCCGGAGCGGATTCCAAATGATGTGATCTGGCATTTTAATCCAGGGTGACTCTGACTTTTCGAACATATTGAAACAACTCTAAGTGAAAATAAAATAAAATTGCAGAATATAAAATTGAAGAATATTTTGAATTGTGTTCCTTAGCTCATGGTAGAAGGTGACCGAACAGATAGAAATGAATGCACTTCATGTAGTATATGGTGATGTTCTTAACTGTTAAAAACGAGAAGCCTAAGTATTTATATCTAATGCTATGCTAGTGTAAATTAACATGTTTCAGTTTTTTTTTTTTAAAGGGGTATTCCAGGAATTTTTTCTTATTTGACTATGCTACAGGGGCTGTAAAGTTAGTGTAGTTCCTAATATAGTGTCTGTACCTGTGTGTGACGGTTTTCTCACAATTCTTCTGTGATTTTCACCCCAATATTTATTTTTACCAGCATACAAAATGACTGTTGTCTCAGATTTTTTCCCAGGTTGCAATGTGGCCGAGACCTGACTCACTAGTCGGCTGATGAAAGGGAGCCTGTCTGCTTCAATGGGTGGAGGGATCACTTGGTGGGAGAGAGATCAATCTGCCACTAATGCAACAGCTGTAGGCACCCTGATTTAAAACCACAGGTCTTTTGAATGGATGCAGCTCATTTAAATTTCAATCGGTGGGGTGGCTGATGTGTCGGAGGGAGTAAAATGGAATTATGGGATTTGTAGTCAAAAAAAAAAAATCTAGCAGGAAATACCAGTTCACAAAAAGCTATCCACAGTATTATGGTAATCTCACAACATAGCCATTTAGCCCCAAGACAAGCGCAGATCCTTCCTAAGCATGTCCATTACTGCCTGCCAGGTACGTACTAAAATCCCCTTATGGTGGATAACCCCTTTAAGTGACTGGTGTGCATTCATCTGCGAGGGTACTGTGTATATATATATATATATACACATATATATATATATATATATATATATATATTTGTAAAGAACATATGGAAAGTTTGAAGTGCATTTCTTTACATTCTCTCGTATTGTTTGTAAACATATATGTTTATATTAGGTTACATTTTGTTATATTATACTGTACACATTTTGGTTTTAGCAAACAAACATGTTTCTTTATGTTTTCAATGTTATGTTGGATCTCACAGCTGTTATTTAATGTTATTTTTGCTCTCACAGCCGTTATCGTGGGGGATGAAACTAACCTTCTGTTTAACAAGATGACTCTGGTTATCTACACGTGATATCACTGTAAAATAGATAAGATAGTACAGTATTTTCGCCATATAAGACGCTCCGGCATATAAGAAGAACCCAATTTTAAAGGGTGAAAATATAGAAAAAAAAAAGTTTCTGAACCTTCAACCTGCGGACCTCCAGATATTGCAAAACTACAACTCCCAGCAAGCCCGGACAGCCGTTGGCTGTCATCTTCAGGCTGTCCGCAGGATTCATAATTAATTTTTTATTTTTTTAAATAATTGTTTATTTTTCAAATTCTTCTAAATTAAAATAAAAATAAAAAAGGAAAAGCAAATATACAAAATAATAATATGTCAGTACATATTCATAATTTCTTATCATACCCAAGTAAACTGCTGCAGAACATCTTTTCAAAAAACAAAACACGAAACCCTCCTCTCTATCATTGAAGGACAAAACATTGTAAGAAATTCCATTTTTTTACAACATGGCTTAGTATATACAATGTTTAATTCATTTTTTTCTGTTTGAGTGCCTTATAAAAGCAGCAAATCTTTTGGTAAGAAACAAGTATATTGATTGCGGTAAAAGCGCTGGTTTTCCATTTAAACATTCCCATAGAGTGTTGACATTTTTTCCTTCATATAGTCATAATAGGGAGATAGGCGCCATCTCCCGAGAATAAATATGAACTCTCAACTGTAACATCATCCGAAAAAAACAACTTTTGAACTCTAAACAATTTATTAAAGCTTCGCCATCCTCATTCATACTTCTGAATCCCATGAAAATGAAGGACGAGACAAGAGACAGTTCCATTTCCACAAAACATTTTTAAAGGATTCTTTTGAATATACTCTTGGGAATGCAGAATTTTAACTAGTTACTCTGGTCAATACTTACCAGCCTTTATTCATGTTAAGTGCGCTGCCTACATTGCATTTCTGACAAAAACAAATACAGTAGTTTATTTTATGCAAAACATACAGCAAGACTACATGCTATAAAATGTTATTTGTATCTTTTTACCTCTGCTGTTTACATTCATTCCTTTAGCATGCAAGGAGCTATTGGCCCTCTGTCCAGTCACTTTTCCTGCAGCTGCCGGGGTTCCCAATTCTATTCTTGAGCAGATTTGTCGGAATCCCCTTCAATATTGTTTTGGGGACTGTGCTCTCTTGGGGATCCCTTATGCACACAATATCTTATCCATTATAAATAAATGCACAACACTGATAAGTCTATTACAACCATTTTCTTTTATTATTTTTGTTGATTGTTTGCCAATTTATAATTATTTAACCTAATGGTAGCTACCCTGTTGGTACCGGATATACTTGAGTATAAGCCGACCCGAATATAAGCCGAGGCCCCTAATTTCACCCCAAAAACCCAGTAAAAGTTATTGACTCGACTATAAGCCTAGGGTGGGAAATACATCTTCCCCCCCATGTCATCACCCCCCTCTGTCATCATCCAGATCCCCGTCATTAACACCCCCGTCATCATCACCCTGTCATCATCCCCTTCGTCATCATCCCCCCCTCCCCTTCATCATCACCGCCTGTTAATCCCTTCTCAGTGGTCTTCAACCTGCGGACCTCCAGATGTTGCAAAACTACAACTCCCAGCATGCCTGGACAGCCATCGGCATGCTGGGAGTTGTAGTTTTGAAACATCTGTTGAAGACCACTGCAGCCTTCGTCATCATCCAGACCCCCCTTTAGTTTTCTACTCATCTCCCCTCGGTGGGAACGAAAGGTGAGCTGGTCCGGGCCATCTATGCTGCAGGGACCGTCCGGTGGGGAGGGTTAGTCGTTCCGGGCTGTCCATCTTCACCGGGAGGCCCTCTTCTCTGCTCCGGGCCGGCCCCGGACTAGTGTCGTTGCCTTGATGACGACGCACAGCGACGTTCATGCGCAGGGACGCCTGCTGCGCACGGACGTCCCTGTGCGTCGTCGTCAAGGCAACGTCACTAGGCCGGGGCTGGCCGGGAGCGGAGATGAGGGCCTCCCGGTGAAGATGGACAGCCCGGAACGACTAACCCTCCCCATCGGACGGTCCCTGCAGCATAGATGGCCCTGACCAGCTCACCTTTCCTTCCCACCGAGGGGAGGTGAGTAGAAAACTAAAGGGGGGTCTGGATGATGAAGAAGGCCGCAATGGTCTTCAACCTGCAGACCTCCAGATATTTCAAAGCTACAACTCACAGCATGCCCGGACAGCCGATGGCTGTCCGGGCATGCTGGGAGTTGTAGTTTTGCAACATCTGGAGGTCCGCTGGCTGAAGACCACTGACAGGCGGAGAGTTCACTCGAGTATAAGCCGAGGGGGGCATTTTCAGCACGAAAAATTGTGCTGAAAAAACTCGGCTTATACTCGAGTATATACGGTACCTTACTTGTAGGAACTCAGTATTGTGGCACCTTGGTTTTATTTGATTTTGGTGTCTGTCGTGTATATAAAACCGTTTCTGATTTAAAAAAAATAAAATAAAAAAGCAGCAGCCTGTAGCTTTCAAGAGGTTGGAAGAGGATGTAGCTTCTAGTTACAGGCAGCACATAACTGCATGCACTGCCTGCACCTAGACTAATCCTGCAGGAGAAGTAAGTTTTACATTTTGTGTGGGATCACTGAGAGGTGCTCAGAAATGTGAGGGCCAGAAAGGACAGCACAAGATTTGTGGGACAGGGTGCATAAAAAAATGTGTGGGGCACAGGTGAGAATAAATGTGGGACACCAAGGGGAGATTATTAATGTGTGAGGGGACAGAGGGGGACTATTTATTAGTGGGGACATAAAGGGGGTATTATTAAAGTATGGGGAGACATAAGTGGAATTATTAAAGGGGTACTCCGGCGCTTAGACATCCAATGCCCTATCCAAAGGATAGGATGCCTGATCGTGGGGTCCCGCCGCTGGGGACCCACGTGATCTTGCACGCCGCACCCCATTAAAATCAGTCCCCGGAGTGTGTTCGCTCCAGGTCTGATTACTGTCGATCACGAGGGTGGAGCATTGTGATGGCATGGCTCCGCCCCTGTGTGACGTCACGCTCCATCCCCTCAATGCAAACCTAAGGGCCGGGGCATGACAGCTGTCACGCCCCATCCCAAATGCTTGCATTGAGGGGGCGGAGCGTGACGTCGCAAGGGGGCGGAGTCGTGACGTCACAATGCTCCGGCCCCGTGATCAACAGCGGCGGGACCCCCGTGATCAGGCATCTTATCCCCTATCCTTTGGATAGGG